>NW_027397105.1:5455498-5648017 GCF_003265705.2 Callorhinus ursinus | reverse complement strand
GATGTCCATCGACAGATGGACATCTTGGCTCTTTCCACAGTTTGGCTATTGTGGACATTGCTGCTATAAACATTGGGGTGCACGTACCCCTTTGGATCCCTACATCTGTATCTCTGGGGTAAATACCCAGTAGTGCAATTGCTGGATCGTATGGTAGCTCTATTTTCAAGTGTTTGAGGAACCTCCATACTGTTTTCCAGAGTGGCTGCACCAGCTTGCATTCCCACCAACAGGGTAGGAGGGTTCCCCTTTCTCCGCATCCCCGCCAACATCTGTCGTTTCCTGACTTGTGAATTCAAGCCATTCTGACGGGTGTGAGGTGGTATCTCATGAGGTTTTGATTTGGATTTCCTGATTACGAGCGATGTTGAGCACTTTTTCATGTGTCTGTTGGCCATTTGGATGATGACGGGGCATCTTAAAGAACTAAACCGAGTTGAGGATCTTGAATCTACCTGTAGGGTGAACACTGGTTGGGGTTCTGGCCACCTCATATAGTTCCTCTTTTTTTCTTTGGTACTCATTTCTAGATCCCACGGTGGGATGTCAACAGATTTGAGCCAGTGAGACGGGGGCCAAAGTCTCTCATCTGAACTTTTTGATGAAAGGAAATTCTCTTTTCTATCAGTCTGGAGCAACTGTAGCCATCCTGCTACCCTATGGAGCCTCAGAATAGGGTCAATACAGGGAAGAGACCATTCAAAGATGGAGAAAGACCAAGTCCTATGACCTCATTCAGCTCCTGAATCAGGCTGCTCTTGAATTTTCTGAGCTACTTTATTTTTTTTTGGTAAAGATTTTATTTATTTATTTGACAGAGAGAGAGAATGCGAGCACAAGCAGGGGGAGTGGGAGAGGGAGAAGCAGGCTCCCCACTGAGCTGGGAGCCCGATGCGGGGCTCGATCCCAGGACCGCGGGATCATGACCTGAGCCGAAGGCGGACGCTTCACCAACTGAGCCACCCAGGCGCCCTCCGAGCTACTTTAAATGGAGGTTTTGATCACTTGCAACTTAAAAAGTTGTAGTTAATGTAACTTACTAGGAACCTCTGCCTGTCAAATCTCACAGCTAAGGGAAAAGAATACTAGAAAGAAAAAAACCAGATCATCAGGAAATGTGATAATTGAGTAAATAATAAAAATAAAGACTCATCTGGTTAGTTGGATTCTATATATGATCAAAAAGTCCATGTGGCTATGAAACAGAGTACCTGGAACCGGGAGGAGAAGTCTAAGGGGCTGACCCTTGCCTGCTGTATCTGGAAACCATCGCTGAACTGAGAACTTACAAGGACAGGCGGGTAGAGAGTGCCAACAGAGAAAACGTTACAAACTGAGCTCTACTCATTCATGATAAGAAAGGACGCTCTTGGACCCAGGGCAGAAGGCCTAACAGGAAAGAGAAGATGAACGGGAATATTCCTAGGATCTCAAAGGCAGGGGTCTTATCTTATCTGGTCTTTTTTAAAAATATTGATTTACTTATTTGAGAGAGAGAGAGAGAGGACACATGCAGGAGGGGCAAAGGGAGAAGGAAAGAGAATCTCAAGCAGACTCTGTGCTGAGCACAGAGCCCGACCCTGGGCTTGATCTCATGACCCTGAGATCATGACCTGAGCTGAAACCAAGAGTGGGATGCATCCACTGACTACACCACCTAGGCACCCCTCATCCGGTCTTTTTATACCCACTGTCCTCTGTAGGGTCTGGCATATAGGAAGAAAAAGTGATAAGTAGGCTCAGGGTTGGATTTTTGAGGGCTTTGAGTGATAGGAAAATAATGAATATGAACTTGCTATGAAATGAAAAGCTACCCATTCATTTACTCAAAGAATATTTATTGAGCATCTACTACATGCTAGTCCTGCTCTAGATGCTGGGAAAGTACATCAGTGAAGAAGTCAGACAAGGATTCTTGATCTAATGAAGTTTATATTTTAGGGGAGAGACAGTCAATAAACAAAACATTCTGCAAAAAAATAAATAAAGCAGGTGAGAGGATCAGGAGTGTGCACTGGAGAGATTATAATGATAAACGGAGTGATTGGTGTAGGCTTCATTGACAAGTAACATTTAAACAAAGATGGGAAGATAGGGAGAATACTGTGCAGATCCTTGGGGGAAGTATATTATAGACAGAAAGAACAGCCAGTGCAAATGCCCTATGGGAGCCTGCCTAGTGTGATCAAGGAGCACTGTGGAGGTCCGTGAAGCTAGAACTGGGTGAGCAAGAACAGCAGTGGTCAGTAAAAGGGGATGGACCTCATGTAGCCCTGCCTATGGGACTCTGATTTTTAATCTCAGAGGAATGGAAATCATGGAAGGGTTTTGAGCGAAGGGAGTAAAATAGTCTGCCATCTTTTTTTAGTAGAATCACTCCAGCTGCTGTGTTAAGAATAGACTGGAGGAGCCAAAAGTGAAAAGGGGGGATGCGTTAGCAAGTCATTGCTATAATACAGAAGACAATGGCTTGGCACCTGGGGTAATGGAGGAGATAGCAAGAGAGGGTTTGGTTCTATGTACATTTTGAAGGCTCAGCCAATATGATTTCTTAATGGATTTGTTGTGGGCTTGTGAGGCCAAAAAGAGGCGTCAGGATGACTCCAAGGTTTGGGACTTGGGGAGCAGGAAGAACAGAGCTGCCATAAACTGATGTGGGGAAGAAGAGTCCATTCCTGAGGGAAGACCGGGAATGTGTTTTCGGACACCTTAGAATCTGATACACCTGTTAGACTTCTAAAAGGGGACATTGAGTAGGTAGTTGGTTAAGGTAGTTGGGAATTCAGAGAAGCAAAGCCTAGAGATAATAAATGCAGTCCAATCCAGATGGTCTGTGAAACTCTGCAGGTGAACCAGTGCTTCCGAGGAACTGAGATTCGATAGAGAAGACAGGGTGTCCAAGGAGTGAGCCCCAGGGCTCTCCAATGTTAGGAAGCTGGGAGGAAGAGGGAGTACCATTAATGGAAAGGAGGGGCCATTGTGATTGACAGGTGGAAACCCAGAAGACTGGCATCCTGGAAACCAAGTGAAGAAAGGGGCTTCTGGGAGGAGCGGGTCATCACGAGCTGTGCCGAATGCCGTGCACAGGCCAAGAAGAAGACTGATAAAGGGTCATGCGATTTAGCCAAGTCGAGGTCACTGGCGACGTTGACAAGTCTTTTACTTTCTCTTCCATGCAATGTGGGGGTGGCTGTCAGATGAAACAGGAAAAGAAAGGGGCACAGCAAGGCAGGTACATCTTCTAGATGTTTTGCTGTAGAGGGGGCCTCTTCTGTGGGATGATAGTTGGCGGGAGGAACGAGGATTTTGTTTGACGGGAATTAGCTAGTGGGGAAGGGAAAAAAAAAGAATGTAGGAGTGAGGAAAGAATTGTTGGCGCGATCTCTTTAAGGAGATGAGAACAGGTGGAGTTCAGAGCAAAAGTGGCAGTTTTGAGTCTTGGGGTTGCCACCAGATGACAGCAGACAGTCCACCTGTAGCCACGGGAGGGATGGTGGGGGAGCATGAGCATGGGTATTGGCAGCATGGGATGGATGTAAGCATTTGTGGAAGTTTTAGTCCATTATTTCCATTTCTAAAACCCAAGGAAGAAGCAAAAGTATCACAGAGTGAGGCTGATAGACATTTTGGACATTTGAGGGGCACAAAAGTGTGTAATAGTGGTCTAGAAAAGCAAGAAAATGATGGGAAGTTTGGGGTGTCAGCTGGGAAACAAAAGGCCTATCACAGGTTCAGGGTCATGAATTTAAAGCAAAGCCGGCTGGTTTTTCTCGGCCCCACGGGCTTCAAGGGTGCAGATGTGGAACAGACAGAGGGTTGGATCTCATCAGAATAATGGTTTTGCCAAATGAATACGACAAAGCAAGCAGAAGCCAGTGAGTCAGGAGCATAGGCAAGGGAATGATGATGATGCACCCAAGCTGGGTGGGGGAGAGCACATGGGTTCAGAGTCAGACAGCGGGAAGGTGGCAGGACGGATGGGTCAGAGGCTTGGGGTAGTGGGACGTTGGGGGATGTGAGCTGGAAGACACACGTCGTGGTCAGAGAAAGAGGCGCATAAAACTGGATCACGAGGGGGTGGTCTGGTAGTGCGAGGTCTGGGAATGGCCACGGGAAGGTAGGGAGGGGGACAAGATCGCTGGGGGGGGGGAAGGTTCAAGGACCCTAGAGGCCAGCTTATCGGAAAGATCGTTCACGTGTCTAATGAAGTAGCCATGTGTTAAGGCAGGAGGGATGTTGGAAAGAGCCCCAGTGAGCCGGGGACAGCGCCATCAGCACGTGACACAGCAATGAGGGGAGAGGGTGGCTTTGTCTGGTGACATAAGATCCAAACTGAGGTTTTCCAACATGGATCGAGGAGCGAGGACCCCCGTCCCAGCTCCAGGCTCAGAGACAGAAGGGCTGTGGGGGAATACAGCTCTCCTCCAGGGAGAGCAGTGATGGGTCAGGGCAAGATGATCAGGATGGGCCAGAGAAGGGAGGACGCTTTTAAGTAGGGTAGGTGACAATAATGCTTGTCCCTTAGGGCATGCCTACAGCCTAGCACACCATTGCAGGTGCCCTAATATATTCCTTCTAAATTTCAGGACAATCCTGCTGACAGGTCACAAGACACTGATGCATTTCACAGAACCAGGATGCGAACTCAGGCCCAGTTTCCACATCCCATGCTCCCCCCCCAGAAACACAAAACTTTGAAACGGCATCCAAGTCCCAGAGCTCTAAGAAAATAACCTGGCAGCAGCGAATGACGCGGCTGGGAGGAGGAAGACACGCAGAAGAGGGGTCTAGTCCCTAAGTTTTGTCAATTCTGAGAAACATCTCTTGGATGCATTTTTTAAAACCCTGTACTAGTGTAAGGAGATGATGTTGAAATTTATAGCTTCTTCCCCTCACTGACATCGCACCCCGCCCCCCGCAAACACGGGAGGACTTTTCTCAGTCACGTGGGCTCCTCTGGCTGAGCGCTGTTGAGTGGGGTGTGGGAGGATGACGGGAGCCAAGCTGGTCCACAGAGAGAGGAGAGTGGGCAGAGCACTGGGCCGGGAAAGGGGGGCTGAGGGGGCAGCAGGGGAACAGGGGGCTGAAGCAGCACAATCAGCTTTAGGGTGTGTAAAAGAAGTAGATGGGAGATGCTGTTGGAGGCTTTGAGAAATCCTAAGGCCTGAAGGTATTCTAAAAATAATTTTGGGGGCGCCTGGGTGGTTCAGTCGGTTGAGCATCTCGAGTCTCGGTTTCAGCTCGAGGCATGATCCCAGGGTCTTGGGACCTCGAGCCCCGCATCGGGCTCCCTGCTCAGTGGGAAGACAGCTTGAGATTCTCTGTCTGTCTGTCTCTAAAATAAATAAATAAATCTTTAAAAAAAAAAAAAAGTGTTCTACCTACCCCTGTACCTCAGTTACCTCATTTCTCGGGCCTGTGGATTACTCTGTTAATGAGTGCTCCTTCCTTCCTTCTTCCCTCCCTCCCTTCTCTTTTTAGCAGAAATGGTAGCATACTGTACTATAATTCTGCATCTTTTAAAAAAAATTATCTTAAATTGCAGCATTATTCACAATAGCCAAGAGGTGAAAGCAACCTACACATCCATCCATGGATGAATGGATAAACAAAATGTGGTGTATACACATACAATGGAATAGTACTGAGCCTTAGGAAGGAAAATAATTCTGTTCACATGGTACAAGCCTGGATGAACCTTGAGGACATGATGCGAAATGAAATAAGCCAGTTACAAAAAGACACCTACTGCATGATTCCATTTATATGAGGTACCCAGAGCAGTCAAGTTCACAGGAACAGGAAGTAGAATGATGGGTGCAGGGACCTGAGGAAAGGTGGAGTTAGGGAGTTGTCTAGTGGGTATAGACTAAGTCATGCAGGATGGTGGGGGCTCCTGAGGACTCGCTGCACAACAGTGTGTGTGGTTGGCAACTGGACCCTTGGAAATGGTTGGGAGAGTGAATTTTATCGGCTGTGGGGTCTTGTTTTGGTTTGGTTTGGTTTTTTGCCACAATAAATACAAATTATCTTAAGGACTGTTCCATGGCAATCATTCCTTTTAATTATAGATGGACCTTAATTCATTTACCCAGTCCCCTATGGATAAACATTCAGTTTGTTTCCAGTCTCTTTTAATGCACCAATGAACATTCTGGAACACTTGAGGGTTTGAACTATTTTTTAAATTACTTTCGCTTGCTGGATACATGTCCTTGGGCGGTGACGCAACTCTGAGATGGGGCTGCCATTCCCCACACATACTAAGTGTATTTCTGTGTCCAAACCTTTGTTCAATCTGCTCCTAGGACCTTGAAAGTTACCTTGATGTCTATGTCCCCTAATCCTTCTTCTACTACACGCATGTCTCTATCCTCTGAACACAATGCCACTTCCTTCTATCATCATCATTCATGAGGGGATGTGATCCAAGCTTGGACCTCTGCAGTGATGGTGCTCAGACAATGCGTGGCTTTACCACTGCAGTTGTTAAAAGATTGAAATACATCCCTGTCTACTGAGAACCCTAGCTTCTCTGGGCTCACCTCCCCCCACCCAGGGCGACTCTGTTACCACCTGCCCCTTTCCTGGATTTCCCCCTCCCCCGGGCTTTCTGATAAAGCGACTAAAGGACTAATAATATCTGGCCCAGCAGGGAGCCTCCAGGACCTGGCTCCAGCGCTGTGGCCAACTTTAAGTGAGTTCTACCTCCACCCCAGTCATAGGACTTTTAAATATTTTATACATAGAATTGCATGGGTGGGATCTTGTCTTCTATTTCTTCGGTATTCCCGATAGCCTCTATCACACAAAACGTCATATAACCAGTACTCCGTTAATACTTGTTTTGTAAGCTGCAGGATCCAGGGCATCAAGCCTCCCGAAACACACACACACTCATCTTACAGGGAAGTTTACTCCCCTTCCAGAAAGGTCTAAATGTCCCAAGAATCTCGCCTGGAGCACCTTCTCTGAAACCTCCGGCACTCTCCAAGCTTGGGCTGCAGTGTCACAGAGGTACGCTCTAACCCACATCTCCGGAGATCTTCCTCCCTGAGCTCCGGGCAGACTCCTCCAAACGCCTGTTGGACATTTCCAACCGGATGCCTCAATTTCTTATCTTGGCACAGGGCTGACACTGGGTACATGGTTTTGTGATTTATGAATGAGATGAAATCAAAACCAAACCACCTCTCCCTTTAACTCCCCTCCGTAGGTAAGCACTGTGGATAGTCTTCCACCTCCGTTGCCTCGCTGACCCCAGAGAGTTGCCCCCTTGTTCACCACTGCCTGTCTTCCCCAGCGCCAGTTTACGGAGGGATTAAGAGATAGGGCGCCCTACAGAATGGTCGGGACCCACCAGGCACCCTTCAGACTCCAACCTCCTCCTGACTTTGGCTTGTCCCCAGACCAGGGCGGACGCAAGTCAGGGCCCTTTAAGCTTCTCACTGTGACCTGGCCCCTCCTCAGCTTGTCCCAGCTCGCCCCCACATCTCAGGTGTGCTCTGGGCTTAGTTCCCATCCCCTCCGGCCCCGCCCCTCTCCGCCCCGTCCTCCCCTCCCCCTCCGCAGCGGCTGCCCGCGCAGGGCTTCCGGGCCACCTGCCCACCCTCACCTCGGAGAACAGCGCGGCCAGGTGCTCCAGAGGGGCGGCGGGCACGTCCCCGCACAGCACGGCGCCGCGGAGGCTGCGGGGCCCTGGCGGCTCGGGCCCGGTGCGCAGGAAGAAAAGCCCCTTGGCGCGAGGCGAGCCGGCCTCGGGCCCCGCGTCCAGCCCGGGTCGCACCGCCAGGCCCCCGGGCCCGGGCCGCACCACCAGCAGCGGGCTCGGGCCCCCCGCAGCATCACTGCCCAGGAAGGCGTGCAGCAGCCGCTCCGCCTCGGCCGTGCCGGCGCAGCGCTCCCAGGCGCCGACGGCCGGCCGCAGGCTCCGGGCCACGTAGGCCCCCAGGAGTCGCAGGCGCGGGTCGGAGGCGCGGGGCTCCGGGTCGGCGTCCTCCGCGCCCGGCATCGCGCGCTGCCGCCCGCCGCAGCCGTTTCCCTGGCGACGCGGACGCGGCCGGGACTCCCGCCTCCGCTCCCCTCCTATTGGGCACGAGTCTCCTGGCCCCGCCCCTCCCAGCCCCGCGAGGTAGGAGAGGGACGCCGAGGGCAAGGGGCGGGGTCGTGTCGCTGTTGCTAGGAAACCGGCCGCAGCTCCTATACAATGCCAGGTCTCTGGGATTGCAGGTGCTCACGGGTGACGGTCCAGTGCAATGGTTCATTGACGGGCTGCGTGGAGCGGAGGGCAAGGAGAGAAATGCTGTGAAGGGTTCTGCTGGCTAAGGTCAGATTAAATTCTTTTTTTTTTTCCTAAGATTTTATTTATTTATTTGACAGAGAGAGACTGCGAGAGAGGGAACGCAAGCAGGGGGAGTGGGAGAGGGAGAAGCAGGCTTCCCGCGGAGCAGGAACCCCGATGTGGGACTCGATCCCAGGACCCTGGGATCATGACCTGAGCCGAAGGCAGACGCTTAACCGACTGAACCACCCAGGCGACCCCCCACTTTTTTTTTTAAAAGATTTTGTTTAGTTCAGATTAAATTCTTGAGAGGACTCCAGACACTGCAAATATAATGGTTCTCGCACCTACTCCCCAAATGTGTAATTCAAACTCGAAAACTATGTCGAATCATAAAACAGATGTAAACGATTTCAGTAAAGTTTTTAATTTCTTTTCCGTGATAACTTAAATACTTTAGAACGGTGTTTATGTGACTACTGAGCAATTTGAAATATGCTGGTGCGGCTGAAGAACTGAATTTTTAAATTTAATTTACGATTTAATATTAAATTATAATTTAATTTTAGCTCAGTTTCAGAATTTCAGTATCCATTACTAAAAAATAAATAAATAAAAGGGTTTTTTTTAGTGTCCTGTTTCGTTCCTGCCTTAAGTGGGTGCTCAATCTGACAAACGGGGACTCAAACTCTGAGATTACTTTGATTTCCATCAGTATGGTCCCAATCGGTTCTTCTTAGGTGCACACAAGTGCTTTTAAATATACAGGATGTTCAGAGTCTGCAATATACCTGATCTTATCTTCAAAAAAGGATAAAGTGAAGCACGTTTCCTGACCTCAGAAATTATTTGTCTCCTGCTGGATCCCTCTTCATTACAGGGCTATAGATAGCTTGGCCCTTTGCATTGCATGTGAGGGGAGAATGGGGCAAGAACAGGGACAGCCTGGCAGCATGAGGCCCCCAGGTCTGAAATGAGCTCCTCCTCTGCCTACCACCCCGATTTTAGTCACCAACCAGAAACTGCAGAATTTCTGGTAAAAAAGAATGTTTGTAACGGGCTTCAAAGGAACATTAACAAAACTTATCAAAGGCAACTCAAGCTAACAAGAGCCCCTCAGGAAAAGCTGGTAGCTAAAAAGTAAAATGATTGATTTCATAATAACCAGGGCACAGGAGGTGCTATGATGAAAAATGTTCACAATAAAAAACAAACAAAAAAAAAACCAAAAAAAACAAAAAAATGTTCACAATAGAAAAGGAATCTTTATGTTTGTAAAGCGTGTTTTATCATTGCTAGATTAAGCAGTAGGCAGACCAACTGTGAGTAAAGGGACAAAGCAGAGGCACTGAAATGATTTTATCTTATTTTTTTATTTTAAGGATTTTATTTATTTATTTGAGAGAGAGAGAGAGGACATGCCTGAGTGGGGGGAAGGGCAGGGGGAGAGAGAGAATCTCAAGCAGACTCCCCCTGAGCACAGAGTCTGACATGGAGCTGGATCCCACGACCCTGAGATCATGACCTGAGGCAAAACCAAGAGTTGGACACTCACCCGACTGAGCCACCCAGGTACCCCACACTCGAATGATTTTAAGGTGAATTTGATGATTGACGTTGCAAAAAAAGCATCAGGGAAAGATAGAAGTATTGGGGGCTTCTTACACATATCATACACATAGTTCTGTAGAGTTTTTATTTTGCACAGAGGAATGCATTATATTGTTTAAATGCTTAGGGCCTCCAAATGCGTGAATTCTGATCAGGTTTTATAGAGTGACTTCAGTGCCATTAACTTCCTATAAGCTCTTCAAATAAAGTTTCTACCACCCCAACCATGGCCTATTTTGCCCTCCATCCTTACTGTGCTTTTGGCCCAATATACATAAAAATAGAAACCCAGGAGCCTGTGGAGATGACTTGAAGATGTCTGTCTGAGAGAGAAGGCTCCTAAACACTGGCAAGCCCACCTTTTGCTTTTTTCCTCTAAAAACACACCTTCATCTTCATTTTAGAAGGAGCTGGGGGGGGCAGTTAAATAGGATTTATTGAAAGCAACTGCCATCAAGTTTATATTGTGTAATTATAGTAAGGAAAATAACATAACAAATGTGTTAGCTATCTATTACTGGGTAACAAATGACATGATAAGTTAGTAGCTTAATAACATTTCTTATGTAACATAGTTTGTGACAGCTCAGGAATTTGGGTGTAGCTTATCGGGGTGGTTCTGGCTGGGGATCTCTCATAAGGTGTCAGACAAGATGTCATCAGGGGCCACATCATCTAAAGGCTTGACTGGGTCTGAAGGAGCTGCTTCAAGACGGCTTGCTCCCATGGCTGGGAGTCAGTGCAGGCTACTGGCAGGAGCCTTCAGTTTCTGAGCATGTGGAGCTCTCCGTTGGGTACTTGATGTCTTCACAACACTATGGCTGGCTTCCCCTAGACCAAATGATCTAAGAGAGAGTGAGCCAGACAAAGCCACAATGTCTCTCACAACCGAGCCTTGGAAGCCCCACACTCATTTCTGCAAGAGTCCCGATATACAGATTCAGCCTATTCAGTGTGAAAGGGAAGTGTACCAGGATGTGAATAAAGGGGGACAGGAATCATCTGAGAGGCTGGCTACTACAAAAAGTGTTAAGGAAGATATTGAATTTGTGTAATTATTCAGATGAAATGATTTCCTTTTTTTTTTAAGATTTATTTATTTATTTGGGGGGGGAGAGGAGAGGAGAGAGAGTCTTAAGCAGACTCTGCACTGAGCATGGAGCCCGACCTGGGGCTCGATCTCATGACCCTGAGATCAGGACCTGAGCCGAAACCAAGATTTAGAGGCTTAATCAACTGTACCACACAGGTGTTTTGATTTCCATTTTTTAAATTAGAAACTTAAACTTACTTCTATGAGCATAAGTTTTTTTATATCAGATTTTTTACTTTGCACAATTCCTGTTCAACACTTTTTAAAAAATCATCTCTTTAAATTCTAGATAGTCCTCATTGGCAAGAATTTGTTCACACAAGCAGGCATAATGCAAAATTTAAAGCCTTTACAATCTTTCAAAATTCAACAGTTGACATTATATTTATAGAATCTAACAGTTTCTTCATCAACAAACATTATGTTGAAATTTCTCATGATGCTGCTAATGGATATTGAATCTACATCAAACTTTTCCTAATGAAATATTCAAAATAATGAAGTTTTATTTTATTTATTTATTTGAGAGAGTGGGAGAGGGACAAGCAGACTGTGTGCTGAGTGCAGAGCCCAATGCAGGGTTTGATCCCAGGACCCTGAGATCATGACCTGAGCCGAAATCAGGAGTCAGACGCTCAACTGACTGAGCCATCCAGGCGCCCCATGATGAAGTTTACCATTCATTCTTCTTAAACCATACTTAAGTATCATATACTTTCTGGTGTATGTATAAAATGCTTCACAATTAAAAAAAATAGAAAAGGGATGTGCCATTTTTTTGTACTCTGAATGTTCTGGGGCAATTCATTTCAGGTACTGGGAATAAATGTATTATTATTCATTTAAATGCTCACCATACTCCATTAGACTTATAAAACTACACATCAAATATCTTTATCTGAGTTGGTTAAATTATCTTTAATCTGAGTTGGGTAAATTACCAAATTTTATAATTAAGTCTGTTGCTGGTCATCAAATTCAATAGGTGTTTTTCAGCTCTTCTCTTAATAATTTCTTGGCTCTGTTCAACTCAGGGTTTTCCAGATTCACTGTGTGGGAATGTTCTAGACTCTGATTTCAGAGATAGTCACCTGCCTCTGGCCACACACTGTGATTCTCTGTGACTACTCTGTTTTTACCTGTCCCTTCAATATCGATGTTGGCTAGGCATCTCTCAGACCTTCTAGGGTCTTTTCACTTTAAAATCTCTCCCTGGGGCACCTGGGTGGCTCAGTGGGCTAAGTGTCTGTCTTCGGCTCAGGTCATGATCTCAGGGTCCTGCTATGGAGTCTTGCATCGGGCTCCCTGCTCAGCGGGGAGTCTGCTTCTCCCTCTGCCCCCCTGCCCCAGCTCGTGTGAGCACATGCTCTCTCTCTCTCAAAAATAAATAAATAAAATCTTAAAATCTCTCCTTGTATGAACTTCTTTATCCCAAGTGACAATTCCTCCCATTATGGGGGAAATAGCTGCCAAATCTGTATCTCTGTATCTTCAGCCCAGAACTAAGTAGGTATATCATTTTAGGGCGATACCTGTTTTCCTTCAAACCTCTGTAGAAATCCCTTTTTGAAACTTAGTGTTGAAGAGAAGTCTGAAGCCAGCCTGATTTTTGTTCCCTTGTAGGTAACATTTTGAAACAACGTGATTGTTTAAGGCAGTTTTTTCCTCCCTTTTTTAGGTTTGTGATTTAAAAAAAAAATGTTTTAGGTTATAGCTAAACTCCCATTGAATTGATTTTTTTTTTTTTTGCCTAAATTATGAGAGCACATTTGGTTCTCATAATGATGGGTTTCTTTGCAGCAGGAAAGATTGTTCTATGGAATCTTTGATTATTACCTATTTTCTACTTGCACTTTCTGGTCTGGTTCTCTGGTAATGTAAACTGATAGAGTGTGCTCAAAATTACAAGTAAGGGATACATTTTGCAATACTAATTGAGGGTTTTCTTATTCCTATATGTTTCGATGTTGTCCTGTGGCTCTCCACTCAGTGAGTTAGTGACATTTAATGCCTCAGGGGAGTGCGGATATGCTTCAAGCAGTTTATTGAATTTCTGAATAGTTTTCAAACACACAGCAGAGACAATAGTCATGAAAGCCGAGCTACTTCTTTTCTTTTACTGTAAGAGCTAAGCACTTAAGAGGGAGAAAAGGTTTCTGTTGTATTGCTCGTTTGCTCTAATTGCAGGAGCTCAGCTTTGAGGACACAGGGTACATGGTCTGGAGACTGAGAGGCTCGAATGTGTATGCTAACCTGTAGATGCATAAGCGTATTTGCTAAAGAGGAGAGAGAATATGGGGAGGAGGGCTGGGGAAGCACAGTAGAGGACAATTTAGATATGTTGTAGAATTACTGACCCTTTCAGGAGAGTCCAAGCAAGGAGACATGACGTGACAGTGACTACAGAAATCCCGGGGTACACAGAAGGGGACACTTGAGCTTGGCTTCCCAGGGAAGCCCCTGGTATGAGAGCAGCAATGAGTGAGAGCAGGGTCGAAGGAGAGTAAGCAGAAAGCTGACTCCCCCCTCCCCACCGGCACTCTTAATCTTCTGTGTTTCTAGATCTCTGTCTGTCTCTTTTCCAACTCACCCCTTCCCCTTCTCTTTGACTTCCTCTCTCTTCATCGTTCCTCTGCTTCTACTTCTCATTCTCTCTTGGTTCCTTCAGACATTCTTATTTCCATCAGTCTGGAGGGGTATAAACATACTCTCAGAGAAGAGGCCACCACTGCCCTTTGCTCCTTGAGGGGCCCTTTAGATACTGAGGCCACAGCAAAAATGAACTATTGGGATTTCATCAAGATAAAAAGCTTTTGCACAGCAAAAGAAACAGTCCACAAAACCAAAAGACAACCGACAGAATGGGAGAAAACATTTGCAAATGACATATCAGATAAAGGGCTAGTATCCAAAATCTATAAAGAACTTATCAAACTCAACACCCAAAGAACAAATAATCCAATCAAGAAATGGGCAGAAGACATGAACAGACATTTCTCCAAAGAAGACATCCAAATGGCCAACAGGCACGTGAAAAAGTGCTCCACATCGCTCGGCATCAGGGAAATCCAAATCAAAACCTCAATGAGATACCACCTCACACCCGTCAGAACGACTAAAATTAACAAGTCAGGAAACGACAGATGTTGGCGGGGATGCGGAGAAAGGGGAACCCTCCTACACTGTTGGTGGGAATGCAAGCTGGTGCAACCACTCTGGAAAACAGTATGGAGGTTCCTCAAACAGTTGAAATTAGAGCTACCGTTCGATCCAGCAATTGCACTACTGGGTATTTACCACAAAGATACAAATGTAGGGACCCGAAGGGGTAGGTGCACCCCCATGTTTATAGCAGCAATGTCCACAATAGCCAAACTGTGGAAAGAGCCAAGATGTCCATCGACAGATGAATGGATAAAGAAGAGGTGGTATATATACACAATGGAATATTATGCAGCCATCAAAAGGAATGAGATCTTGCCATTTGCAACGACGTGGATGGAACTGGAGGGTGTTATGCTGAGTGAAATAAGTCAATCAGAGAAAGACATGTATCATATGACCTCACTGATATGAGGAATTCTTAATCTCAGGAAACAAACTGAGTGTTAACTGGAGTGGTTGGGTGTGGGAGGGATGGGGTGGCTGGGTGATAGACATTGGGGACGGTATGTGCTACGGTGAGCGCTGTGAAGTGTGCAAGACTGTTGAATCACAGATTTGTACTTCTGAAACAACGCAACATATTTTAAGAAAAAAGAAAAAGAAGAAGATAGCAGGAGAGGAAGAATGAAGGGGAGTAAGTCAGAGGGGGAGACGAACCATGAGAGATGATGGACTCTGAAAAACAAACTGAGGGTTCTAGAGGGGAGGGGGGTAGGGGGATGGGTTAGCCTGGTGATGGGTATTCAATAGGGCACGTTCTGCGTGGAGCACTGGGTGTTATGAACAAACAATGAATCGTGGAACACTACATCAAAAACTAATGATGTAATATATGGTGATTAACATAACAATAAAAAATTTAAAAAAAAATAAAAAAAAATAGATACTGAGGCCACAGTTGATGCAAAAGGAAGACACTGATCCCAGCCCTATAGGGGCCTGGGGTGGGACGATGAGGCCTGGTTTGCTCTGGGTTGGGCCAGAGGTTCTCAAAATGTGACCCAGGCCATCAGCAGCACCTGGGAGCATGTTAGAAATGCAAATTCTTCACCCCTGATCCAGCTCCACCCAAAAGGAAGCTCTGGGAATGTGTCTCAGCAAGTGTGTTTTGGAGGACTTCCAGATGATCCCAGCGCATGCTGAAGTTTGAGACCCAGGCTCTATGGAGACGTGCTCCCTGGCTTCCTCTTCACAGGCCTCTACCCTGGATGAAGGGAGTCTTCCAGACATCTGAGCTCACAGTGGGTTGGGACCTGTATTTTTCCAAGTAAATAATGCTCTCTGCTCAGAGAAACAACCCCGAATCCGAGACTCGCGTGGAAATAAAGACCACCTAAGTGAGAAAAAGCAGAGACTCTTTATTCAGAGCTTGCTGTAACAAGAGAGTCACTGAGACAGGAGGAAATTTATATAGTTAATCCCTCCTCCTACACACACACACACACACACACACACACACAGTGTATTAAAATAAGTCACAACCTCTTCTAACATTTACTGAGAGCTTACTCTGTACTCAGCACTGTTTTATGTGCTTTACACGTATTAACTTATCTCGTCCTCACAAAACCCTATGACTTACACACAACTGAAATCCCATTTTGCAGATGAGTTGTCTGCAGCCTAGAGAGTTTTTTTTTTTTTTCCTAAGATTTTATTTATTTGACAGAGAGGGAGCACAAGCCGGTGGAGAGGCAAAGGCAGAGAGAAGCAGGCTCCCCACTGAGCAGGGAGCCTGATACGGGATTCCACCCAGGACCCCAAGATCATGACCTGAGTCAAAGGCAGATGCTTAACCAACTGAGCCACCCAGGTTCCCCTGGAGAGTTTAAATAGAAGGTCTCAGATTGTAGTGGTCCGGCTCCCAGAGCCAAAGCCCTTACCACTCTCCTATACTCCCTATTGTCCTTTGTGGACAGATTTCCCCCACGTGCATTTTCTGGTGCAGATCATGCAGCCCTATCTGATGAGCTTATGGGGCCCCGGAGCTAAGCTTAATTTCTGTGGGGAAATAGAAGAGAATGATGAGTAGCCTGGTATAGCCTCGAGGCAAACCTAATTTGCCCTGCTTGACCTGTGTCATCCAATTCTGAGAGCAGGATCAAAGAGACAATCACAAGGCTTTGAAGGGTGAGCTGCTTATTTCACTGGGCCTCAGAGGGGTCAGAAGAGATTGGGCAAGGCAGCCCAGGAAGGAGCAGAGAGAACTTAGGGCCTTCCCTGACCTTCTATTGCTCTCCTCCCGCGGAAAGATACCAGTGCCCACTGGTTGACCCCAGGCTTGAGTTAAGCCCTTAAGATAACAGGGAAGACAGAAGAATGTCTGGTCTCCAAAGGAGTAGGAGCTCACAGAAACCCCCCAGACTGCCTGTCTTCCTCTTTGCCCACCTTAAATCCAAAGAGGAGGACCTCTGATTTTGATTGATCAAACTCCCGACATAGTATTTCGTCCAGAGTGAACCCCGGGGACACCCTTTCTTCACACACCCAGAGAATTCAAGAGGGTAGGGATTTCTCTTAGTGGAGAGAGGGGCCAACCAGCTCAATGTCCCCATGGCTGTCTATCCCATGCTGCCCCCATCCTCCCTCCACCACCACTGCCCAACACACACACTTTTGAGGCATGTTTGCTCACAGGGTTGGATAAGCAAGGTAGGGATGGAGCATTTTCTCTTTTTCCTAAAAGCAAAACAGGCCATCTTTTTCTCCATTTGGCCTTTTTGTCCTTTGAGATCTTCTCCCTCGTGGTCAATGTAAGCTGAGCTGGCCTCGCACTGGAATTGGTTGAGTCTAAGACACTGCAGTTAAACCCTAGACTTAGAAAGAGTCTCTCCCTCTCTGTTATTCTTCCCCCAGCTCTTCACTAGAGAAAAAGGAGTCTTCCATGAGATCCAGCTGAGTTCACTAAAACTCTGAGCGGCCCTAGACAATCATAAACGCCTCTCTACTCTGCGCTCATTGCACATATTCCTGCCCCAGATCCTGTGGTGAGAAGTGACAGCTTGAGGGAGAGATTTAGATGTTTGGGATTTGGTGTTTCATCCTTCTCTTTCTGCTGTAGTTTGACATGATTTCGATTTACTGCTACACTGACTTTCTCTTGGTGACACAGCTTCCCAGGGGTCTCCGAGCTGCACAGTGAGAACAAAGACCAGTCCAGCTCAGAATCTTCAGGAGCTTTACTGAACCTATACAAAGGGCATCGTGGAAATAAGCACAATGACTCTCAAGGCTAGCTCAGGGAAGCGGACTTTGTCAGAAGTGTGTATAGATTATGCTCTGCTCATACTGTTCAGTAACCCCTTACGTAGCCAGCATCTTTTCTTGTAAAAACCTACATCCTATCACTTACCAGAATGTGGGATTCCCTCCCCAGTTTCCAATATCCAAGGGAGACATTCTTGCCCATGATCTTGTGGGTTCTCGAAATGCTCTGGTCATTCCCCCTAGTTCAAGGTTATTACTCACTCATCAGTGCTAAGATTATTTTTCAGAATTACAGGTTCTATCCCTACTCTGCAGCCCCAGTGGTTAAGAGCTATCACAGATGGAGGAAAGTAAGGAATCTTAGCTCTGACCCTTTGACCTGGAGGTTATGTATTTTTGGCCAACCAACCAGACCATACCTCCCAGATGTATTGTGTGTAGCCTGAAATCGTTGGCCCAGAGAGGGTTTCTTTTTAAATGAATCAATAACCATCATTCTAATATCAGTGTATATTTTTATCCCTTAAAAATATAAAAGATGGGCCATTCTGGGCTAGCATGGCCACACCGTAATGATTGGCTACAGGTAAGAGGTGTAGCCCCCTTTAGATGGGGCTTACGCTCTCCGATTTGACCTAGTACTCACTACCCCCCACTACCTCCTAATGCAACGAACACACATAAGGTTAGGCTAAGAGACAAGATAGCCTAGAAATTGTGTCTCCTCATAGGCAAGACTAGTTGTCTCATAAGGGGTACAGTAGGGAGTGACGGGAGTCTACCCAATTTAAACCAACCTCTATATGATGATTGGGGCTCCTGCCTGGATGGGGCTCTGCTGGAGAATGGCTACAGTGTTTCCTGCTTTGTTTTCAGGAATCTGTGGCAACTTTGTTCAAAACAAGCCCTCAAGGAGGGCCTGGCTGGCTCAGTCGGTAGAAAGTGTGACTCTTGACCTCATGGTCAGGAGTTCAAGCCCCACGTTGGGTGTGGAGCCTACTTTAAGGACTTTAATTAATTTAAAAACATTTTTAACGATTTATTTATTTGACAGAGAGAGAGAGAGCATGAGTGGGAGCGGCAGAGGGAGAGGGAGGGAGAATCTCAAGAAAACTCTGCACTGAGTGCAGAGCCGGACGTGGGGCTCAGTCTCACGATCCTGAAATCATGACCTGAGCTGAAACCAAGAGTCAGGTGCCTAACTGACTGTGCCACCCAGGCACCCCAAATTTAAAAACAATTTTTTTTAAATGAGCCCTCCAGCCCTAGAATTAGAACAATAAATTTGATTTTTCCCATTAACAAAGTAATGCACACTCATTAAAGAAAATTGGGAAAATGCGTAAAAGTAAAAGGAAATTGAAAAATTGCCTAGACTCACCACCACTGTTGTTAATAATTTGGGGCGACTTTCTTCCACTCACTTTTCTGTACACGCACAAACACATATTGTGTGTGTATGTATGTGTGTATATATCTGTATATACACACGTGGAAGACAAATAGAAAGGCAAATATTGTCCACTGCTAGATGGCTTATCAGTCTACATATTTTTTTAACACATAATGATGTGGATTATTCAATGGGATTTTTTTAATCACCAGAGAATTGCTCAGAATCCTGAAGTGACCGCTACGTTAGTTGCTCCATGCAACTGAAATTTTAAGGATGGGGCAAAATTCTGATATGGCGGCTCTCTGGGCCCAAGACCCACCTGCTGCTTGCTGGTCTCCTTGCCTTCAGCGTGAGTTTCTCCAAAGCATTCTCTATAGTAGAGTTCTAGATTGCTCTAAAGCAGAACCTGGATCTTGGGGGTGCCTGGATGGCTCAGTTGGTGAAGCATCAGCCTTTGGCTGAGGTCATGATCCCAGGGTCCTGGGATCGAGTCCCGCATCCGGCTCCCTGCTCAGCATGGAGCCTGCATCTTCCTCTGCCACTCCCCCTGCTCGTGCTCTCTCTCTGACAAATAAATAAATAAAGTCTTTGAAAAAAAGTTATTTAGAACCTGGATTTTGCCCCCATGCTGCTTCCCCAGGGCGGGGGAGCCTCAATGGCTTCTCCTTGCCCTTAGGGTAACAATGGGGCATACAGCAGTCCCTGCCAGGAAGAGTGAGGATTAAATGAGCTAACTCCTTTGAGTTAACTGCATAGTGAGCTTTCGCAATTACTGTTCACTATCACATCACTGTTCTTTCTACTGTCTACATTCTCTCCCCATGGTACATGGGACAAGGTCCCTGGGAGCCCCCAGATGCATGTCATTAAGGTCCATTTCCTGAGAAGGAAGGAGTTTTCTCTTCTTAAGTTTCAGTTTGGAAATTAAAGAAAAAGACTTTAATTCGTCTGGTCCGAGTCATGTGTCTACACCGGTGATGGTATGTGGTTGGAGTCTGTTACCAAGTGGTGTCGGCGGGGGGAGGGGTATGGTTATTTGTCTTTTTCGGTCTAATTTCACTAAGGGCAAAACCCTCGGTGTCCATCCATGTTGTGGCAAATGGCTGGATCTCATCCTTTCTTAGGGCTGCGTAATAATGATGTTTATCTTACTAACCATTATGTAAAGCGAGTAATTGCTGCCATCTCATTAGCAAACTTCATTCCTTCCTCCCACTCTCTGCTTTTCAGAGTATTCTTTCCCCATTTCCATCCTGTCTTTCCTTACGCTTTTCTGCTCCTGATACATAAAAGCCTCGTCTTCTAGGAGTCTAGTCAGGATGTCACATAATTTTCCATTTCCTACAATTTTAGGATCCTTTTTTGAGTCTCTAGAGTGAATATTCCCTTTTCTTTAATCTGAGGTATTTTCAAAGGTCCCATGCATGGTGTGCTTATCTTGTTTTATTTTATTTTTTAAAATTATTTGAATATAGTTGACACACAATGTTGCCTGAGTGTCGGGTGTATGATGTAGTGATTGGACAACTATTTGTTATGTTGTGCTCACCACAAACGTAGCTTCCACCTGTCACCACACAACACTCTCAGTGACTATATGCTTTTCAGATTATTCTCAGAAAATGAGAAGTCATTTGGTAACTTCTTAGCTTAGTAATATGCCCACTTCGGGGGCGCCTGACTGGCTCAGTTGGTAGAGAATGCAACTCTTGACCTCAGGGTTATAAGTTCAAGCCCTACCTTGGGTGTTGAGATTATTTTTAAAAAAAATACTTTAATAAAATGCCCACTCCATTATAATAACAACTCCAAGTAAATGTGAAACTAAAGCCTGGCTTTAGGCTCTGCTCAGGCTGACTTTGGGCTGGCTGGTGGAAGTAGAAGAGGGGGGGTTTGTCCCTGTTTCCTTTTTGGTGCTTCTCTTTCTCCTCCCCTGTTTCTGAGGCTGCCTCTGGGTCAGGGAGGTATACAAGGTGTGATATGGCAACCGACTAACTGCTGAAGCAAGCATCAAGATCTAGTGACCTTCTAATAAGCTGGATGTTAAAGAAATTAGCAAAAAAAAAAAAAAAAGAAAGGAAAATAATTCCACTCTTCTCACTATTGTTTTTGAAAATACAGTTATTTCTGATTATGTTATTTCTGGACACATCATGGGTTGGTTGTTTATTAAATGATTTAATAGATAAATTTTTAGGGGTACCTGTGTGGCTCAGTTGGTTAAGCGTCTGCCTTTAGCTCGGGTCATGATCCCGGGGTCCTGGGATAGAGCCCCACATCGGGCTCCCTGCTCAGTGGGGAGCCTACTTCTCTATCTGTCTCTCCCCCTGCTTGTGTTCTCTCTTTCTCAAATAAATAAATACAATCTTAAAAAAATAGATAAATTTTTAAATGGTCTCCATTTAAATTTCTAATATAAAAAAAATGTATCTAGATATGTCTCCCACCCAAGCAAATCTCTCTGGGATTCTCAATAATTTTTAAAAGTGTAAAAAGGTCCTGAGACTAAAGGCTTGAGACGAGTCTTGAAAGATGCTGGATCTCAAGTACCTGCTTTAAAATTTATAACCATAACTTAGATATGAGGATTTTGCTTGACTTCATTTCTCTGTAATGGCAGCCATCTGCTGTTGTGAGCCCGGAGATACTTAATCTTCAGAGATAACTTCCGAATTCCTACCCAGGGCACATATTGTCTTCTGGGGATCACTTAGGGGCTGGGGGCCTGGGGTTCAAGGTGGGAGAAGGGCTCACTCTGTGTAGACCTATCTTGCTACCATTTCCATGCTACCAGACCAGACATATGTTGGCATAGAACATTCATCAAAAATGTTCCTCTTGGGGTTCCAGGCAGGAAGCTGGGCAGAAACCCGCCTGCTCCCCGATCCTCACTTCTCTGATTCTCCCTGAGTTTCTGCTCCCGTGCAGGAAGGTATTTCTCTCTGTCCGGCATAGTAAGGAAGTAGTTCTCCATGTATAGTCTATTCTGTGGTTCCTAATCAAGCTTGGATCATTGATACTCAGAGGTCAGCTTGCAATATCCACAAAAACACTTTCTTTCCACTATGTTGCTCTTGCAATTACACAAGATTTTTTTGCTACTGTGAGCTTGACAAAAGTCAATTTTGAAAGTCAAGGTTGAACAAAGATATCTTTCTCTGGTCTCTCTACATTTTCCCTGGGGGCAGAGTAGATGGAGGGTTATTGTTGATGTATGGTCTGGTGGGGAAGGTAAAAGGGAAAGGGTAAAAGGAAAGGCGGGAACCCACCACAGTTTAAAATCATCACCCTGTTGTGGGGAAATATTTTAATGCAATTTCACAGAATCCACTGTTAGTGTGTCCTGTTCACTGTCTTCTCCGGAGCCTCGAGGGTGGAGCTAAAATGTAGATGCTCTGTTTGTGGGATGCTTTCTCAACACCGCAGGGATGTCCCACCGTAAAGAAGCTGCTCGATGTCTAGGCTCATCCAACATTTCGTCTTCTGGAAACTGCCTACAACTCCAGAGGTGGGTGATTGCAGCCATTTTAGATTATGTGTTCCATGTTTCCCTGACCATGACTATGGGACCAGGGATAGATATTTGGCCCAAAGTGTGACAGATTGCATTTTCAATTAGCAGTATCTTCCATCAACATGGAAGGAGATTGCTTTTCCTATGATCTAAGCTTGCTATGCTCCCTTTAGATGGCAGAGCCTGTGTCCGTCCCCTCCCCTTGAACCTGGACAGGACATCGTGACTGTCTGACCTGGAGAATGCACTACGTGATTTCTGAGATTACATCGCATACAGCGCTCACCTGGCTCACTCTCTCAATATTTCCCTTTTGCACACTCCCTCTCTTTCTCCTATCTCAAGATACTTGCTCTTAGAACCCAGCCACCATGTGATGAGGAAGCCCAGGCCACGTGACGAGGACATGTGTAACTGTTCCAGTGGATAGCCCCTGTTGGGGTCCCAACCAAGAACCAGCATTAATAGTTGGATATGTGAATAAGGAAGCCTTGAAGATTGGCTCCAGCCCAGCCACCACTGGACTGCGATCACAGAGGGACCCTGAGCCAGGACTGTCTGGCTGAGCCCAGTCCATCCTTAGCATCATGAAAGATTACAACAATAAATGATTGCTGTTGTTGATGCTATTAAATTTGGGGTGTTTTGTCACACAGCCATGGATGACTGATACACAAGGGGAGTCATCATAGACTTTCAGGTTTTTGCCCAGGAATTTTGGAACTGGGGCACAAAGAGGTTGTGTCTGCTAGCCATAGGGGTTGGGCTCGGGAGATTGGACAGACTTAACTGCCAAGGATGTCATTTCAGTCAGGTGTGACCATGCATGAAAGGAACCACCTACAGAAGGAATAGAGAGTCTATTTGCAGAGAGAAGGAAATGAGAGTCAGTCCATGCCAGCTAGGGAAGGGGTATTAGCATGTTTTTGGATGACCTTCAACTTCTTAGCTTTGGAGAGGCCTGGTTATACATTCAGGCCTTCGATGCTTAGATCCTATAAGATGCTCTCCTATAATAATAATACTAATTAATAATAATAACATTTTCATGTTTTTGGCTCAACTGATTTGAGTACATTTTTATTTCTTGTAACCAAATAACTCCTGACTGAACTATGTCTCCCAACCAATTTGAAATGGAAATGGACATACCATTGGCTTCATAGAAAATAAATTAGCCACAGAACAGTTTTAAAAATGAGAAGTTTTTGATGGTTTTGCTACAGCGATAGAGAAGGGGGCATTTGGCTCTATAACTTCCTAGTCTTTAGCTCTTGGCACGTGGCAACTGGGGGGGGGTCATCGATGCCACTCACTAGATGTTTCCTGCTCCCCATCTGCCTAAAACATCATCAGACCCACACTTCCTGGCTCCCTAGCAGCATGGTGGGACTGTGTCACCAGATCTGACCAAGAAGATCTGAACAGAAGTGATAGGTGTCCCGGCTGGGCTGACATTTAATTGTCCCTACCAGACCTTCCCCAGTTCTCTTTCTCCCCTGCCATGGTGGAAGGTGACATTGCAGACAGAAGCCTCTCCTACTATCTCTGAGAAACAGCAAGTTACAGATCCTCCTTCTGGAACTTTCAAATCCCTCATTCCCAACCTCTGGTCTTTCTGATTTGTCCACTCCTGACACACTGCAGCCTAGTGCGTGTCCTTAATTTTCTTCTTAGAATCTTGAAGGAAAACCTTTCTTACTCCTTCCTAGGGGTTTCATGCTTCCTTCTCATGCTCAACCAGAGAGGGGATCAGTATCCAAAGTGACATTAGAGGTGAGAAGCTGAGACTTCTGGAATTCCAGGGATCCCAACATGAGTCTTCTCCAGCTTTGGCTTGTTGATGATGGCATAGTAAGACCTTATTTTTTCAGATCTCACCAATTTGAAATTAATGACAGCCGGGATGGTTTAAGTTGAGGTTTTCCTTCAAGAATCAAAGAGAAACCATTGAACAAATTATCAGAGTTAATGATATTTAAAGAAGGATATTTAATCTATTTAAGAGAAGAATCTTTTCAAGTATTTCAGAAATACCATTTAAGGCATATTCAGAACTCTGACCCATACCTCTTGACCATTTTTCTATTAATTACACCTTATTCTTACCTGTTCAAAAAAAAAAAAACCCTCCTGAGATTGTTCTATTAGGGAGCATGTTGTTAGTTGAATTTAGTCATTATAAGTATGTGTAAGCATCGTAATTAAATTACACTTTTCTGCTGCGTGGAGCACTGGGTGTTATGCACAAACAATGAATCATGGAACACTACATCAAAAACTAATGACGTAATGTATGGTGATTAACATAACAATAAAAATTATTTAAAAATAAATAAATAAATAAATTACACTTCTCTAAACAAAAAATTCTCCAATTCAGAATTTTGTTTTTGCTTGGGTTTCCTTTCGATAATGAGTATAGGTTAGTGAAGTTTTCCTATACGTGTGTGTGTGTGTGTGTGTGTGTGTGTGTGTGTGTATTTGCTATGGTCATCATAGAGACATGGTGACTTAGGACCAATACACTGTAGTGATTAGTGATTGTTATAGTGAGCAAAAGACATCTCAGAATATGTATGGTTATGTGTTATTAAGTATTAGAAAAGCAATCAGGTTTTTAACTTTGTTTTAAGTGAGGAAAGCCATTAGCAGGAGATAATAGCAGGATTTTTAAATATAAGCTTCACACATCCAATGAGATAGGCTTTAATTACAAAGGAGTCAGGCAGTTGGTAAGAGACTATGACTCACTGTAGATTCTAGGAACTATGGAGGTGCTGAAGTTGGCCAAAGACCATGCCCTGTTTGGCAACCCTTTGTTTGCTGAACCTGAGCCCACCAGTATCTAGGTTATGGTGGAAATTCAGAAACTCAGAACAACAGCTGACCTTACTAGCCACAGCGAATATGTGCCAAACAAAATAATACAAACAGACGAGTCTAGAGAAAGAGGGTCTTGAGTAAGATTCGAAATCTAAATCAATTTTCATGGTGCAACTTGATTGTCGGGTTAAATGGCATGGATATTTAACCACCAGTACTCTAACCACCTACGTTAACTACAAGAATTAACTGTAGGGCTCCTGGGTGACTCAGGCAGTTAGGCATCTGTTGCTCCCCCTGCTTGTGTTCTCTTGCTCTCTCTCTCTCTCTCTCTCTCAAGTAAATAAATAAAAAATATATTTTTTAAGATTTTACTTATTTGAGAGAGAGAGCGCACAAGAGGGGGGAGCGGGAGAGGGAGAAGCAGACTCCCCGCTGAGCAGGGAGCCCGATGCTGGACTCGATCCTGGGACTCCAGGATCATGACCTGAGCCGAAGGCAGTCACTTAACCAACTGAGCCACCCAGGCGCCCAGTAAAAATATTTTTAAAAGAAAGCATTATTTAGGCCCAATTTGAATATCGTACAATTCACCCATTGTAAATATAGAATTTGATGATTTTTAGTACATTTATACAGTTGTGGGCATCACCTTAATCAGCTCCTTCATATGCAGCCAATCCCTGCTTCTACCCGCATCTCCAATGGCCTACATTCCTTCCTTTTGGCTCGATGTTCACAAAAGTAAGCATGTGGCTACTTTAAGAGACACAGGTTATGTTGAAACGGCTTTATTTTTTTTTAATCCATAAATATCTGTTACTGACAAAAGTGGAAAAATCCTTAAGACTAAATCTTACTAAATTGATACCTGTTTACAGTACATATAGAATGTGCTTTGACAAGTAAGTGGAACGATGAGATCTGTACAGAAAGAGCAGGTGCAAGAGCCCTGCTCATCATGAAGCTTCCTTACGAGGAATGGAGAAACTGTGCAAAGAAAGGTACAGATAGAAAGGTACTTTTCATCAGTACTACCATATAATAAACACGGAATCCGTAAATTGGGCTAATGTGTATAAATGTTCATTACCCCCCCTTAGGAAATTGTGCCCCCAAACTAAAAATATTACAGTAAGAATTGCTTTTAATTCGAGAATTTCAAGAATTCTTTACTACAAAATGTCTAGTTGAGTTACAGAACTAGAGGACTATTTGCTACTACGAAGCGAATGAATGAGTCCTCCCATGGAGTGGCACTGCAGGGGTGCAGCAGGAGTGGGCGGCAAGGTGGAGCAGGGGTCTTCCTCTCCCTCTGGAGGGAGGGTTTTAAGGGAACCTACAACGTCGTTTCTCTCCCTGATGGGAAGTTGATGTGTTTGGCCGATTTACAAGATGGGTCTGATGGTGCGGACTTGTGCTCTCAGTTCTCGCTTTTCAAGCCTTCACCAGGAGGACGGTAGTGTCATGAGGAGGGACTAGAAAGGTACTAGCCTGGGGTGAGTGCCCACCCCCAGCAGCCCAGGGGGTGACGCCTTCCCCTCTCCTCCAGTTGGAATGGAGCCTGGTGTCCAGACTCGGTCTTCAGGACACAGGTTCTGGAGGGAGGTAGAGTAACAACCATTTCAGCACAAAGCTTTTGCCGTGTATTCTCCTCTGTGGCTTGGCATGCATTCGCCAGCTGTCCTCAAATACAAACTTTCCACCCCTGTGGGCTAGCCTCTGGACCCTTCTCCTCCAGCCTGTCCTCTCTCTGAAATTGGAACCGCCTCCCTCCAGCTTCAAGGACCACATCCAAATGAACACTTCCAATTCAGAATTCCCCAACGACACAGACACCCAGGATGATTTAGACGTGTCTACATGAGAGGGCATTCATGAACACTGTTGGTAACCTATTGGATGGGGAGGCCCTTCCATCTGCAGCTGAGAGCATCCCTGGGTGGCCAAGAGACTATGGAGCCCACCTCAGGCTTTAGTGAGGAGTCTGGTGGCTACCTAGGGCATCTGAAAATGTCACCATAGGGCAGGCGTAATGGGATGTGTGCAGCTTGGTTGGGCCGGGGAGGAATGCGAAGAAAAGAAGGGGTGCCAATGGGGAGTGAAGGCCCTAAAATGTAAGAGCTGGATGAAGCTTCAGAGCTCATCTACTCAAAGCCCCTCGTTTTACAGATGGGAAACTGAAGCATTGAGAGAGATCGTAAGTCCTCCTTGGTCACGTGGCAAGATGGGGACAAAGCCAGGGCCAGAGCCATGCCTCCAAGAGCCTCAGCCTTGTGCTTTTTCCTCCTGTAGTATGCTGCCTTCTGAAATTAAATATAGAGCCCAGGAAGACATATCTTTCATATTGAATCTGTCATTAAAATGCTGCGTTTATAAAAAATAACATTTGAACCCTGAAAAATACTTCGTTAGAACACAACAAGCTCCTTTGAAAATGCTCCAGAGCAAAATTTCCCAGGTTTGGGGAGGATGGTAGAGGGATGTCTGTGGGAGGCAACATGTCAAACCCTTCTCAGAGTAGGTGCTGCTTAGGGTCCAGGTCACCAGCAGCCCCTTCAGACGACCTTGGGTCAAGTCCACGGTTGCCTGTGGATGGAATCTGAGGATGGAAGGCTGGTGGCAGACAAAGTATCTCTGAAGAAAAATGGATCATTTGGCGGCAGGGTGGTTGGAATGGATCTTTCTCCGTGCCTGGAGAGTCATGAGGCTCTCCCGTCTTTTGAGACAAAGGGGGAATCTGTGACACACACCAGCAGTTGGGCATAAGCAAGGTGGCACAGTGGCCGAGAGCCATCACGGATGTGAATCTTTGGCCAGAGCAGGAGCCTTTGGGCTCATGGCAGGCTGGGCAGGAGCTTCAGGGGACTTGCCAGCTGTAGGAAGCAAAGCCGACCTTCCAACCGTGATGTCTCTGACAGGCCAGTTCTCTCCCTAACCTCCCAAAGATCAGAGGAGTAGTGCTCTTGACTGCATGGCCCGGAGCATCATCTTGTAGGAACAGGAGAAGTCAAGGATAAGCCAAGGAGGCAAGCAGAAGTCTTGGAGTACATCTTCTTTGCTTGTTTTCACTGAGGGCTCTAAGTTTTAGAACTAACTACAAATTAGGGATGGAGGAAGGTACGTAGGGGACGAGGGCAGAGCCAGGGAGATGAGAGGAAGGAAAGACTGGAGCGGCATAGAAGACCGAGGTTAAAGTAGGAGCTTCTGGGTGTGAGAGTGGAAAGGGGGAGGAGAAGTTTGAGGTAAGGGAATGTCTGGAAATTTCTAGAAGGCAGACCCATCACCCAAGATGCTGGGGAGCCCTGAGGGTGGAACGCCAGTTAGGGGGATAAAGGAATTCTTGGGAAAGCCTTGGTGACTTACGAACTTATGGAGCCAAGAGTTAACTGGAAGAAGCGAGAAAGGGAGGGTTGTAGGGATTGGGAGAGCCTCACTGCCATCAAAAATCAAGGAGACCCGTGAGATCCTTCAGGTCAGGAGAGGACCTGTGTGGAGCCCTGTCCATTCCCACCAGAGCAAAGGAGACGCCCACAAAGAACCAAACAAGCAGAGGGAAGTTTGGGGCTTTGGGCTGCCCTTTCGGGGAAAGGAGAGCTTTCACTGGGGGCATGGGATGGCCTTCCTATGTGTGCTAGTGGCCACCAGCCTGGAGGGGCTGGGAGTCCTGATGTCTGGGTTCCCGCCCAGAGCCTTCTCTTCTCTGCGATGTGAACTCATCCGGTCATGTGGCTTTGCTTGTTCTCCCAATATGGGTGGGACAATGGAATAAAGGACATATTTCTGTATCCCAGTTGAAACATAATTTTATGGATTTTGAAATGAAGGACTGAATTAGAGCAAGTCTGTAGACTTCAATTTTTTCCTTCCTTCCTTCCTTCCTTCCTTCCTTCCTTCCTTCCTTCCTTCCTTCCTTCCTTCCTTCCCCAAGGATGAAGCAGAAGAATCATTTAACCTAAGTAAGCATTTTAGCATTAGGTAGAATTTTCTGATCTGACTGACACCAGAGGTTTTAAACCGGACAGCAATAAGGCTGAAATGAGAAATGCTTTGGAATCAACCTATCAGACAGCCCCTGAGACAGACAGACAGACAGACAGGGCAGGAGAGAAGCATCATCCTGACGCCTGGGGAACTTGGTGCCGAGAAGATGCTTCCAACTCGGGATGAGATCAGGTTTCTGGTTTGGGGTGTATGTGTGTGCAGACACCTGGGGAGGGGATTTTCACACTTTCCCCTCTGTACCAGCAGGCAACCTTTGAGGGGAGGCTAGATTAGAGGGCAGTGGGTTTGGGGGGGAACCAGCTGTGAGAGACACACCTTTGTTTCTGGGAGTGGCCAACTGCTCTGTTTAGATTGGTTTCCTCCACCCCAACCCTCTTAGCCTTACCTTCTGGAACAAACTCTCATAAACCCTTGGGGACCAGCCCTTGAGAAGGTTTATGTGTTTGTAGGGGAGGAAAGCAGAGAGTGACCCCTGTCCTCACAGCTTCACAGTCCCAGTGATGCCATCCCAATGTGGAAGCTGAGAGCTGTGTTCATCACCCCCAGCCTTAACGCCCTCATGATGAGTCTTGAGGGGGAGACAAGAGCTTTGGAAATCTTGAAATAAGTAAGAGGACTCAGTCGATTGAGTTTTCTATGGATTGTAGACTTGGTGAGATTAAAAATTCCCAGGGCTGACACTGGGGCATTCCCTCTGCCTGGTCCCCTTGTTGAAGGACCATACATGTTGTATGCAGAACCGGGAGAACCTAAATCCCCAGTTTAAGGTCATTGCTTTTGGAATCGGAGTGTGGCGAGAGTCACATTTTCTTCGTGTCGTACCTTTACCCAACAGTCTGGGGCTGATTCCCCTAGCCCCAGCCCAAGGAAATGCCCTGACCCTGAGAATGGGGGATCCCCTTTTCTCCCCCCCAGGCTCTGGTCTTGGGGAGGTGGATGCTGCTTAGTTCACTGTTCACTCTCCAGGGGGCTGTTACACCCTGCCCACTGCCCAGGTTGGAGGCAGAGAAGGGGCTGAGTAGGGCTGGCAAGGGTGGTCCCCCAACAGAGCTGAAGGCTTGGATCTGCCTGGTGCCCGAGTGTCCCCCTGCAGGGGAGGGGTGGGGAGCTGCCCAGTTAACCCCCAGACCCATAGCCTGGAGTACCATTTTCTGTTTGCTAATGGGTCTCTGTTGCTTTGATCCAGAGGAGGCACTGGTCTAGGTAATGGAACTACAGGGGGAGGAGGCAGAGAGAGTGAGCACTGAACAGAGAAGGGGCCAAGCAGGTGGGCAGTGGTGGGGAGAGAGGGGTGGGCAAGGCGCAGAACCACCACCTTGGGTCCTCCTTGGCTGGGGGCTGAGCCACCCTCTCTAGAAGCCTCTGCCTCCGCCTGCCTGACCTGCACAGTGGGAGACAGGCAGAGCCTGGGGTGATGGGAATGGCAAGCCCCTGAGGCCCAGGGCATCACAGTGCCCCCCCCCCCCCCGCCCTCCACTATCTGGCCATGGGCAGAGGCCTCTGGGGAGCAGAGCAAAGGAGGGGAAGGCAGGCCTGAGTGTCGGGTCATAGTTCAGACCTAGAGGCCTGGAGGAAATGTGGAGACAGGTTGCCGGGGACGGCACCCCCAAAATCCCTGCACCCCATTGTGACTCTCCTCTGGGAGGACTGGAGCAAAGCCCCAGAGAGCTCAGGGGTCAAACAACTAGGGCTAGAGGAGGGGGCCCTGGGGGGCCTGCGGGGGGGGCAGCGAGCTAGAACTGGGGGGGTTCCCAACATTGGGGAGGCAGCTGAAGAAGGGAAACCCCTCCCCATCTCCTGGGCCTTGGGGGAGGGGCACAGGGCAGGGGGTGCCCCAAGGGGGTGGACGAAGGAAGGGCCACTCAGTGGGGACCAGAGCGTTCCAGCAGGCAGAAGAGAACGTTATTGTGCTTATGGACACAGCAGCTCCCTGGCTCTGAGAGAGCGAGCAGGCAGTTTGTAGGCACTAGAAGATTTCTGTGACGCGGTTGTAGGTAAATGAACGAGACCAAGTAGCCTATTGGGTCAGCCCATTGACTGCACCTGCTGGCCGGTCCAAAGCCAGGCGGCTTCGGACCAAGGTCAGGCCAGGGTCTCTTGGCTGACAGAACCCAACGCTGAGCCCCCTGGAGGGGGGAGAGGGACATGGGGCTGAAAGGGAGTTAGTGGTGGTGGGCGTTGGGGGCGGGGGTGGGGTGGGACTGGGGCCTAGCCCCTCTCCTCACTCCCCTCGATGCTTCTTGGAAGAGTGAGGGACATCGCTCTAGATCCCAGTCTGAGTGTGCTGAGCCAGGCCACCGGGCTGTGCCTCCCCCCCCCCCCCCCCCCCCCCCCCCCGGGGGTATGGCTTTCAGGGCAGAGGCGGCCCACCCTCACCTCCTAAGGAGGGGACGAGCGAGGGGAGCCGCCCAGGGCCAGAGGCAGGCTCTGCGCCCCGCCCCGCCCCCGCCCCCGCCCGACGGCCCCGCCCCGCCCCGCCCCGCCAGTCACACGGTCACTTCCGTCTTGCTGGCTGTGTAGCAGGTGTGGTGACCGGGGATATAGTGCAGCTGTTCCACCGTGTTGTGTCTGCGGGAGGCGAAGGCCTGACGCTTGGCGGCCGTCTGGCTCTTGCCCAGAGTGGCATAGGAGTTACTGGAGGCACTGGGATGGGAGTGCATCTTGGTCATGCGGTACCGGTCCAGCACGGGCGTGGACACAAAGACGTCCGTGTGCGAGATGGCCCGCGACAGGGACTGCTCAGGGAAGGCCGTCCGCTCCGGGGACAGCAGCGGGTCCTGGGAGTGCAGGCGCTCCGTGGACAGCAGCTGCTCGTCGGACAGGATGCGGTCGTAGGGCAAGCCGAAGTCGTCGGGCAGGCCCCGCTCCGGGGACAGAACCCTGTCCTGGGACATGGCCCGGATGGGCCGGCGGGGTCGCTCTCGAGGTAAGGGCTTCTGTTGGGACATCTGGATGACGTTGAGGGGGAGGGTGCCACGGGCAGCCAGGTCCGGCAGGTGCCGCCTCCTCATGTAATACTCGTCAGCCTCTTTGTCAGCTGGGGGGAGAGGGGGAGGGAGAAAGAGAGAGAAGTCAGCTGGGGTGACACTGTGACATCGCAGCCAGGACTGAACTAGGACCCCACCGCCCAGACAGGTGGAGGAGAGCTTCTCCACTGAACGTGCAAACCCAGTCCGGGGGGGGCTTGTGAAATGCAGATTCTGATTCAGACCTCCTGGTCCAGGGTGGACCTGGGAGTCTCTCTCACTGGCTCCCAGGCATTGCTGATGCCCCTGGTCCAGGACCACCCTGAGTATCCAGGGGGACATGAAGGTGCCCAGGGAGCTCAGGGCAGAGTTGCTGGCACGGCCAAGCCCCTCAGATCCTGCTCTGGTGCTGTTTCGACCACACTACGGTCCAGAAACAGGACGGCTGTGGCTGGAACACTCAAGGAAGCAGTTGGTGGCCTTCTGATGAGGTTCAGAGCCTCTCTCCGAGGAAGCTGGGTTGCTCCAGGGAAGTAAGATGCTCCAACCAGGAGGCACTGGTGAACATGCTTAGCTGGTAACTTAGGAACGTAGTAACGCCTTCTCTGAGTAACAGCCAGTGTCTAAGAAGCCAACACAGGGGCCTCCAGCCCCACATGTGCACAGAATCCAGCCGACACCCACTTCGCCTGTGCCCACAACATGAGCAGGCCAGAACCATCCTCTATGTGCACCTCATTCAATGCTCCACCCTTCTCTTCATCCAGGAGGCCCTCCCACACTCACAGGGACTGCTATACCCTTGAACTTACGCAGGACACACATAAGCCTGCTTTGCCCCAAACTTCAGGAACGAGGCTTCCTAGGGTTTTCCAAATCTCTGCAGAATGTGGGAATGCTGACTGTTCCACTGTTTGCCCAGAGGGTCCTGGATGGGTAGATCCTGCCTCCCTCTTCCCCGCCATTCATCAGATTCCTCGGATCATTAGGGATCCCCGCTTCTAGCCATAGAAATTCACCATTCTACCTTGGAGGTGGCCGATGTAGGTAGACCCAAGGGATGAATTTCATCAGGGTAGGTTACCCCGTAGCATCAAGCAAAGGCTCAGCCCCGCAGCTGGGTGGTCATGAAAATAGCCCCAGGGGGACGTGGAGGCAGAAGGTCCAAGGGTCAGGAGCTAGGAAAGAAGAGCCCTTGTGCTGTGTACCTTCTTGGCATGGTAAAGGGTCTTAATGGGTCTTCAGCCCACCCATGTTCAGAGGCTCCTTAGACTCACATGGCCTCACTCTTTATTCTTGGAACTCCACACCTGTGCCCTCAGGTGTAGTGCAAGGGAGAAAAACACAGGAGGATGTCACAGAGGCTGCAGAGGCAGACCCCCAGCCCAAGAAAACCCACTTACTTAGCCTCTTCAAGGATGAGTACTTGCTAGGGTGGGTCTTCACTGCAGACTCATAGGATGGGGGCAGGTGGGCCAAGTTCTGGAAGGAGCGGGAGAAGGAGAGGTCATAGGGCTCGGTGGCCGATGTCAGGATGTTGTTCATCCGTGGCTTCTCTACAAAAGAAGGGAGGGGTGCATGGCATTAGGGAAGACAGAGGGCAGGTAGGAGGGGAGGATCCAGGTTCTGTCTCTCACTCCTCATCCTGCTTTCCTGGTCCGCTGTGCTAGGACACGGGTGGTGCTGGTGACTCAGTTTCCCTCATGCCCAGTTCCAGTTGTCTACAAGCCTGGGGGCAGGTGCTGTTTTAGCTGTTACTGGCCATGCTGGTGGCTTGCCCTTCCTTGAATGGCAAACTCCTTCTCCCCATGTATGTCTGATGGAAACATAAGCCTGATAGAGCTGGAGGGGGGGCGGTCATAAAATTGTCTACTTTGGAGTGAAAGTTCTGTCCTTTCCCTCACAGCTCTCAGGCTCAGAAAAATCTGAATTTGAAAGAGGTGGAGTGACTGGTCTTGTCCACATATCCATGGAACTGGGTCCAGGACCCCAACTCCACCAGGACTCTATCCCACACGACCCATGATGTCATTCCATCCCTCATTCCATCCCTTACATCACCCCTCTGCCTTGGGCCTCCCCAAGCCCTGCACCCAACAGGCCACTGTGAGCTACAAAGCTATTTCCTCCTCCTCTAGTACCTCCCCTAAGGCCCCCTTGGCTATCTCTGAGCCATTGGAGGAAAGAATGTAGGCAAAATGCGTAGCATATCATTCCCCTTTCCTCCCTCCTTCCCTTGAGACAGAGCCTTGAGATTCCAAACTCTGAAGAGAGAGAAGGGAGTGTGTTCAATGCTAGACCGGAGTTGGGGGGGGGGGGGATGGGAGGAGGAATGGAAGAGAAGATGAGCAGGCAATGAGGTGGATGACTAATGAAGTGAATGAGCTGAGCTGGGCTCTGTGGTTGAGGGGAGAGAGGAGATGCAGGTGTGGGTGAGGGAGTGGTTGTGAAGGAAGGAAGCAAGCATGCCTTGGTGCTTGACGGACTTGCTGTGCCTCAGCAAGAAGTCAACAGTGGTACCATTCCCCCAAATGAGGTAGGCAGGTGGCTCTCTCATTGTCCCTCTATCATACCTCTATGGTTTGGGACCCCCAAGAAGGGCCAGGCTTTGGCTTCCCCCTGCCTCTTGGCAAAGAGAGTGCCGAACTATGGAAGTCAGGAATTCTGTGAAGTGGGGGGCAAAGAGGAGCATCTGCTAGGCTTGGTCCAAGGGCAGCCTCACTCCAGGGAACTCCCAGCTTCTCTATCCTTCCTGGCTTCACTGGTCCCCCCAGACACTGGGGATGGAGCCAGGGGAGCCCAGCCAATGAGCTGGTGTTCTTGCCAGCTCAGTACATATGTGAGGGGGTGAGGGATGCTCTACATCCCCAAGAGATCAGAACGTGCTGTGCAGAAAGAGCCTCCCTGGTATGGATCGGGATGGATGCCAGCAAGTGGAGTGGGCAGGAAGCTGGGAGCACTGCTATCCAGAACTGGGTGACAGCCACTGGTCCCCTAGCTCTCCTTTCTTCACTTTTGGTGATGCTGGAGAAGAATAAACTTCCCTCTGCCTCTTGGCATCATACTCCCACTGAGGGCATAGCTCAGCTCACCCACTTCCAAATGCAACATTTCTGGATGCTCTTCCCTTTCAGCCCCGCTTGTTCTCCAACTCATGCTGCTGAGCTAAGGCCAGCTCTTCTTTGTCTTCTGTCTCCACCATGATTACCCCTGCCCCCTTGCTTATGCTGTCTTTCCTATTGCAATGCCTTTCCTTACTCGTCCTCTGTCCAAATTCTCTCTTCACTCAAGACTCCTCACCATGGCAATGTCACATCTTTTCAGCCCACAGCGATATCCGGTCTTCAAGCCCCTATTGCTTTTCCAGGCAATCCCACCCAGTTTCGTTGTCTATGTGATCTCTGATCAGTTGAGTTGAGCTGGTCTTGTTGATCACCAAAGATGGCAATGTCCTTGACAGCAGAAATCTTGCTTTCCAATTTGATGCCTTCATAGTGTTTGGCCCCAAATCAGGATCCAACTAATGCTCTTTGGTTAATCAAGTTGACACAGGCCATCTTCCCCTTTAATAGTCAGTCTGCCAGCTCCTGGGGGCAAGTGTAGCCTCCAAGGAAGAAATGCAGCGAAAGCCCTGCTCCCACCAGGCTGTGAGCTGCTGAAGGGCAAGGACCAGATCTACCTACCCTTGCCCCCTTGTACCAGGTGGAAAAAGAAAAGACCGGGAGAGGAGCTGGGAAGAATGGCTCCTCTTCTGTCCTCAGGAGGCTGTGCTTATGTTGGCTCCTTCTGGAGAAAACCAGCTCCTACTTATCCTTCCAGAATGTTCAGGAGTGAGTGGAGCACTCCTCGCTTGCCTTTTCTGGCTCCTCTTCCTACAGCTGTGTCATCACCATGGGCATCCCCCAGGCTCTCTGCTTCTGCCTTCTGCTTTTCTCTTTCAGCCTTCTCTGCACAGACTGCCCCCACTCCCAGGCCGTCTGTTCCTGCTTCCAAAGCATAACTCACATCTTCGGCTGTAACCTGCCTCCAGACTGCATCTCTGCATTTCTAGCTGCCTGCTGAATCATTTCTCTTGACTATCCTTTGGTTCTCTCCAGCTTCAGATGTCCAGATCCAAATTCACCATCGACAGCTTCATCTCCCCTACACACAGGCTGCTTTCTTGCCTCTCCAGATTGCATTACTAAAAACTCCCATTCTTCTCATTGAGCACAGCTCACCATCTTACTCACAGTTGACTCTTGCCAGCCATATTCAGTGAGTAAGTTTTCTCGATTTCTTCACCATTGTGTTTCATATCTGAACCTTTCTGTCTTTTCCCACTGTCCACATCACCCCTGGGACCTGCTGCTTCTTAACTGATCTCTCTAATGTCTTCTAGTTCTGGTTTTTTCCTAGACCCCACAACCTGAAACAGCTTATTAAACTATTGCTTTCATCACGCATTTCCACCAGGAGCCTCGCCCTAGAGGGGGACATCAAAATAGTCCAGTTCTAGCCTCCTAATTATCATGCTCAACACCTCAGTGCTGATGCAGAGCATAATCTCACAGGAGGGTGGTAAGTCTCTTTGCCAAGAGAGCTGCAGATTTTATCTTTGTTTTGAGTTTCTCTCTCACTAAAATTTAATGATGTTTTCACTCCTTCAGAGCAAAGACAGAGGAATGACTGAGAGTTCATAATTTACATGGCTGTCTTGTGTCCTACCAAGTTTTGAGCGGGTGCCCAAAATAGTTTTTCTCTGCCATTCCAGATGTTACGTTGCGACCTGGCAGGAGGACGTGTTAAAAAGGAAACTTGGTTTTGTAAACCTCTGGGGCTGTCTCCACACTCCCGTGCTCTACAACCTTCATCTTCCTCCCCTGCCCAGGGGCTAATGCTCAGGTCACCCAGTCTGGTTTTGAGTGTTAGCAAATCTTACTTGGTTTGGGGTGGATTGATAGGGTTTATATGCCAAGTCCCATGCCATTAGTAAATGGTACCACAAGCAGCCTTGGGCCAAGGAGAGTGCTCACTCCTTGCTGTGGACATATGGAATTGATGACCGCAAGAAGTGATCTAGATTGCACATGAGAATGGGCTAAGAGAGGGTCTCACTGCTTCCCTTTCGTGGTGGAAGGTCACTCCAGTTTCAGAGACAGGACACGAGGGGGTCAATGGTGTAAGGGTGGGACTGAGCCATTGTGGGCTCCTTACACCTCCTGAGCATCAGTGAGTCATGACCATATGTCTGATGCCTGATGGGCATCAGTAGTCAGGATGGACCCACTCGGAATGGGGATGGAATACGGAGTGCTCACAGCCATCTCTCACCATGTGTAGGGGTCTGGGCAGCACTGCTTAAAATCGGATGGTTATACTGATGATCACCTGGAAATCACAGAAAAGAGATGTTTAAAGAAAAGTTCAGGCATTCCATTGTTTCTCCCGCGCAATAGCACCTCTCTTGACATCTAATGTGCTTCTCTGAGTCCGAGGATGCCCTTCTGAAACCTGATGCCCTGGAAAAGTGAAGGGCAGGAGGCAGTGTGTTAGGCGCAAAGAAACTTCCTCTGCTGTTTGTGTGTCTCTCTCCTTCTGCACCAAGGCTTCCTCTGTCACCGTGGAGACCCACCCACATCTGTGGATCTGGCTGACCGGCAACAGAGGTTTGTTGGGGTGGAGGTCGGTGGAGGAGAAGGAGGGATGGAGACTAAGGGCCATTTGGCAAGTATACACACATGGGGTGGGGAACCGGGCAGGGGAAGGAGATCCTTTTGCGGGGGGAAGGGGTGTTTTAGGGTGTGGTTAGCCAGGAAGAGGATTCCCTAACTTAAGGTGCTTATACTTTTACGGGGCTTTGATTTGTCCTTTATACACAGGTGTCTGGGTGCATCCTCAGGTGGGACAAGCTGACGTGAACTGTCCACTGCTTGGGATCAGGAGTCCTGGGTTCTTGGCTCTGTCCTGCCTCTACATGACACAGCCCAACCTTTCCAAAGCATTTCTTTTTATTATAAATGGCAAAGTCCACATGGATTGAACAAGTCACAAAATTAATAGGGTCCCAGCTGCCAAAGCGCAGAGTTCAAGGCATTCTAAGGGCTTCTGAAACTGAATGCACCTGTGGTTTTTGCCACGAAAGAACACTTCATCCCTGTGTTATTACTTTAATTCAACATTGTATTTTTGCTTCTAATTTCAACTAAAGCAAGGGGGGAAGGAGGCATGAAGTCTTTGCTTTAGTTTTTCTAAACCATGGTTTACAGCCATGCCATCATCTTGGGGCTAGAAGATCTGCTTCTGTTTCCCTTCATCTCGCTATTGAAACCATCTTTTCTACTCCTGGCATCCTAGCCTCTGGCTGCTCACTATTCAGCTTCCTCATGAGACCCCTTCACCTCTTGTATTCCCGACATACTGATGCTTCATGAAGGCTCTACCTTCTGGCACAAACTGACAGTTCTCAAATACACCTCTTGTTGAAGGTCCATCTGGTCTGGTCTGGAAGGTTTGATTCTAAACAGCTTACAGACATGCCCTCGAAATTCCTGCCCTTATTCCAAACCACTGTGTCCCAAAGCGAGCTGAGCCTTCTCATCATTTTATTGTCCCATGGTCAAGCTTCTGTCTGTCCGTGGCACTAATATTCTTTTTTTTTTTTAAAGAGTTTATTTATTTATTTGAGAGAGAGAGAATGAGAGACAGAGAGCACGAGAGGGAAGAGGGTCAGAGGGAGAAGCAGACTCCCTGCTGAGCAGGGAGCCCGATGCGGGACTCGATCCCGGGACTCCAGGATCATGACCTGAGCCGAAGGCAGTCGCTTAACCAACTGAGCCACCCAGGCGCCCCCGTGGCACTAATATTCTATGGGCTTGCAAACCCCAGTCATGGTCCACCATTTCCCTTCCTTCATTCTCCCCAAATCCTGTTCCTATAGCCACCTCCAAAATCCAGGCCCATAATATATCTTTTTGTCCAGATTCCTCTTAGCTCTAGACCCTGGCCATTTCTAAGACAAATCATCCTGGGTACTCCTACTAGACAAAATTTCCCCTACTAATGGAATTGTGACATCGTTCCTTTGGTTCAGACCAGACTCTTTAAGTAGTCATGGACATTATCCAAAAGGGATGTGGGTTTGGGCAGCAAGCTAGAATTTCTCACATAATGGTATTCTTCCCTCCCAAGACCGAATATTAAGCTATATCCAGGGAAAAAACCATTTGCCAAAGGTTGAATTAATGCTACATCGGACCTGGATTTAAGCAAGAGGAGAGAATCCAGGAAGGGAGATAAAGGATAATTTTTTTTTTCCCTTTTTGCTTGTCCTCCAGAGGCAAGGAGAAAACCAGTTTCATTGCTCTCTGTTGTTGTTATTTTTTGGTTTATTTGTTTTTAGGCAATATGGCAGCATTAGAGACAGCTGTAAAAAGTGGAAGAGCCCAGTGGAAGGATGGTGAGTGGCAGTTAGACAGAAATACTCTTAATCTTCCATATTAGAGTCTAGGTGCCACCGAGGAAAGGGACATCAATTCATTTCAGTTAATAATTCCTGGTCACTGGTTGTGCTCTGTGCTTTGTGCTAAACACATTCACCTACATTTTTTTAAAAGATTTTATTTATTTATTTGAGAGAGAGAGAGAATGAGAGAGAGAAAGCACAAGAGGGAAGAGGGTCAGAGGGAGAAGCAGACTCCCCGCCGAGCAGGGAGCCTGATGTGGGACTTGATCCCGGGACTCCAGGGTCATGACCTGAGCCAAAGGCAGTCGCTTAACCAACTGAGCCACCCAGGCGCCCTACATTTTTGAGAATGAATATTAAGACCAATTTTGATTTGTATATATGTTATTGGCCTACCCATTTCCAAACTGTAAAAAAACCTCTTTAAATGTCTTCTTTGAGGTAGTCCTTATCATTTTTCTTTACAGATGCATTTGCAAGCAGGATAAATGTCTTGCATTTAGATATTTTGTTTACAAGTGCAATGCTTTTCCTTTTGTTTGAATCACACTTCGAATGTTTTGCTAACATTTAATTAAGGGAAGAAATTTAAAGCATAAAGGAGAAAATTAAAACTGTCTTAAAATAACCACGATGACACTTTGTTGTATTTCCTTTTCTTTCTCTCCCCCTGGAAATTACTATGTGTATGTTTACTTTCAACACACACACAATATTACAATGAATTACCTTTTGCATTTGTCATTTTGCACAAGTGCGAATCAGCTTTCAGCTCTTAAGGTGGAGAAAAATACAGATAAATACGATGATTTGATCCTCACATTTGTACAAAATAACAAATGTGTGAGGTTATTCATTGCAACATTTTTATAGTTTTTATAAAACTATAATAAACTAAAATTTATAAAAATTTATAAAATTCTGTAGCAAAGAAAAGGAAAAAAGAAGGAAACTAAATGTTCATAGGCATATGTACATAAACACACACAGATAAATACGTATAGGTTCCACAGATGTGAGTGTCTCAAATACATTACTTTTTTTTAAAAGATTTTATTTATTTATTTGAGAGAGAGAGAATGAGAGACAGAGAGCATGAAAGGGAAGAGGGTCAGAGGGAGAAGCAGACCCCCCGCTGAGCAGGGAGCCCGATGTGGGACTTGATCCCTGGACTCCAGGATCATGACCTAAGCCGAAGGCAGTCGCTTAACCAACTGAGCCACCCAGGAGCCCTCAAATGCACTACTTTTAATCTGTTTCCTTTATACTTAATGGACAATGTATCTTGAATATATTTTCACATTTTGAAATATTCCTTGAAATATTTTATATAGGTTCATAATAGTCCTTTCTATAGAATACTCTATAGTACACATCTACAATGTAAGCATTAAATTATATAATTTAAGCCATTCATCTCTTCCTGGGAATTCCCTTAATTTGCTTTTGGTGTTGTATTATTTCATTACAACATTGGATTCTATTTGCATATATTTATAAATTTTTAAAAATATTTATTTATTTATTTTAGAGAGAGTGAGGCAGTGAGTGGGGGGAGGGGCAGAGACAGAGAATCTCAAGCAGACTCCCCCCTGCTGAGCATAGAGCCCGACACAGAGCTTGATCTCACCACCCTGAGATCATCACCTGAGCCAAAACAAAGAATTTGACACCTAACTGACTGTGCCACCCAGGCACCATTTGCAAATATTTATTTAATTCATATATATTCATAAAGAAAGTTTGTCTTTTTTTGGGCTAAGATATCAAGTTTGTGCATCAAGAAAATGATTTCGTTGAGTCAGGTGAATAGCATTCAAATTTTCTCTGTGCCCTGAAACTATTAATATAGCACATGAGAAACCCGTTCTTTGGAAGTTAAGAGGAATACAATAATAATGTCTAGTGTCTTTGGGGGAGTTTTTGTTAGTACCGTATAGGAGGCTGCCTTAGTATTTCATTGACTGCACAAAAAATTTGGGAGATGGATGTTATAATCACCAATTTACAGGTAGGGAAACTGAGGTTTGGAGTGGTCAGTAATTGGCTTAACAGGTGAAGCTGGGGATGCAAATCCAAGCGGACTTGCATGAAAGCCCCCATCCATAACCATTACATGCACTGCTTCTCACACTCGGCGACATTTTATTTACATATTAATCCATTCAGTTTTCCAACTCTAAATTCAACTTGTAGTTTCTATTTTTCCTAAATATATCTACTGGAACTTTGTAACTTTTTTAGCTTAAAACTGTAACATTCCTCAAAAAAAAAAAAAACCCTCTCTATATGAAATTCTGTCTTCTCTTTTTTTCCTTTAAATTTTTTTATTGGTATGTTAATCACCATACATTACATCATTAGTTTTTCATGTAGTGTTCCATGATTGCTTGTTTGTGCATAACACCCAGTGCTCCACGCAGAACGTACCCTCTTTAATACCCATTACCAGGCTAACCCATTCCCTGCCCCCAGAACCCTCAGTTTGTTTTTCAGAGTCCATAGTCTCTCATGGTTTGTCTCCTCCTCCGATTTCCCCACCTTCATTCTTCCCCTCCTGCTATCTTCTTCTTCTTTTTTTTCTCAACATATATTGCATTATTTGTTTCAGAGGTACAGAGCTGTGATTCAACAGTCTTGCACAATTCACAGCGCTCACCATAGCACGTACCCTCCCCAATGACTATCACCCAGCCACCCCATCCCTCCTACCCCAGCCCCACTCCAGCACCCTCAGTTTGTTTCCTGAGATTAAGAATTCCTCATATTAGTGAGGTCATATGATACATGTCTTTCTCTGATTGACTTATTTCACTCAGCATAACACCCTCCAGTTCCATCCACATTGTTGCAAATAGCAAGATCTCATTCATTTTGATGGCTGTATAATATTCCATAGATTATATATACCACCTCTTCTTTATCCATTCATCTGTCGATGGACATCTTGGCTCTTTCCACAGTTTGGCTATTGTGGACATTGCTGCTATAAACATCGGGGTGCACATACGCCTTTGGATCCCTACATTTGTATCTTTGGGGTAAATACCCAGTAGTGTAATTGCTGGGTCGTATGGTAGCTCTATTTTCAACTCTTTGAGGAACCTCCATACTGTTTTCCAGAGTGGTTGCACCAGCTTGCATTCCCACCAACAGTGTAGGAGGGTTCCCGTTTCTCCACATCCCCGCCAACATATGTCGTTTCCTGACTTGTTAATTTTAGCCATTCTGACTGGTGTAACGTACTATCTCATTGAGGTTTTGATTTGGATTTCCCTGATGCTGAGCGATGTGGAGCACTTTTTCATGTGTCTATTGGCCATTTGGATATCTTCTTTGGAAAAATGTCTGTTCATGTCTTCTGCCCATTTCTTGATTGGATTATTTGTTCTTTGGGTGTTGAGTTTGATAAGTTCTTTATAGATTTTGGATACTAACCCTTTATCTGATATGTCATTTGCAAATATTTTCTCCCATTCTGTCGGTTGTCTTTTGGTTTTGTGGACTGTTTCTTTTGCTGTGCAAAAGCTTTTTATCTTGATGAAATCCCAAGAGTTCATTTTTGCCCTGGCTTCCCTTGCCTTTGGCGATGTCTCTAGGAAGAAGTTGCTGAGGCTGAGGTCGAAGAGGTTGCTGCCTGTGTTCTCCTTTAGGATGTTGATGGACTCCTATCTCACATTTAGGCCTTTCAAACCATTTGGAGTCTATTTTTGTGTGTGGTGTAAGAAAATGGTTCAGTTTCATTCTTCTGCATGTGGCTGTCCAATTTTCCCAACACCATTTGTTGAAGAGACTGTCTTTCTTCCATTGGACATTCTTTCCTGCTTTGTCGAATATCAGTTGACCATAGAGTTGAGGATCCATTTCTGGGCTCTCTGTTCTGTTCCATTGATCTATGCGTCTGTTTTTGTGCCAGTACCATACTGTCTTGATGATGACAGCTTTGTAATAGAGCTGGAAGTCTGGAATTGTGATGCCGCCAGCTTTGCTGTTCTTTTTCAAGATTCCTCTGGCTATTCGGGGTCTCTTCTGGTTCCATACAAATTTTAGGATTATTTGTTCCATTTCTGTGAAAAAAGTGGATGGTATTTGGATGGGGATTGCATTGAATGTGTAGATTGCTCTAGGTAGCATTGACATCTTCACAATATTTGTTCTTCCAATCCATGAGCATGGAAAGATCTTCCATTTCTTTGTGTCTTCCTCAATTTCTTTCAAGAGTATTTTATAGTTTCCTGAGTACAGATCCTTTGCCTCTTTGGTTAGATTTATTCCTAGGTATCTTACGGTTTTGGGTGCAATTGTAAATGGGATAGACTCCTTAATTTCTCTCTCTTTTGTCTTGTTGTTGGTGTATAGGAACGCCACTGATTTCTGTGCATTCATTTTATATCCTGCCACTTTACTGAATTCCTGTATGAGTTCTAGCAGTTTTGGGGTGGAGTCTTTTCGGTTTTCCACATAAAGTATCATATCATCTGCAAAGAGTGAGAGTTTGACTTCTTCTTTGCCAATTTGGATGCCTTTGATTTCTTTTTGTTGTCTGATTGCTGTGGCTAGGACTTCTAATACTCTGTTGAATAGCAATGGTGAGAGTGGACATCACTGCCGCGTTCCTGACCTTAGGGGGAAAGCTCTCAGTTTTTCCCCATTGAGAATGATATTCGCTGTAGGTTTTTCGTAGATGGCTTTTATGGTATTGAGGTAGGTACCCTGTATCGCTATACTCTGAAGAGTTTTGATCAAGAAAGGATGCTGTACTTTGTCAAATGCTTTTTCTGCATCTATTGAGAGGATCATATGATTCTTGTTCTTTCTTTTCTTAATGTATTGTATCACGTTGATTGATTTGCAGGTGTAGAACCAACCTTGCAGCCCAGGGATAAATCCCATTTGGTCGTGGTGAAGAATCCTTTTAATGTACTGTTGGATCCTATTGGCTAGTATTTTGGTGAGAATTTTTGCATCCATGTTCATCAAGGATATTGGTCTGTAATTCTCCTTTCTGATGGGGTCTTTGTCTGGTTTTAGGATCAAGGTAATGGTGGCCTCATAAAATGAGTTTGGAAGTTTTCCTTCCATTTCTATTTTTTGGAACAGTTTCAGACGAATAGGTATTAATTCTTGTTTAAATGTTAGCTAGAATTCCCCTCGGAAGCCATCTGGCCCTGGGCTTTTGTTTGTTGGGAGATTTTTGATGACGGCTTCAATTTCCTTAGTAGTTATAGGTCTGCTCAGGTTTTCTATTTCTTCCTGGTTCAATTTTGGTAGTTGATACATCTCTAGGAATGCACCCATTTCTTCCAGGTTATCTAATTTGCTGGCATAGAGTTGCTCATAATATGTTCTTATAATTGTTTGTATTTCTTTGGTGTTGGTTGTGATCTCTCCTCTTTCATTCATGATTTCGTTGATTTGGGTCATTTCTCTTTTCTTTTTGATAAGTCTGGCCAGGGGTTGATCAATCTTGTTAATTCTTTCAAAGAACCAGCTCCTTGTTACGTTGATCTGTTCTACTGTTCTTTTGGTTTCTAGTTCATTGATTTCTACTCTGATCTTTATGATTTCTCTTCTCCTGCTGGGTTTAGGCTTTATTTGCTGTTTTTTCTCTAGCTCGTTTAGGTGTAGGTTTAGGTTGTGTATTTGAGAACTTTCTTGTTACTTGACAAAGGCTTGTATTGCTATATACATTCCCCTTAGGACTGCCTTTGCTGCATCCCAAAGATTTTGAACAGTTGTGTTTTCATTTTCATTGGTTTCCATAAATTTTTTTAATTCTTAGTAGGATGCTCTTTAGCCTCCATGTATTTGATTTCTTTTTGACTTTCCTCTTGTGATTGATTTCTAGTTTCAAAGCACTGTGGTCTGAAAATATGCAAGGAATAATCCCAATCTTTTGGTATTGGTTGAGACCTGATTTGTGACCTAGGATGGGATCTATTCTGGAGAATGGTCCATGGGCGCTAGAGAAGAATGTGTATTCCGTTGCTTTGGGATGGAATGTTCTGAATATGTCTGTGAAGTCCATTTGGTCCAGTATGTCATTTAAAGTCTTTATTTCCTTGTTGATCTTTTGCTTAGATGATCTGTCCATTTCAGTCAGGGGGGTGTTAAAGTCCCCCCACTATTATTGTATTGTTGTCAATGTGTTTCTTTGCTTTTGTCATTAATTGCCTTATATAATTGGCTGCTCCCATGTTAGGGACATAGATATTTACAACTGTTAGATCTTCTTGTTGGACAGACCCTTTAAGTAGGATATAGTGTCCTTCCTTGTCTCTTATTACACTCTTTGGTTTAAAATCTAATTTGTCTGATATAAGGATTGCCACCCCAGCTTTCTTTTGGTGTCCATTAGCATGGCAAATCGATTTCCACCCCTCGCTTTCAATCTGGGGTTGTCTTTGCACCTAAAATGAGTCTCTTGCAGGCAGCATATCAATGGGTCTTGTTTTTTAATCCAATCTGATAGCCTGTGTCTTTTGATTGGGGCATTTAGCCCATTTACATTCAGGGTAACTATTGAAAGATATGAATTTAGTGCCATTGTATTGCCTGTAAGATGACTGTGACTATATATTGTCTGTGTTCCTTTCTGCTCTATGTTGCTTTTAGGCCCTCTCTTTGCTTAGAGGACCCTTTTCAATATTTCTTGTAGGGCTGGTTTTGTGTTTGCAAATTCCTTTAGTTTTTGTTTGTCCTGGAAGCTTTTTATCTCTCCTTCTATTTTCAATGACAGCCTAGCTGGATATAGTATTCTTGGCTGCATATTTTTCTCGTTTAGTGCTCTGAATATATCATGCCAGTCCTTTCTGGCCTGCCAGGTCTCTGTGGATAGGTCTGTTGCCAGTCCAATGTTTCTACCATTGTAGGTTACAGATGTCTTCTCCTGAGCTGCTTTCAGGATTTTCTGTTTGTCTCTGAGACTTGTAAGTTTTACTATTAGATGTCAGGGTGTTGACCTATTTTCATTGATTTGACAGGGGTTCTTTGTGCCTCCTGGATTTTGATGCCTGTTTCCTTCCCCATGTTAGGGAAGTTCTCTGCTATAATTTGCTCCAATATACCTTCTGCCCCTCTCTCTCTTTCTTCTTCTTCTGGGATCCCAATTATTCTAATGTTGTTTCGTCCTATGGTATCACTTATCTCTCGAATTCTGCCCTCGTGATCCAGTAGTTGTTTATCTTTTTCTCAGCTCTTTATTTTCCATCATTTGGTCTTCTATATCACTAATTCTCTCTTCTGCCTCATTTATCCTAGCAGTTAGTGCCCCCATTTTTGATTGCACCTCATTAATAGCCTTTTTCATTTCGACTGGGTTAGATTTTAGTTCTTTTATTTCTCCAGAAAGGGTTTCTCTGATAACTTCCATGTTTTTCAAGCCCAGCTAGTATCTTTAAAATCATGATTCTGAACTCTAGGTCCGACATCGTACTAATGTCCGTATTGAGTAGGTCCCTGGCAGTCGGTACTACCTCTTTTTCTTTTTGTTGAGGTGATTTTTTCTGTCTTGTCATTTTGTCCAGAGGAGAATAGATGAATGAGAGAACAAAATGCTAACAGGGTAATAACGTCCCCAGAAAATATACTCTAAACAAATCAGAAAAGACCTGAAACCAGGGGAAAAGAAACGGAAAGAACAAAAAAAGAAAAAGAAAAAGATAAAAACAAACAAAAAGAGAACAAAACAAAAAAACAGAATATGATCAAACATGATCAGGCTAGTGCATAGATCAGTGCCACACACTAGATTTTGGGTGTATTTTGGTCTGTTAGAAGAAAGTGCCTCCCAAAATTTTAATGAAAGAAAAACTTATATATGTACAAAAATAAGGGTTGATACAATGAAGGGATGGAATATGACTGTAAAGATGAAAATTATAAAAATTTTTATAAAAGGAATTGATGAAATAAGAAGTTGTTTGAAAAAAGAAAGAAGAGGATTTAAAAAAAATGGAAAAAAAAAGGGGAGAGAATGTGATCAGGCAGGAGATTAGAACAAAGTCATACACTAGAGATTTAGGGTATATTTTGATCTGTTAGAAGAAACTGTATCTCAAAATTTTAAAGAGAGAATATATATATATATATATGCCAAAAATATGAGTAACTACTATGAAGGGATAGAATATGACTCTAAAAATGAAAAATAAAGATTTTTTTTAAAAAAGGGGTTGATAAGATGTTGTTTGAAAAAGGGAAAAAGAAAAATTAAAAGAAAAGTTAAAAAAATTAACTTTGAAAGACTAATGAATCATGGTAAAAAAGCTATGAATTCTATGTGCAGTATTCCCCTAGCGCTGGAGTTCTCCCGTTCTCCTTGATCGGTAAACTTGGTCTTGGCTTGCTGGCTGTTCGTGCTGATCTTCTGGGGGAGGGGCCTGTTGCCGTGGTTCCCAAATGTCTTTGCCGGAGGCGGAATTGCCCCGCCCTTGTCGGTCCAGGCTAAGCAAGCTGCTCGGGTTTGCTCTCAGGAGCTTTTGTTCCCTGCAAGCTCTCAGTAGAGCTTTGGAGGACCAGGGTGAAAATGGTGGCCTCCCAATTTCCACCCAGAGGAGCCGAGAACTCGGGGCCCCGCTCCTCAGTGCACCCCCAGACAAAAGCAGTCACTCCCATCTCCCCAGTCTCCGGCCGCACTCCGTGCTCACCCGGCCTGTGACCGAGCGTTTCTATCTCTGGCACCCGACCCCGTGTGGCGTCTCCAAACCCAGCAGATCCCTGCGGTGCGCTCCGCGCTGCTCCTCCCCGGGGAGGAAGGGGAGTCTCCCCGGCTCTGCCGCTTGTTGGGTCCCTGCTGGAGGAGCAGTGGCCCGACTGGGCCGCGGATCACAGTTTATGGCCACCCCGAGCTGAGAGCCCGCGCCTCGGCTCCGTCTCTGCAGCCGGCTTCCCCGCTCCGATCCCTGGGAGCTCTGCCGCACTCAGGCACCCCCGGTCTTCCTGTGACCCCGAGGGTCCTGAGACCACACTGTCCCGCGAGGATTCCAACCCCCGCTTAGCCACTGGAGCGACGTCACTCAGCGGAGCCGACTTCTAAAAGGTCCGATTTTGTGCCCCGCGGCTCTAGCACTTGCCAGAAGTGGCCGACGGAGGCCCCTCCCCCGCCGTCTATCCTCCCGAATATCGCCTCGGATTCACTTCTCCGCACGTCCTACCTTCCAGAAAGTGGTCGCTTCTCTGTTCAGAGAGTTGTTGCTACCCTCCTCTTTGATCTCCTGTTGAGTTCGTAGGTGTTCAGAATGGTTTGATCCCTATTCAGCTGAATTCCTGAGACCAGACAAAATCCAGGTCTCCTACTCCTCTGCCATCTTGCTCTGCCCTCTCTAAGTCTTTTCTTTTTCTTAGTTTTCTGTGTTAAAATTTTCTGGATCAGCAATTTTTTCATATTATTATTCTTTTTCCAAGAACTATCCCTTATACATATGTATTCTTTGTTTTGTCTTCAAATCTTATTTTATGCTTCTGGACTTGTTCATTTCTTCCCTCCTAATTTTCCTTGGTTTGGTTTGCTTTTGTTTTCTCATTTCTGGGCTCAAATCTTTGGTATATTTACTTTTCCTCTTTTCTGTTTATAATATAGGGTCTTTAGCTCTGATTTCATCTCTGGCACCTTCTCGTCAATGTTCTTATTGTTGCAATGTCCTAAATGATCTGTAATTGCACCCTTGGTTTTCCCTCTGACCCAAGAGTTCTTTAGTAGAGTGTTGTTACATTTTGAAGTGTTTGGGTGTGCTGGTTTGAGCTTTGGCCCTTAATTTTCTGTCTCATTGTATCGTGGTCTTTTGGGAATTTATTGAGATTTCCTTTATGGGCTACTATATAATCGATTTTTATAAATGTTTCATGAGTACTTAGAGAAAAGGTATATTTTCCTTTTGGCGGGTACAAAATGGGCATATATCTATTCAATCAAACACATGAAATACATCATTCAGTTCTCCTCCATCCTAATTCATTCGTTGCCTACTTGTTCTGTCAAAGACGGAAGGACGTGTATTAGGATCTCCCACTACTTTGTGTTCCTGTCATTTTCTCTTGGTATTTGTCATGGAATTGCTTTTATGTATTCCCTAGCCACATCATTCAGCACAAAAAGGCTCATGATACGTATGTCTTCTTTGTGGCTGCCCTCTTTATCAACATTAAATAACCCTTTCTGTCCTACTTAATGCCTTTTCTTGTCTTTAAGTCCTCTTGATCTGATATTTATATTGCCCACCCAGCTTTCCTTTTGTTTGCATTTGCCTGATGAACTTTGCCTATCCTTTTACATCTAACCTTTCTGTGTCATGTTGTTTTATGCTTGTCTCTTGACAGAGCACACAGTTTTCTGTGTGAAAATCTACGTTATGTACTTTGGCACTTTCTGGATTGCCTTGATAGCTAGAAGCAAGTCCTCCTGCTCAGGAAACTGTCCTCCCTTCTTTAAAATAAAAATATATGTATTTATTTTAGAGAGAGAGAGGGCAAGAGCGAGTGGTGGGGAGGGGCAGAGAAAGAAGGAAAGAGAATCCTCAAACAGACTCCCCACTGAGTGCAGAGCCTGATTCAGGGCTCAATCTCAGGACCCTGAGATCATGACCTGAGCCAAAACCAAGAGTCAGACACTAATGGACAGAGCCATCCAGGTGCCTCAAATTGTCCTCCCTTCTATTGTGGCCCCCATAGTTGTATGTGACATGACCCTGCTCCCCTTAATATAGGCCAAACTCTAGGTCATGGCTGATTTGACCAGATGTGAATACCACACTCAGCCTGGGCCAATTAGAGCTCCTTTTCCAGAAATGAGGAATTATAAGAGAGGTTTGGTTTCTCTGCATGGTTGGACCCATGGCGTGTAAACTATGTAGCTATGGGGCAGTCCTGTAGATTCGGAAGAGAGAAGGTCAGCCTTTAGAGACTGTGGCACATTATATTTTATAAAAACAGCCACAGTTATAGTTCTAGTCCCACATGTTCTCCCAGAACATTCCCACTCCAACATTAGAGGGAGTATCCTCTGCACCTCCTTGAAACTGTAGGGCTTTGGTGACTGCCACAGTAAGCACAGTGCAACAGAAGTAATACTGTATGACTTCCACAGGGAGGTTGCAAAAGGTCATGTGGCTTTCACCTGTCTCTCTTGAGGCACACTCAACCTTGGATCCCAGCCACCATGCTGTAAGGAAGTCCATGCCACATGCAGAGCCTACAGGTAAGGGCTGGAAGCTCCAGCTAAGATATCTGTCCACAACCAACATCAACTGGCAGATGTGTGAGTGAGGAAGACTTCACATGACTCCAGCCCCCAGCCTTCCAGCTGCCCAAGCTATGCCCACTGAGCCCTGCCCCAATCACAGATTTATAAGAAAAAGAAATGTTGCCTTCATGGTATCATTCTCTACCACAAAGATTTTTATTTTGAGATAATTATAGATTCACATGCAACTACAAGAAAGACTACAGATATCTTGTATACCCTTTAGCCAACTTCCCCAGTGGTAACATCTTACAAAAAACCATAGATTGTATCAAAACCAGAATACTGACATTGAGTCTGTCAAGGTGCAGAACATTTCCATCACTAGGAGGATTCTTCTTGTGGCCCTTGTATAGCCACACCCACTTCCTTCCTGTACCCACCCCTTCAGTAACCCCTGACCACCATTAACCTGTCCATCATTTCTATCACTTTTGTTATTTCAAGAATGTTATATAAATGGACTCATACGGCATGTAACTTTTGGGATTGGATCTTTCATCAAGCATAATTCACTGGACACCCACCAGGTTGTTGCGTGTATCAATAGCTCATTACTTTTTATTGCAGTGAATATCCTATGATCTGGGCATACCACAGCTTAACTATTCATCTTCTGAAGGACATCTGGGTCCTCAGTTTTGTTATATTACGAATAGTTACTATAAACATTCATGTGCAGGTTTTTGTCAACATGTCTTAATTTTCTAGGATAAATGTGCAGGAACACAACTGCTGGATTGTGTGGTAGTTATATGTTTAATCTTGTAAAGAATCTGCCAAACTGTCCTCCAGAGTGGCTGTGCTGTTTTACATTCCCATTAGCAACAAATGAGTGATCCAGTTTCTCCACATCTTTGTGAGCAATTGATGTTGTCACTATTTTTTATTTTAGCCATTTTTAGTTAGCTATGATAGCTGTGTATTGATATCTCATTGTGGCTATAATTTGCATTTCCCTAATGGCTAATGATGTTAAACATCTTTTCATGTGCTTATTTTTCATCTGTATATCTTTTTCAGTGAAATGTCTCTTGATTACTTTTGCCCATTTCTAATCAGATTGTTTGCATTTTTCCTATCAAATGTTGAGAGTTCTTTTTATATCCTAGATAATAGTTACTTGTAGAATATATGGTTTATAAATATTTCCTCCCAGACTGTAGCCTGTCTTGTCATCCTTTTAACATAGAGTCTTTTGTGGAACAAAAGTTTTAATTTTGATGAAGTCCAATTTATCAATTTTTTATCTTATAGACTGTGCTTTTGGTGTCAAGTCCAAAACTTTTTTCTAAGCCCTAGGTCCTGAAGATTTTTAATTTTCTCCTGTTTTTTTTCCCCTAGATATTTTATGTTTTATTTTTAAGTCCATGATCCATTTCGAAATTTTTTTTTTTTTTAAAGAGAGAATTGGCGGGGAGGGGCAGAGGGAGAGGAAGGGAGAGAATCCTAAGCAGGCTCCATGCCCAGAGCACAGCCTGATATGGGGCTTGATCTCATGACCCTGAGACCATGACCTGAGCTGAAATCAAGAGTCTGATGCTTAATCAACTGAGCTACCCAGGCGCCCCATTTTGAGTTAATTTTTATACAAAGTATAAGACTTAGGTTTAAGTTGAGGGCTTTTTCCCCCCCTTCCTTCCTTCCTTTCTTTCTGATGGCCAATTACTTTACCATCATTTCTTGAAAAGGCTCTCTTTCCTCCATCTAGTTGCTTTTGCATATTTGTTTTAAAAAGTTGGATATATTTGTTTGAATCTATTTCTGGGTTTTCTATTCTGTTCCATTGATCTACATGTCCTTTCTCTGCCAATACTAAATAATCTTTCTGTTTTTGTTTTTCAGGAACAGTCTTTTGTTTTTATTGAAGTATAGTTGACACACAATGGTACATTAGTTTTGGGTGTACAACATAGTGATTTGACAAGTCTATACGTTATGCTGTGCTCACAAGTGTAGTTCCCATCTGCACCATACAACACTATCACAATACCATTGACTATATTCCCTACGAATACAAAGTCTTGATTAACGTAGCCATATATTTCTTGAAATTGAGTAGTCTGATCCCTCCCAGCTTATTTCTCCTTTTAACAATTATTTTATCTATTCTAGTTCCTTTTTCACTCCATATAAATTTTAGAATAATATTGATTATATCTACAAAGACTCTTGTGAGGACATTGACAGGAATTTTGTTAAAGCTGTATATTATTTTGGGAGAATTGATATGCTTACTCTTTTGAGTCTTTCAATCCATGAGCATGGTATGCCTCTCTATTTATATGGTGTCATTTAAATTCCTTTGACAATTTTACTATATCTTAAAAGTTATTTTCTTGGTGATTGCTCTAGGGATTACAACTATCTATCTATCTATCTATCTATCTATCTATCTATCTATCATCTATCTATCTATCTATCATCTATCTATCCAATACTCTGGAAACTGACCAAAGAGCATACAACAATCTGAGAAGCACCTGTACTTGAAGAACTGCCAAATTCCAGGTAGGAAAAGTGAGAGTTTCTGACATTCCTTTTTAGACATGTATACATATATTATACCCAATGATCAGTATTAAAATTATTGACATATACAATTTTATGTCTTTTCAGAAAGTTAAGAGAGGAAATGAAAAAAGTTATGTATAGCGTTTCTCACATTAACCATGCATTGATCATTTCCGGTGTTTCTCATTTCTTTCGGTGAATGTGAATTACTGTCAGGTGTACACTTGTTTTCAGCCTGTGAAGTTTCTTTAGTATTTCTTGTCAGTCAGGTCTGCTACCAGAGAACTTTCTTAGTCTTTGTTTACCTGAGAATGTCTTCATTCCACCTTCACTCTTGAAGGTTAATTTTGCTGCTACAGAATTCTTGGCTGATGGGTATTTTCAGCACTTTGATGGGGCTTCCCATCTGTCTCTGGCCTCCTTTGCTTTAGATGAGAAGTCAGCCATTAATTGTATTGGTTCTTTTCCATATGCGGTGAGAGGGCAGGGGTGTCACCTAACATCCCAAATCCAGTGAGTCCCTTCTGACTAGCACAGCTGCCAGTACTCACAGCTGGCCCCATCTTGGCAGAACCTCTGTGCTGACTGATCTGGGGGGAAGCTGGGAGAAGCCCCAAGACTGTCATAAACTCTCCACTCCTGCCTTGAGTTCAGCAGTTTTTCAAGCATAAATGCTTCTCAGATGTTGTAAGCTTTTTGGTTAATTGTCCAGGGGACTGAAGTGGCTATTTTTATCAATTCTGTCCAGCTTTGTAGTTGCTTCATGGGGACAGGATTTGCTCACTGTCTCACTGGGCCCTGGCCAGCTTCACCCAGGTGCTTGGCACACCCTCCCCAGCTCCCTGTTTCTCAACAAGGCTGGTGGAGTCTCCCAAGTAGCCTGAAGACCTCAGTGCTCAGCCAAAGAGACGCAGGGCAGAGATCAGGAAGAAAGGAGAGTTGGACTGGGTCCTTAGTCTCTGGGGAGCTTAAAGGTGCTTTTAAGCCTTTCAGTATCAGTAAAATCCCCAATACGTTTTGGGCCAAACATTGTGTATCCAGGGATAATGAGACCTGTGTCCAGATGTCATACACATTCACACACTTTAATAGTGAGAATATTGGCTGGGAGAAGTCATTTGGTACAGAAGACACTTCCTAGGAGCATCTGATGGTTTCCAAAGTTCCTTTACCCTGAGGTAAAGTGAATTACTTGTTGCTATAAGTGGAGATATTTTCAGAAATAAAGAGGAAGATTCCACAAGGGGCTTTTCCCCAGCTTTGCCTCAAGTTCAAGCTCAATGGCTCTCCACCTCCTCTGGGTGGGGAGGGGGCAATGATGATCCCATGTGAAGACCATCTTGTGCTCACATCAGAGCAGGCACTCAGGAGTACCTCTAGAACAGTGTTTCTGAAACTGGCTCCAGGAAATCTTGTGGATTCCTTGGAGGTACCTCAAGGGCTCCTATTTAAGAATAGAGTGTAGGGGCACCTGGGTGGCTCAGTCAGTTATGTGTCTGCCTTCGGTTCAGGTCATGATCCCAGGGTCCTGGGATTGAGCCCTGCATTGGGCTCCTTGCTCAGTGGGGAGTCTGCTTCTCCCTCTCCCTCTGCCCCTCCCCCTGCTTATGCTCTCTCTCACATAAATAAAATCTTAAAAAAAATAGAGTCTAGGGGGGGTGTTTTAGCCCTGCCCACCCACCTCCACTCCTCTACCCCCAACCCTTGCCTCACTCAGAGCAGCTTGGTTTCCATCTGCCTCCCACATTGGTCTTCTACCTAAGGTTTCATTTGAAGAAACAGTGGTAGTGTTTATAAGTGTAAAATCTACTGGTCAAGTTTGGCTACTTCATTTTGCAGGTGAAAAAAAGAGGCCCAGAGAAGTGAAGTGACCTGCCCAACGTTACAAAATTGGTGGCAAAGAAAGGACTAGGTCTTAGGTTGTATTTTTTTTCACAACCCATCATTATCTGAAAGCTTGTGGGTTATTTGAAAAGTCTCTCATGTTCTCCAGCAGCGGTTCCCGGGAGCTGTGCATTTTCTGGTGGCTCTGCCCCTCTTTGCTAGCTGCACTTGGCTGTCAGTGTATATCTGGCTTCCCTGAAATACATACTCTGCATTCTGAGGGTGGGGAGAGAATGAAGAGTGGTTCTGGATCAAAGAAGCTTTGGAGTCTACATACCTCATCTTTCCTCTTGGATATTCACCGGGTATGTTAAAGGGAGATGAGATGTCCAGTCATAAATCATCCACCTTATTAGTTATTTGACCTGGAGATTTTTTTTTCACCTAACACAGTTAGGGTGCTGACAGGAAACAGATACACATCCAGTTGGGTATTTTAGGGGGGCTTTAATAAGGCACTATTTGCAAAGATGTGAGTAGAATGTAGGGAACCCATAAGGAATAGCACAGTGCCTTGGGGTGAGTAAGAGTGGGGGACTTTATTCAAACTGGGTCTGAGTAGTGAAAGAAGGAAGTGGCTTCTGGAATGCAAAGCAGGAGGGAGCTGTGTGGACAGGGCTCCCTGAGCTTTGGTTGAGGGCTACAACCAGGGCCCCGTGAATAGACCGGGAGGTAAGGTAGGAAACAGGTACCCCCTCGTCACTCTCCTCCATTCCTTTCTCTTTCCAGTACTCCCCATTTACCAAAGCCAACTAACATCCACTAAGCAAGATAGCCATACAAAGCAATCCATAAATGTTAGCACCCAGGAGGCTGAGTAGGGTAGGGAGTCGATATGGAGGATCGAATAGAAAAACTGTCTGGTGCAGACTTATTAACGCATTCTGACAAAGGCGATTGTGGTTAATTCTGAAGATGGTCTTTGGGGGTTTGGGCAGATGGTGTTCTAGGCAATGGGTGGAGTTTTGGGGTGTGTGGGCAGGTAGGTGTTGACGCAGAAGGGAGGAAGGCAAGATTTGTGATGTACAAAGACTACAAAGGCTAAGGATCCCAAGATTTTGCCTGGAGCTCCTCTCCACCGTGCAATGCATATGGTCTGCTAGATTTGGCATCCCTGTCTGTCCCTGGACTTAATCAACCCATCGCATCTCCACTCCCTCAAACACCTGTCTCCCCCTCCCCCTCTCCCTTCAGGAAGTCCTAAGGCCTTGGCACAGTGCCAAGCCAGGGCCATCAGCCTCCTGATGGATTGAGTTGGATAACATAACAATTAATTAGCGCTCAGGACGCGTCGATCGATGTGCTGACAGGACTATAAAGTGACGAAACACAATCTAGATTCATCCGGGTGCCAAGGCTGCTTGAAGGGAGCAGAGAAGTAGGGCGGGCCCTCCACCCACTAAGAACATGTGTACCACAGGCAGTTAACAGGTCTCCTAGATTCGGATTGTCCCCCCTCACTTCTGCAGCTGCGAAGGCGCTGGAGCAGACAGCAAGTATCCTCACACTGGGGTCTGGTTTAACTGTTACGGGAGTTGGCCAGTTTTCTCTGCGGAGCCAGTAAATTGCAGGTGTGGATGTGTGTGCATGCACTCATGTGCCTGTGGGTTTGTTCCTCTGTGTCTTTGGAAGGGGAGCCAGGGAGAAGGAAGGGTGATAAGGTGTTGGACATCCCTGGGGACAATTCAGTGGCAGATGTAGCCAAAGCAGTTTCTGTTGCAGTGAGGCACAGGAAGGTTGTTGGGTACAGATAATACCCAAAGACATAAACGATGGTCGATCAATGGGAATCTTGAGACAAAACAAAGAGATACTATGCATATTGGTTCTAGATTCTCAAGTCTTGGGACCTATCACCACACTCTGGAATTGCTATGATAGCCTCCTGATTTCCTCCCAGCCTCCAGCCTCTGTTCCTGTGGATAAGTCTTTCTTAAATGCTAATGTCACCCTTGCCATCAGCTTGCAAATATTGCAAACTACCAATAGGTTAACACTTAGATGCCTTTGGAGCATGCTTTTCGAACGAGTGTCCTGAAGAATCATCAGAAGACCTCATTAAAAACTTCTGGGCCCTTCCCCCATCCCGTGAATGATGATTTAGGTGATCCGAGACCGGCTCCAAGAATTAGCATTTCAAAAGCATCTGAGCTGATACTTCTGCAGCTGGAATCTGGACCACACTCTGAGGAATGCTGTCCAACATCACTGCATTTTCTAAGCTATGCGTGGTCTAGGACCTCTTCATCTCACTCAGCACACCAGCGGCTTCTCTATGATCCGCAACACTCATCACCGCCTCATGCTCTGCTCAGTAACCTCTTCCCACGTGGACTGCTCTTCTCCTTACTTCCCCCCAAACCCTTCCAATCCTTGAAGCTAAAACTCTGGTGTCACCTTCGTCAAGTCATCCTCAGGCCCTTCCGTGCACAGTGATATCCTTGACCTTCTGATAACTGATAAATCGGTTACTGCCAACATTTGCTTTTTTCCTTCTCTCTCTTCCATTTGCTCTTTCAAAGACGAGTAAACACTTCTGCATGGGAGGAGCTTCTCCCCAACTATTAATACACTGAACGTTTCTGGAGGTGGAGATCGATCCCATCTCTTTCCTGTTTACCTTAACAAAATACTCCCTGGGCTGGGCTCCTTGGAGGTGCTTGTGCAGTTTTTGTTTTGTTTTGTTTTGTTTTTGAATGATGAATGGATGAGTAAATGAGTCAAGTCTTGAGGCAGAAGAAAATGGGCAGGAGGCCACGGTGATGATCCTTGATTGCCTGTCCTACTTTCTATGTTCTTGCTCTTTATACCCTCTCCTTCATGCTCAGAGTGGCAGATTTTCTAGGCCGGTGGCCAGGCTTGTGGGTTGCAATATTTTAGATGTGTCTGAGTATAAGTGTGTGTGGAGGAGTCAGGCACCCCTCCTTCCCCACCTCAAATTCAGCCCAGGCTTTCACGTCTTCTTGAGGATCAGTAACCCTTCTAATGCAACACCATCTTTTAAATCTTGGTGGTATGAAGAGGTCAATGTAGGGAGGCAGGCGGGACCCATCACTACACTCTGGAATTGCTATGATAACCTCCTGATTTCCTCCCATCCTCCAGCCTCTGTTCCTGTGGATAAGTCTTTCTTAAATGCTAATGTCACCCTTGCCATCAGCTTGCAAATATTGCAAACTACCAATAGGTTAACACTTAGATGCCTTTGGAGCATGCTTTTCGAATGAATGTCCTGAAGAATCATCAGAAGAACTCATTAAAAACTCATAAAAAATGAAGGAGACTCATTTGAAGTGTCAGAAGGTGGGGCTCCTCCCAAGATGACTGGTTGGTTGCCAATGACACTGGCACAATGCCATTGTGAGGTCATCGATTCCCGTGCTCCTGTGGGTTTCCCCTCCTTCTCTAGGTCTCGGTCTTCTCTTGCTTCAGAGGCTTTTTGACTCAGGGTCCCCTGGGTCCTCCCCCTGGGAGTCTGGCTTTGTATGAGTGCCTCCCTAGTGGGCCTGCCCTGCTTCCCCACTTCAGGCAAGGATTTTAATTTTCCAGTCTGCCTGGGTTGTCATGCCCACAAAGGAAAAGAACATGTCTTCTGCCAGATTCACTTAAAAAGACAAAACTCTAGGTTTCCCTGGGAGAGCTGCCTGCCACCTGCTGTGATCACCTTCTTCAGGACAGATGTGGCCCCCATGAGCCCTGAGACACCAGAGCTGTGTTTGGTCTGCCAGTGGTTATTGTAATCACAACAAAAGGAGGATTTTCCACCCCTTCTGTTCCAGGGGACTGATGGTGCTCCTGGCAATAAGGACTCAAGCAAAGCCCTGAGTGCTATTGAAATCCTACCCTTGGAAAATCAACCTTGCAATGCCCTGGAAATACCTGGAAGTGGGATGGGGCATGAGTGTCAGGTATGTGATGAGATGGATCTGGGAGATGGTGGGATGGCCTTGGCCTCTGACACTGGGCCAAACCAGCACATCAGGCGGGCTCCTTAAAGGGTTTCAGACATCTGATATTCCCTCAGAAAGGGGAGTGTGGTGAGAGTTTCTGGCAAATCCCAGATTCTCCTCGCTCCCACTCAGTCACCCCATCCTACGATTGCCCTCCAATAGCGCTTGATCTAGGCACCCAACACATCTACCGGATGACATGAAGTAGCTCAATATCTCAAAAGGTGACTCTGGTTGAAATATTGAGAATGGAAGGATGATTGATATTTAGAGGGCATGCAGTCTTTTGGGAAACCCCAAAATATCCCAAGTGACAAGTAGCTTACCAGAGGATCTGCATCCATCCTGTAACTGCTACGAGCTATGAGTGTATCTGACATAGTATCATATTTTTCTTTAAGAAGTGAAAATTTTGTGTGTGTGATCTGGGTCCATTTTTAACCTACACATTTGTTCTTTACATTACAATACCAATTGGAGGACACTCTAAGCCTCGTGCCTGGCCCTAGAAACCACGCGCATTACTATCCCAGCACAAATGGAATTTTTCTTTTTTTAATTTTTTTAAAAGATTTTATTTATTTGACAGAGAGAGGCACAGTGAGAGAGGGAACACAAGCAGGGGGAGTGGGAGAGGGAGAAGAGACTCCCCGCAGAGTAAGGAGCCCGATGCGGGGCTTGATCCCAGGACCCTGGGACCATGACCTGAGCCGAAGACAGACACTTAACGAAAGAGCCACCCAGGCACCCCTCTTTTTCTTTTTCTTTTTTTTAGATTTTTATTTATTTATTTGACTGAGAGAGAGAGCACAAGCAGGGGGGATGAGAGAGGGAGAAGCAGGCTCCCCGCTGAGCAGGGAGCCCAACATAGGGTTTGATCCCACGACCTGAGATCATGACCTGAGTCGAAAGCAGATGTTTAACCGACTGAGCCACCCAGGTGCCCCTCAAATGGAGTTTTTCTGTGTTAGGGCAAAGGCAATAATCTTTTTTCTTATCAACTACTCTTTCTTGCATCAGACACTTAATATGCTAAGTAATTTACAAGTACCATGGCACTGAAACCTCACAAAAATTCCATGAGGTCATTCACACTGTATAAATTGATAATACCCAGTTGCCCAAGATTGCACAGAATGTAAATGGTGAACCTGGATTCAAATTCACAGGCAGAGGCTCCAAACACAGTGCCCTTTTGCTAGAATGGGCAAATAAGGATTCTTCCGCGGCATCAGAGTTTCTAGGGGGATCTTGGTTCTTTGGATTTACCCACTGGTAGCGAATCGCTGATACTTGGGAGAAGAATCTCATGCAATTTCTGATCTACAGGACCTGTTCTTACACCCACCCCATGTGCCTCCTGGAGGGTTGTCCCCGACTCAGGCCAGAAAAATGCAGCCCTTCCTTACCTCGCCTTTCCCCATTGATGGTGATCTTCTGGCTTCCCATTGCAGCCCCTCTGTCATTCACAAAAAAGCCCCCATCCGATCAGTGCACGCAGCCCAGCAGAAGCCAGCCCCACCGCTGGGGACACAGGAGACTGGGCATTCAGGCACGGAGTGCTCTCTTTCTGGGGACCATCACGCAGAGCACTGCATTCCAGGCAATGGGTCATGGCCCTCTAGAGGACAGTGAACATGCTGGGGGTCCTCTGCTCTCTCATACCTGCTTTCCTGCTCAGGACTTTTCCTAGCACAGTCCCAGCACACAGCCTCTTGCTGACCTTTCCACTGAGTTCCATCTGCATCCGTTCCCTTCCCTCAGCTCCATTCCTTCTCTCCATTGGCTCCCTGCTCGGGTCTTATCCATCCGGAAGGACCAGCTGAACGACGACCCCTCCCCTTGCAGTTTTCACCACCCCCTCAGCTGCCGGTGGTCTGCCCATGCTGTGAACCCTCTTATGCTCTGTAGTTTCTTGGGGTCATTTACTATTTTCTAGGCTCTGTTATCCATGACATAAGGTGCATACCTTATCTCTTCTAACACACTGGGTCTTCATGATGGTGAGTGATAGACCATTCATCTTCATATTTCCCAAGCTAACAGTGCTTTTACTCAATAACCATCTATGGGATGAATAAATGAGTCCATCATGCTGGGCACCTAGGGAGATATGAAGGCAGATCTGACACCATCTTGTTGCCTACAGTAGGTGTCCAATAAATGTTTAAACACATGAAATAGGGGCACCTGGGTGGCTCAGTCATTAAGCGTCTGCCTTTGGCTCAGGTCATGATCCCAGGGTCCTGGGATCGAGGCCCGCATCAGGCTCCATGCTCCACAGGAAGCCTGCTTCTCCCTCTCTCACTCCCACTGCTTGTGTTCCCTCTCTCACTGTGTCTCTCTCTGTCAAATAAATAAACAAAATCTTTAAAAAAATAAACACATGAAATAATAAATACATGGATATACCATTGCGGAGGGTACACAAAACATCTGGAATATTTCGTTGAGTACAATTAGGGAAGACTTCATAAAGAAGGTACATCTTGAACAAGGCTATAAAAGAGATGTGATTTTGGACTGGGGGGATGGGAAATCAGAGGAAGGCACTCATTGCCTATAAAGGAGGGCCAAGGCCAAGGAGTCAGGGTAGAACAGATGGTTTGGAACGGGTGGAGGGTGAGTGCTGGGGACGGCAGCGAAACAGGTGGGTGGAATGAGGTTAGGTCAAGGCAGTTTTTAATGGCAGATGGAAGACTGACTTTATCCTGAAAGGCTGTTGATTCCCAGACAGGAGGGTGATAGGAAAAAAGTCTTGTTTCCTAAAGATTGATCAGGGGCAAAGACTAGGAGGAGGAAGGAAAACGGGTTTGGCCATGTTCGGTACTAAATGTTTGCATCGCCTCGAAATCCACTTGTTGGACACCCCCACCCCCCAGTGTGATGGTATGAAGAGGAGGGACCTTTGAAGGGTGATTAGGTCATGAGGGTGGAGCCCTCATGAATGGGATTAGTGACTTGCTAAAAGAGATCCCAGAGGGCCCCTAGTCCCCTTCCTGCCAGGTGAGGGTACAAGAAGTTGGCCATCTGCACCCCGGAAGGGGGCTCACCCCAGGACCTGACCATGCCATCCCTGGTCTTGGTCTCCCAGCTTCCAGAACCATGAGAAGCAAGTCTCTGTTGTTTGTAAGCCGCTCAGTCGGTGGCGCTTAGTTACAGCGGGGGGACTAAGATAGGAGAGTACTGTGGAAATGCAGGTGGGAAGTCAGGGAGGCTGAATCAACTCTCTGATTCCTACCAGACTGCGGTGCCCATAATTTATGGTGCTCATGTTTCATGAGCAAAGAGCCAGGTAGAAGACGTAAGGAGGTGCGGTCATAAATACTTGATCCCATTTCTTCATTGGGGGACTCCTTCCTGCTGGCAGTTTGTTTCAACACTTGCCTCAAACAGACAAGGCAGAACTCTCCTGGGATGACAACCGCAACCCCAAGTGCTGCCCACAACTGGCGCAGCCTCTCAGTCCCCTGTGAGGTTGTCTGGGGCTCTAAACCACAAGCGAGGAAGGGCAAGGGAGGACAGGTGCTGCATCCTGTCACCTGCTTCTTCCAGAAAGGCCACCTCCACCTGCACCAACACACCCATTTGCAGGTACTGTTTGCCCCGTGGAGTATTACCCTTTGATAATACTCAGCACAGACCCTGGAAATCACTGTGTGCTGAGAATTGGGAAACCTTGTGGTAAGAGGTAAGAATTCGTATTAGCCCCATCTTAGAGATGAGAACACCAAGGCATGGGGCAGTAGCTTGGCTTTTGGCCAAGACAGAGGCTGGGGAACCCACACTTTTGGCTGAATCGCCACCGTCTTTACCCTCACTAACCAGATCTGAGCTGCTGCTTGTTCCCCGATGTTTCGCGGCTGATCTTGTCACCGGCACTTGCTTCTCACATCAGTTACTAAGACAACTGAAAAGGCTTCACTGATCTCGGGGGAATCCTGACCGTAAGAATAGTGCAGAAAAATAACAGCCACCAGCTGATATCCCCAGTGGGGAAGAAAGGACAATTAATAAATTCACCCTTTGCCGTGCAATTCCATCTGGAAGCAAGTTCCCTTGTTAGGTTGAGAAACGTCTGCCAGCATCAGAGTTCAGCTCCCTTGCTATGAAATGTATCCTTGCTTTGTTTCCAAGAATATCACACACCGCTTCCTTTCTTCGTGAGTATGGGAAACCTTCAGCCAAGAACATCCTAAATAAATGACCAGCCTTGACAACAGACTCGCCAGGGATGGGGCTGGAACTTCTACCACGGCGTGCTGAGACATCCCATCAAGTGTGATATTCTTTTTTTAAATTTTTTATTGTTATGTTAATCACCACACATTACATCATTAGTTTTTGATGTAGTGTTCCATGATTCATTGTTTGTGCATAACACCCAGTGCTCCACGCAGAACGTGCCCTCTTTAATACCCATCACCAGGCTAACCCATCCCCCCAACCCCCTCCCCTCTAGAACCCTCAGTGTGTTTTTCAGAGTCCATCCTCTCTCATGGTTCGTCTCCCCCTCCCACTTACTCCCCTTCCTTCTTCCCCTCCTGCTATCTTCTTCTATTTTTTTTTCCTTAACATATATTGCATTATTTGTTTCAGAGGTACTGATCTGTGATTCAACAGTCTTGCACAATTCACAGCGCTCACCATAGCACATACCCTCCCCAATGTCTATCACCCAGCCACCCCATCCCTCCCACCCCCACCACTCCAGCAACCCTCAGTGTGTTTCCTGAGGTTAAAAATTCCTCATATCAGCGAGGTCATATGATACATGTCTTTCTCTGATTGACTTATTTCACTCAGCATAACACCCTCCAGTTCCATCCATGTCGTTGCAAATGGCAAGATCTCATTCCTTTTGATGGCTGCATAATATTCCACTGTGTATATACACCACCTCTTCTTTATCCATTCATCTGTCGATGGACATCTTGGCTCTTTCCACAGTTTGCTATTGTGGACATTGCTGCTATAAACATTGGGGGGCATGTACCCCTTCGGATCCCTACATTTGTATCCTTGGGGTAAATACTCAGTAGTGCAATTGCTGGATCGTACGGTAGCTCTATTTTCAACTGTTTGAGGAACCCCCATACTGTTTTCCAGAGTGGCTGCACCAGCTTGCATTCCCACCAACAGTGTAGGAGGGTTCCCCTTTCTCCACAACCCCGCCAACATCTGTCGTTTCCTGACTTGTGAATTCGAGCCATTCTGACGGGTGTGAGGTGGTATCTCATTGAGGTTTTGATTTGGATTTCCCTGATGCCGAGCGATGTGGAGCACTTTTTCATGTGTCTGTTGGCCATTTGGATGTCTTCTTTGGAAAAATGTCTGTTCATGTCTTCTGCCCATTTCTTGATTGGATTATTTGTTCTTTGGGTGTTGAGTTTGATAAGTTCTTTATAGATTTTGGATACTAGCCCTTTATCTGATATGTCATTTGCAAATATTTTCTCCCATTCTGTCAGTTGTCTTTTGGTTTTGTGGACTGTTTCTTTTGCTGTGCAAAAGCTTTTCATCTTGATGAAATCCCAATAGTTCATTTTTGCCCTGGCTTCCCTTGCCTTTGGCGATGTTTCTAGGAAGAAGTTGCTGCGGCTGAGGTCGAAGAGGTTGCCGCCTGTGTTCTCCTTTAGGATGCTGATGGACTCCTGTCTCACGTTTAGGTCTTTCAACCATTTGGAGTCTATTTTTGTGTGTGGTGTAAGGAAATGGTCCAGTTTTGTTCTTCTGCGTGCGGCTGTCCAATTTTTCCAACACCATTTGTTGAAGAGGCTGTCTTTATTCCATTGGACATTCTTTCCTGCTTTGTCAAAGATAAGTTGACCATAGAGTTGAGGGTCCATTTCTGGGCTCTCGATTCTGTTCCATTGATCTATGCGTCTGTTTTTGTGCCAGTACTATACTGTCTTGATGATGACAGCTTTGTAATAGAGCTGGAAGTCTGGAATTGTGATGCCACCAGCTTTGCTGTTCTTTTTCAAGATTCCTCTGGCTATTCGGGGTCTCTTCTGGTTCCATACAAATTTTAGGAGTATTTGTTCCATTTCTGTGAAAAAAGTGGATGGTATTTTGATGGGGATTGCATTGAATGTGTAGATTGCTCTAGGTAGCATTGACATCTTCACAATGTTTGTTCTTCCAATCCATGAGCATGGAATGTTTTTCCATTTCTTCGTGTCTTCTTCAATTTCTTTCCTGAGTATTTTATAGTTTTCTGAGTACAGATCCTTTGCCTCTTTGCTTAAATTTATTCCTAGGTATCTTATGGTTTGGGGTGCCATTGTAAATGGGATCGACTCCTTGATTTGTCTCTCTTCTGTCTTGTTGTTGGTGTATAGGAATGCCACTGATTTCTGTGCATTGATTTTATATCCTGCTACTTGACTGAATTCCTGTATGAGTTCTAGCGGTTTTGGGGTGGAGACTTTTGGGTTTTCCACATAAAGTATCATATCATCTGCAAAGAGTGAGAGTTTGACTTCCTCTTTGCCGATTTGGATGCCTTTGATTTCTTTTTGTTGTCTGATTGCTGTGGCTAGGACTTCTAATACTCTGTTGAATAGCAGTGGTGAGAGTGGACATCCCTGCCGGGTTCCTGACCTTAGGGGAAAAGCTCTCAGCTTTTCCCCATTGAGAATGATATTCGCTGCAGGTTTTTCATAGATGGCTTTTATGATATTGAGGTATGTACCCTCTGTCCCTATACTCTGAAGAGTTTTCATCAAGAAAGAGTGCTGTACTTTGTCAAATGCTTTTTCTGCATCTATCGAGAGGATCATATGACTCTTGTTCTTTCTTTTGTTAATGTATTGTATCACATTGATTGATTTGCGGATGTTGAATCAACCTTGCAGCCCAGGGATAAATCCCACTTGATCATGGTGAAGAATCCTTTTAATGTACTGTTGGATCCTATTGGCTAGTATTTTGGTGAGAATTTTTGCATCCATGTTCATCAAGGATATTGGTCTGTAATTCTCCTTTTTGATGGGATCTTTGTCTGGTTTGGGGATCAAGGTAATGGTGGCCTCATAAAATGAGTTTGGAAGTTTTCCTTCCATTTCTATTTTTTGGAACAGTTTCAGGAGAATAGGTATTAATTCTTCTTTAAATGTTTGATAGAGTTCCCCTGGGAAGCCTTCTGGCCCTGGGCTTTTGTTTCTTGGGAGATTTTTGATGACTGCTTCAATTTCCTTAGTGGTTATAGGTCTGTTCAGGTTTTCTATTTCTTCCTGGTTCAGTTTTGGTAGTTGATACATCTCTAGGAATGCACCCATTTCTTCCAGGTTATCTAATTTGCTGGCATAGAGTTGCTCATAATATGTTTTAATAATTGTTTGTATTTCTTTGTTGTTGGTTGTGATCTCTCCTCTTACATTCATGATTTTGTTGATTTGGGTCATTTCTCTTTTCTTTTTGATAAGTCTGGCCATCGGTTTATCAATCTTGTTAATTCTTTCCAAAGAACCAGCTCCTAGTTTCGTTGATCTGTTCTACTGTTCTTTTGTTTTCTAGTTCATTGATTTCTGCTCTGATCTTTATGATTTCTCTTCTCCTGCTGGGTTTAGGCTTTATTTGCTGTTCTTTCTCCAGCTCCTTTAGCTGTAGGGTTAGGTTGTGTATTTGAGACCTTTCTTGTTTCTTGAGAAAGGCTTGTATTGCTATATACTTTCCTCTCAGGACTGCCTTTGCTGTATCCCAAAGATTTTGAACAGTTGTGTTTTCATTTTCATTGGTTTCCATGAATTTTTTTAATTCTTCTTTAATTTCCTGGTTGACCCATTCATTCTTCAGTAAGATGCTCTTTAGCCTCCATGTATTTGAGTCCTTTTCGACTTTCCTCTTGTGACTGAGTTCTAGTTTCAAAGCACTGTGGTCTGAAAATATGCAAGGAATCATCCCAATCTTTTGGTACCAGTTGAGACCTGATTTGTGACCTAGGATGGGATCAATTCTGGAGAATGTTCCATGGGCACTAGAAAAGAATGTGTATTCCGTTGCTTTGGGATGGAATGTTCTGAATATGTCTGTGAAGTCCCTTTGGTCCAGTGTGTCATTTAAAGTGTTTATTTCCTTGTTGATCTTTTGCTTAGATGATCTGTCCATTTCAGTCAGGGGGGTGTTAAAGTCCCCCACTATTATTGTATTGTTGTCAATGTGTTTCTTTGCTTTTGTTATTAATTGCCTTATAAAAGTGGCTGCTCCCATGTTAGGGGCATAGATATTTACAATTGTTAGGTCTTCTTGTTGGATAGCCCCTTTAAGTAAGATATAGTGTCCTTCTTCATCTCTTATTACAGTCTTTGTTTTAAAATCTAATTTGTCTGATATAAGGATTGCCACCCCACCTTTCTTTTGGTGTCCATTAGCATGGTAAATGGTTTTCCAACCCCTCACTTTCAATCTGGGGGTGTCTTTGGGTCTAAAATGAGTCTCTTGCAGACAGCATATTGGTGGGTCTTGTTTTTTAATCCAATCTGATAGCCTGTGTCTTTTGATTAGGGCATTGAGCCCATTTACATTCAGGGTAACTATTGAAAGATATGAATTTAGTGCCATTGTATTGCCTGTAAGGTGACTGTGACTATATATTGTCTGTGTTCCTTTCTGATCTATGCTGCTTTTAGGCTCTCTCTTTGCTTAGAGGATCCCTTTCGATATTTCTTGTAGGGCTGGTTTTGTGTTTGCAATTTCTTTTAGTTTTTGTTTGTCCTGGAAGCTTTTTACCTCTCCTTCTATTTTCAATGACAGCCTTGCTGGATATAGTATTCTTGGCTGCATATTTTTCTCGTTTAGTGCTCTAAGGATATCATGCCAGTCCTTTCTGGCCTGCTAGGTCTCTGTGGATAGGTCTGTTGCCAATCTAATGTTTCTACCATTGTAGGTTACATATCTCTTCTCCCGAGCTGCTTTCAGGATTTTCTCTTTGTCTCTGAGACTCATAAGTTTTACTATTAGATGTCGGGGTGTTGACCTATTTTTATTGATTTTGAGAGGGGTTCTCTGTGCCTCCTGGATTTTGATGCCTGTTTCCTTCCCCACATTAGGGAAGTTTCTGCTATAATTTGCTCCAATATTCCTTCTGCCCCTCTCTTTCTTCTTCTTCTGGGATCCCAATTATTCTAATGTTGTTTCGTCTTATCGTATCGCTTATCTCTCGAATTCTGCCCTCGTGATCCTGTAGTTGTTTATCTCTCTTTTTCTCAGCCTCTTTATTTTCCATCATTTGGTCTTCTATATCGCTGATTCTCTCTTCTGCCTCATTTATCCTAGCAGTTAGTGCCCCCATTTTTGATTGCACCTCATTAATAGCCTTTTTGATTTCGACTTGGTTAGATTTTAGTTCTTTTATTTCTCCCGAAGGGGTTTCTCTAATAACTTCCACGCTTTTTCTAAGCCCAGCTAGTATCTTTAACGTCATGATTCTGAACTCTAGGTCCGACATCGTACTAATGTCAGTATTTTGTAGGTCCCTGGTAGACAGTACTACCTCTTGTTCTTTTTGCTGGGGTGATTTTTTTCGTCTTGTCATTTTGTCCAGAGGAGAACAGATAAATGAGAGAATACAATGCTAACAGTTTAACAACGTCCCCAGCAAATATACTCTATACAAATCAGAAAAGACCTGAAACCAGGGGAAAAGAAAGGGAAAGAAAGAAAAAAGAAAGAGGAAAAAAAAAGAAAAAGAAAAAGATAAAAACAAACAAAAACAGAACAAAACAAAACAAAAAAACGAATATGATCAAATATGATCAGGCTAGTGCATAGATCAGTGCCACACACTAGATTTTGGGTCTGTTAGAAGAAAGTGCCTCCTAAAATTTTAAAGGAAGAAAGACATATTTGTACAAAATAAGGGTTGATAAATGAAGGGATGGAAGATGACTGTAAAGATGAAACTTATAAAAGGTTTTATAAACGGAATTGATAAGAAGTTGTTTGAAAGAAGAAAGAAGAAGATTTAAAAAAAAGAAAAAAGAAAAAAAAATGGGAGAGACTGTGATCAGGCAGGAGACTAGAACAAAGCCATACACTAGTGATTTAGGGTAAATTTTGACCATCAAGTGTGATAAGGCAGGGGGGCCTGAAGGCAGCCCCGCACTCGTGAGCTCAGGTACAAGCTCCTGATGTCTCTGGAAGGATCTCCGTCTCCCCTCTGAAAACGGCTCCAGTTGTTACTGCCTCTGATTTTTTTTTAAATTTTTTTATTCTGATTTTTTTAAACTATATAATTAATGCATGCAGTTGTTGAAAGTCTAGAAAATAAAAATGAACGAAAGAGAGACGTGTATTTTCCACCCAGAAAAATGGGATAATGCTGCATAAACCGTCATGATTTTAGATTAGATACTGTGATTCCTTGTCAAAGTCAATCACGAAGGCTTCTGTGATGACTGTAAATGGTAGCTGAGCCTTCAGCCATATGGATGTGTCCTTATCATTGTTGGTGACTTTGTTTCACTAACCACTTCCCTATGGTCAGATATTTAAGTGAATTCCACTTCCGTGGTATGAACGATACTTTGTATCTCTGCAGGCGGAACTCTGCGTGTCCTTGATTGCTTTCCCTCGGAAAAATTTCTAGACTCCGAATTCCTGGGTGAGAGGGAATGTAACGTTTAAAATTGTGGTTTAATTTCTTCTCGGGAACTGTGCCCATTGATACTTCGTTCAGTTCTGCATGAAGAGTGTAGTGTCTATATCCCCTTCTGCTGAGTAGCACTGGGTAGGACTTTTTCTTTTGGGAGTAAGTGGTTTTTGCCAAGTTGAAAGGTTACATTTCACTGATTACTAGAGAGATAAATCCTTTTTTTTTTTTTTAATTTCCCCTATGTCTGACAGGGGAAATATGTTTGATACTTTCCTTGGCTCATTTCTTCCCCATTGGGATGATTAACTTATTTTTATCCTTTTATTAAATTTTTAAGAATTCCACCTATAAAGGATATCAATCCCACATCTACCACACATCACAACATCTTCCCTCTTTTTTTTTAAGATTGTATTTTTTTCAAGTCATCTCTACACCCAACATGGGGCCTCGAACTCAATCCCGAGATCAAGAGTTACACACTCTACCAAATGAACCAGCCAGGCGCCACACCCCCAATTTTTTTTAAATCATTTGTCTTTTCATTTAATTTTTTCAACTCACGCCTATCTTAAATTCTAATGTAGTCAAACTTATCTGTATTTTTCTCTATGTTTTGTCTCTCTGGCAATTGTAATAACTTACAATTCAGAAAGCAATTGTTGAGCCGAGACTCTGGGCTAGTGCTGGGGTATGCTCAGAAAGAGCATCCCCATTCCCAGAGGGCACAAATATTGTGGGTTATATTATTTAGGGTTTTCCTTCTGGCATTTTAATCTTGAATATACCTGGAATATATTGTGTTATGTCACGAGATAAGAATTTAATTTATTTTAAAGTGGTTCACTATTAAGTCCAATGCAGGCTTTCCTCACTTTTATGCAAATCCATCTAATCCTATCCCGAATAATTACCCGTGGAGGAAGCCCCCTGCTTTGGTGGCTCAGCGCAGAGACTATTCAGATGAATGATAGTAAGGGAGGGTTGCCCTGCAAGAGGTCTGCTGGGTGAACGCAAAGCCAGAAATGATTCCATGATTTCGAGAGTATTTTGATAGTAGAGGAGCAAGTAGGGGAAATCAAGGTTCTGACTGGGAATCTATCCTATAAAATATTAAGCAACAGTTGAATAGGAAAGAAAAAGAATGGCTAAGCTGGATCAGGGTGAAGCTGGCCTCCCTCAGGCTGCGGGCTTTGGGACCTGTGGCCCCAGGGCATCTCCTGTCAGAGACCTGGACCCCAGCAGGTTGCTTCTGGAAGCACTGGGTCTCTGCGCTTTGCATCGAACTACAGTGTGTTCTTTATGGAGGGAGTGTTTTTTTCCCCCGACAAATGTCTATGTCTCAGTGCTTTCCCTGTCGGCCCCAGTTCATCACACATGCGAATCCACGCAGCTCATTCTGTCTTTCTGCCACCGCTCATGCGGTCTGAATCATTACATTTTTCTTTTACCTTTAAATAGCTAAAGATCTAGCAGTGCAAATGTCTGTCCGTATTTTCACATGTGTGTATGTCTGTACACATTAAGTCTCATGCATTAATGCTTCCAGGACTATTTTCCTACTATTTTGTGAAATGAGCAAATTTAGATTTTGGCTTAGAATTCCATTATTATATTTATAGAATAATCTGGGGGAATAATTGAAAATCTTCCCATTCAGGGTCATGGCCTATGTCTCCCCCACTCCTTTATTTAAATCCTTTATTATGTGCCTTAGTAAATACTTGTTGCCTTCCTTATATAAATCTTGTACATTTTTATATAATAACATCTCTTTCCAATGATTTTTTTTTTCCTTACTACAGTGGCTGTAAGTGCCTGGTTTGGTAAATAATATCAAGTAGCCCAAAACAACTTAGGGAATGTTATAACTTACCAAAAAGAAAAAAAAATGTGGAAGTAACTCCCTGGGACTTTATCATATTTCAGTTTTATTTTAAAGTTCTTCATCTTAAAAATAAAATGAAACAAATGGATGAACCAGCAAACACACAGTTATCAAATAAACCTAGAGGCTTGCTGATAGATCTGGCACCTGGATCAGACAAGGTGGTCCAATTCGAAGGTATAAGTAACCCAGGGATGCTTATATCTTGAATGACAGCAGGCCCCCACCTGTCTTTCTAGATGCAGGTTAACTGCCCTGACATTTCACCTCAGGCTCCTTTTTAGAATCTGTTGATGAGTCCTCATTATACAGCTGAGTTTTACAAACAAGCTAGAATTGGCTCATTCGGAAAAGGTCTTTGCTTCCAGGGCTGTGTGAGAACCCTTCTGCATGATCAGCTCTGCTCCCCACTAGCCACGTCCTTCGCCAGCACTCCGGGTGAGATCCCACCTGCCTGCGCCAGGTGGGAAGCGAATACCATCTCCCCAAAGGGCAGCTCTTTACTACCCCATGTTACAGACCTATTCCTTTCCTGGGCATTTTACCCAAAGGATAAGCCAGCTTCTCGCTTGATCACCCATAGATGTGGGTTTCCCCAGCTAACGATTCATATGAAGAATGGTGGAAGCTACTCTTGGCCACTCCATCAGGACCTCGGGAATATGTCTTCCTGTTCCGTGAGAAAATCATTAATAGACTCCATAGGGATTAGATGGGCTTATGGGCAGGCATCAGTTAAGGTTGAAGCTTTGGAGTTTCACACATTCTTGATTTGGATGGAAATATACAAACCATACTGAAGTATTACTATAGGAGTCGGTGAATATCTCCAGCTGACTAAGTTGGTTTAAATTTTGTCTTGTTCCTTACTACTCTGGGTCTACAGTTGGATGATTTGTACACAGGCATTTTTACCCACAGAGGGACGAGAAGGATGATCATTTTCTTTATACTGAATGAATTTTTCGCATTGCTTATTTTATTCGATTATTAAATTAGGAATTGCCTGATGGGAAAGTTGGTCTTTTATAGGTACTTTGCCGGAAAGAATGACATAGATCCAGAATTGGCAAATGATGGTCTGTGGGCCAAATCTGACGAACCACCCCTTTCGGAAATAAAGTTTCATTGGAATACAGCTACATTACTCATTCACATATTTACACATTATCTATGACTCTTTCATGCTAGAATGGTAAACTTGAGTAGTTTCGAGAGATACCATATGGCCTGCAAAACCTAAATATTAACTCTTCGGCCCTTTACAAAAAATGTTTGCCAACCCCTGTTATTATTATTGGTAGGTATTATTATTAGTTAGTATTTTTGGTAGGTCATCCTTAATTCTTACCCAGTTTACCTAAAAGCGCATACAAGTTATCTTTTTTTTTTAAGATTTTATTTATTTGAGAGAGAGCTGTGGGTGGGGGCGGGAAGAGCATGGAGCTAGAATCTCCAGAAGACACCCTGCTGAGTGCAGAGCCCAGTGCGGAGCTTGATCTCATGACCCTGAGATCATGACCTGAGCCAAAATCAAGAGTTGGATGCTCAACCGACTGTGCCACCCAGGCGCCCCTCATATGAGTGATCTTACTCATTTTCCAAATTGTCTATCCCTGAAAAGCATCATGATATGGCTGTGTTCAAACCAGAAAGTCTGTTGAGAGTTTGACTTCGCCTGGTGGGGATGTGGCCGAACGTGTTCCAAAAACTTTGCAGGCTAAAATTTTTTTCCCCTCTGGTGTGTGGGATTCAAGTGCGTATGCTTACGTACCTGCATGGAGTAGGTGGAAAGCAGTGATATCCCTGCGGACAGTCTGTGGGCACATCTTTGACTCAGGTCTGTCGTGCAAACGAGATTAGCATTCTTGCCAGGCTCCCTCGTTTTCACAAGCAGGTGCAAACTGCATGCATTGCCTAGTATATATGATGCAGAGTATCCGCACGACCAGAAGTCGTCTCTCCCTACCATACGATATTCATCAATAGTTTGCTTGAAAGAAACAATATCCAGGCAGAATTGTAGGAATAATATGTAAGCCATTGACTCATCCTAGTAGTTGAAACCGTATCTGGGCCAACCAAATCAGGAGAGGGCAGGAAGCTCTTGGCACAGTGTAACGCTGCCATCATGGACGTTTACTGACGTACTCGGCTCTGATAGCCTCAGTCTACAGAAGGTGGTTATGTCAATCAGCCCCATGAAACCCGTCATTTAGGATAACCTCGTTCATTACATCACAACATCCCCTTGGAGGAAAGCACTGGGAGAAAGTAGCTTGATCCTGACAGCAATAAGCATACCTCTCTTGGCTGATGGACATAATTCCTTTTTTTTTTTAATGATTTTATTTATTTGAGACAGAGATAGCAAGAGAGAGCATGAGCAGGGAGGAGAGGAAGAAGCAGGCTCCCCGCTGAGCAGGGAGCCAGACGCGGGGCTCCATCTCAGGGTCCCGGGATCATGACCCGAGCCGAAGGCAGATGCTTCACCGACGGAGCCACCCAGGTGCCCTGGACATACCCTCCTTCTTACACGTTATGAATTGTCTACTCCAGAAGATTCCGTTTCTCTGGATGGCTGCTAAAATGGCCAGATCAAACGTACAGGTGAGGACACAACGGGGCTGTATGGTTTAGCTTCATTCCTGCCTTCAGAGTAGTCCCCTGCTTTTGTCTTACTTTCGCCGACTTTCAAGCCCTTCTCTCCTTTTGCAAAACTCCTCCAATTCCTTCGAGACAAAGTGAATAATATGCGGACAAGAAAAATCAAAGGAAAACAGGGACAACACAAGCCTGCTGGTCTTCCACGTGTGAGATGTGAGAGAACCTTCCACGCCTCATTCCAGGGTTTTGGAACATGTAGGAGTTACTTTGCAAGACGGCGATTTAAAAGCAATAGAGCTAAACCATCTCTAACCGCTTTTCTTTCGAAAGGGGCGATTTAAAAAAAAAAAATTCAGATCATAGAAGTAATGTTGCAGAACATTGAAAAAATTAAAGGAAAATATAATTTAAAAAACCACCAATAAGCCCACTACCCAGAGAGTTATCTTGTTTCTTAAAACCCGTCACTCATCTCTTGTCCATAAGTCCTGCCCGCCTCCTCCAGGATACTCTTTTTAATAATTCTGGACCATATTAGTCTGCAGAAGGGAAAAACAAAAACCCAACAACTTGTCTTTCTAGAATACTTATTTTTCTGCCCCACTTTGCCACAAGTTACTGTCTGATGATTTCAGCTGTTGCCATCTGATAACCAAAGGGACAGGGGTCCAGTCTCTTTCTCGGGAGTTTCGGGGCCCCGTGAACCAGATGGCGCAGGTGTGACCCCATCATGTGGTTCAAGCTAAAAGGTCTGCTATTCTTTTCAAAGCGTTCAAGATTGTAGTGTTTACTTGTGCCCCCCCCACCCCCAAATAAATAACTGATTGGAGAACAAAGCCGATACACTTGAGGCTGTTTTAAATATCCAAGCATTCTGCTTTCAGAGCAGATGCACACACAACATCAGATGGCCATAATTAGCACAATTCGTGAGAGTCAGCCTGACCCTTAGCTGGTGGCCAAACCCCAAGCCGAACTTGGACTTCTCGCTCTAGCTCTGAGCAGGGGCCGGCCTTCCCTGGCCCAGGCACCCCTACCTCCCCGGCTCGCCCGAGAGGCATCCGCCCGCTTCTGCAGTGATCTTGTGGCATTTCTATTCAGCGAGACTTGCGGTGTTTTGCAAGACTCCCTTTGCAGCTCTAATCCTCCCACAGACAACGGGAGGCATTAAGTTGCCAGAAATGAACATGGTAAAGCTGCAGCTCGTGTGCAGTGGCGGCAACTCCAAGGGGAGCAAACAGGATGCTTTTCTCCCTTCTGGCTCCTTCTTCTTTTTTCTTTTTAATCTTGCAAACTTCCCTGCTCGGCTCTGGAATGTGCCGATACACAGCGTCTGTGCTTGCTAACTGACACGCCCCGTTGGTGGTGCTCAGAAAACTCACCAGCTGACATTTTTAGAGGCTCGGAGAGCACTCCGTGTCAGTATCTGGGATGAAACCTGTGTAAATAGCTGCCGAGAGGCTGCATTTAAACGTTGGTAAGAATGCTCTTAAAAAATATGTGTATATATATCCTGTCCAAGCAAAGGATACAACTTGTTTTGGAAAATGGCTCTGAAAACAGGGAATTCGAGGCAATCTGTGATCTCAAGGCATGTCCAGGAACTTGGTAAGGCAAAGAAGCTTCTGGAAGCCTATATGGAAAGCATTATGGCCTGCAGCTCAGTATACAGAAGTTCTTGTTGTAAATACTTCCCTGGAACGGAAGAACAAAAGCACAGGCTGAATAATGTGAAATAGGCCATCTACTAAGGAGACAGATGCTGGGTCTGATCCTGGGTTTTATTTATTTATTTTTTTTTACTCAATCTAAAAGCTACATCTGTCTCCCTCGAACTCTTCGTTCCTCCTCTTCTGTTTCTTCAAAGAAACAAAAGACGAAGGAGAGAAGAGCTAAAGTCCGGCCCCTTTCTTCGTAACTACTTTTTAAAAGGCAAGAAAGAATCGCTAAGAGTTTGTAGCCAGTAACTCAAATACCAGCTGCAAATATTTTTGAAGTCAGGCTGATTCGAGCAAGTCCCCAGAGGATTTTTGCTTAAACTAAGAATGGGATAAGGTGATGTTAGGGATTTGTAAAACAAAGATACCAAATCAGCACTCGTTTTATAAAAATCTTGCTTTAAGCGCAAAATACATATTTCATTATGATCCTTAAAAACTTGGCTTTGAAGAGTAATATAATCCACCCATTCATACTGTATGAGATCTGCAGACTATTAATAAAGAATTCCATTTTTGTTAGTAAATAAAATTGGGGGAAATTCAGGATTGCAGACTTGCAGAAAAGTCTTAATCTAAACCCAAGCATTACAGACAGGGCATCATGTCCCATGAGGACCCGGTACCCCAATCTGTCATCCAAGGATTTATCCAGTATACCATGTGCATCCCAGGTGGACCCTACCAGAGGGTCTCTAGGATACAGTGGTGAATCAAGTAGAGCCTGTACTCATGGGGCTTGGGATTTACTGACAGCAACAGACGAGAAGGAGTTAACAAACGTAATTATCAATGGTGACAAAGTCTAAGAAGATAAGACATAAGGGATGGATGACAACAGAAGGTGGTGTTTATTTAGTTAGGATGATCAAGGAAGGTGTGATTACACTCTGAAGAAGTGGTATTTATGCAGAGGTCTTAAGGATGAGAAGGGCCAGCCATGGAAACAGACATGGGGTGAGGAGGAGGAAAGCATAAAGATGTGTGTGTGTGTATGTATAAGTGTGTGTGTGTGTGTGTGTGTGTGTGCAAAGGTCCTGGGGTAGGAAAGAGTTAAGCCAAGCTGAGCACAAGCCCAGCTGAGAAGCTGAAATGACTCGTGTAGCTAGAGCACAGAGGTTGAGGGCAAGGAGCAGAGAGGCTTGAGATGAAGTTGGAGAAGAATCAGTCAGGACTTTGGGGCACTAAGAAGACTGCTACAATCTGCTACCAAAGAGGCAGTGGGCATGGAGAGACATGGACTGATCCAAGACATAAGTTTGAAGGAAGATGAAGATTTGCTGATGCACAAGGTACAGAAGACGAGGAAGTGACAGAAATTAGGCATGCCACTCAGATCTGAACAGCTCAGCCTTTGCTGAGATGGGGAAGGATGGCAGATGCCCAGTCGAGAGTGCTATTTTGAATACATTAAGTGCGAGGTGCCCACGGAATGCTCCAAGGGTGATGTCAAGCAGGCGGTGGGGTTGGCCACTCCGGAGTTGAGAGGAAAAGCTGAGACGAAGTCCCCTGGAGAAAGGAGTGTATGCACAGGGAGGAGAGAGAAGGTCCAGGGGAGAACTGAGAAAACTTTAACCTTCACCCTGAACCCCAGGGCCCCAAAATGAGGGGGCAGTTAGGAGGAGAAAACAGGAGAGTACGGTGTCATGGAAACTGGAGAAAGCAGGGCATCCCTGAGTGCCGCATCTGTAATCCTGCATGTCAAGGTGACCTTGGCCAGAGCAGGTTTGTTGGAGTCAGGGAATAGAGCCTGGTGGTTGTGAGTGGAGGAACACCTGGTAGGTTAGACTGGGGACAGCAGGTGTCTACAACTATTACTGTTATTATTTTTAACTCTGGCGAATACGCATGACATACAATGTACCATCTGAACTACGTTCAAGTGCACAGCTCAGCGGCGTGATGTCCTTTTGCGGTGCTGTGCCGCCGTCACTGCCATCCATCCCCAGAGTTCTTTTCATGTTCCCCGACTGGAATTCTGTACCAAGTAAATAACTCTCCATTCCTTCCTCTGCCCCGGCCCCAGGCAACTACCTTTCTATTTTCCATCTCTATGAATTTTAGAGTAGGGTCACACAGTATTGGTCCTCTTGTGACTGGCTGATTTCCCTCAGCATAATGTCCTCAAGGCTCATCCACGCTTTCCTGTACAGTGTTATGTATAGACCACACTTTGCGGTCTGCCCCCGACAGACACTTGGGTTGTATCCACCACGGGATGTTAAGAATCGCGCTGGGCGCGCATGGTGCCTAGACACCTGTTGAGTGGAGTCACGGGGGTGGGCGCTGGAGGGGGGCATGCAGTCAAGAGAGGGTTTGTTTTGTTGTGGTGATGGTTGTTTCCTGAACTGAGAGAAGCCAGAGCATGTCTGCGTGTCACCGGCAGTGATTCTGGGGGAGAAGCAGAGACGATGCTGAGCAGAAAGAGGGACACGGAAAAAGGGAGGGAAAGTGACCAGGCTCTGTGATGACACGTGAGTGGGGAAGCTGGCCTTGGGCTGTTGGACGTGGCTAGACCTTCCTCTTTTGAAGAGAAGGCAGAAGACTTGGCTCTGGATGCAGACACTTTAGCAGTTTTGACTTCCTTCAAATGGCTTTAATTTTCTCCCTGAAGTATCAAGCAAGTTTATCAGCTGAGAGCTGAAAGACGGGAGGGTGTGGGAAACTTAGAGGAGAGAGAAGGTAGCAAATGATCACCTAAAAGCAACATTTCTCCATCCTGGCTGCCCATGAGAGTCACCTGCAGAACTTGCAAAATATTGCAGAGGTAGCCCTGCTCCCTCCCCCGCATGGTGGTTGTGACGTCCTTGGTCTCGGGTGGGTCCTGGGCATCTGTAGTTTTAAGTCTAGTTTAGTTTAAAAACGACATCGTTTTAAACTACAGTTTAGCTTACAGTTAGTGAAACTAACCTTGTAGTTAGTTACAGTTTGAACTCCCTAGATGATTCTAATGTGCCACCCGGGTGGAGAATGGCTGTCTCAGACTGGCAAAGCAAGCTTGTTAGAGAAAAATAATAGGATCGTTGGGATGGTCGGACCCCAGTTTGAGATTTGTGACCATAAATTTCAAGTGGAATGAGCCCGTACAGATTACAGTGTGTGCGCACACATGCGCGCGTGCATGAGTGTTCCCTGACTCAACATATTACAGTCCAGCAAACCTCTGTCTTCAGCCTTTTTCCCCTTTAAAAAGTACTTAAGAGCCCATCTACTTCTCGTCACGGGCTTCTACCAATCAGAGTGAGAGCTAATGTCATCACGTGCCAAACGCTGTGCTAAGCATCTTCTGTCCACTAATTCCTTCTGTCCTCACGATATCAACATCTCCATTTTATGAAGAGGCAAATGTGGCATGAAGATAAAATCAGGCAGCCAACCTTCACACAGTTAGTGTGTGATGATGGGGCGGGGGGCGGGGGGGGAATCATACCAGGAAATCTAGGCTTAGAGTGCACGCTCTTGACCATGGACGGCATCACACCAACTCTACGTGCACCGTCTGAACTGTGTACCTCCAGCCCTGCCCTTCCCAGGGCATGAAACAGAGAGAACAGAATCCACAAGAACACAGTTGTGTGTGTGTTTTTTTTTTGGGGGGGGGGGCTTCATACTTTGATAAACCCTCAGGTGAGGAGGAGACCCCATGAGGCTCATGGGTACGCCCGTCAATGGAGGGTGGACCCGGGTGCTGCTGGGGGTGGGATGGGTGACCAGAGGGGTGAGTCAGAATGCACGCCTGAGGGCAGAGCTGAAATTCTCAGCATACTGGAGGAGAAGGGTACAGAGAGGGGCCAGGGGAGCTGGTGGGGGCCAGGGGACTGTTGGCATACAGCTATGTCTGAGCCAGACTTTGAAACCCTACTTTGCATGCCGCCATGGAATATGACACTGCCTGCCACTAAGGTCGTTGGTGTTAGCGGGTCATATTGGGGGCAGGTGACCAGGGGCTGCAGTCTATGGCAAGACTGAAGGAGTGAGAAGAAGACTAAAGGTGAAGGTGGTCGTGTCTGGTTTATAGCACTGGGCTGCAGGCTACATTTCCAATGGTCTTACGGCTACTTAACACAATTAAGCTCACTAAATGCAGAATTACCTCCCCAATCCTTCATGCCAGTTTCTCCTCCTGGCTTCTAGACTCCTGTTGGTGGTAGCAGGTTCCCCAAACTCAAAGGCTGGGGACGTCTCAGCATTATTTTTGAGTACGGTGCCTTCACCAGAAGGTGCTGAAATCGGGTTGGTCTTGGATGTAACAGGAGTAGAGCACCGGAGATTTTTATCAATACGCATGAAGGTTTAGAATAAGCATCAGACCAAGACCCTTTTAGACATCTCTGCAGAGACTATCCCTTGGCTGGGAATAATCCCAGTAGCACCTTTCCTAAGCCATTTATCCAACAGACATGGGCAAGTACGAGGAGCCACCATTTTGATGGGCTTCGCGGTAGGATGCTGGCTTCCCACCCGCTCCCTTGAGCGGATTTCCAAACATGCAGGAATTTTGCAAGGTGGTTCTTAAACCATAGGTAGGTGGAAATCAGTCAGAGTGGGAATATTTACACCATGGAAATCAGCCAACATAAATCAGGGCTCCCTCTCCAAACTGCCCCCTCACCTCAGGCCAGCATTACGGGTGTGCCTGGTTGCGATAAGCCACTGTTTCATTCATTTGGAACCTAATCCTTATTTGTCCCTGTGAACGAGCTCACAGGAGGCTGACTTTGCTGTGCAGGGTCATTTGGCTGGTGAGTAGCAGAACCAGAGTTGGAGCTCAGAGTCTTAAACTGAAGGTCTGAAGGAGGTATGGAATGAGACCCTGAGGTACTCTGCAAGGAGTTTTTGGCATCTGTTGCCCACGCCTGGGCTAGCGGGGCGGATACTTCCAGAGTTTGCTGTCAGAGATGCTTATGGTAAAGGTTGGGGCCTCACTTCTGAGGCACTGCAATGCTTGAGGAAACGCTCAGTTTATAAAAAGATTCCGAATTATCAGCGCACAATCCTAGAGGGAATGATGGGGACTTACATGCATTTTCATGTTAGCGACTGAGATGATGTCATAACACTTAACAAATCCGTAATTTGGAGAGAATCCCTGGCACTCCCCTGAGCTCTCTCAGTTGGAGAGATTAAAGATTAAACAGAGAGCTCTGGACAAGGGGAGTTTCAAAGCATCCAGGCAGAGCAGAAGTCTCTGCATCATGAAGAATTTGAAGGAAAAAGGGTCTTCTTTGTAGATCATGGGCAATGCAAAGGATGCTTCTAGTGGCCCATCAACTGGGACCCCTTTGCTAAGCTGGTGCATCTATCCCCCAGCTCCTGGGATGATTTCCCTGGTCAGACCCCCATGTCGGGGAAGTGTGGGGTGGGGGCAGCCTTCAGCCAATGTCTGCCTGACAAGGGGTACACGAGGCCCACCCTTTTGTCTCAAGGTCTGATCAACACTCTGCCCTTTGTGCTCTCGGGTTCTCCACGGGGCCGGGCAGAAGCCCGTCTTCAGCTGAGCCCACATCCTCGCTTGGCTTTCTTGCCCTGCTCCAGCCTCCTTCCTTCCTCCCTTGAGAAAAGCCTCTCAAGAAAAGTGGTGCCCAAGAATCCCACCCCAGCCTCAGCTTCTAAGGAAACCAACCTAAGGTGGGAAAATCTTCTATTCTGGCGTCCAAGAAATACACAAAGTCTTAGTGGTTATTTGGAACACCTTTTAAGGGTTTTCCTGGCAATGGCACTCCTCCTTCCCCCTTGCAGCACCAGTAGAAGGATTTCGGGGAATTCTGGGTCTTCCTGCTGAGAGTTCACCCTCCCCAGCAGAGACACCATCCCCTGCTGTGGTCTCTAAAGGAGGTCATAGAGCTCTAGTGCTACCCGAAGGACCAGTCCTCCTTGGCCTCTACAACACCCACTCAAAAGCACAAGCAGATCCAAGAATGTGGGTGCATGCTCTTCATTTGGGAGCCAGCCCCTGGAATTGAGCCAAGGGAAGGAAACCAGCCTTGTATTTAAGGACCTGTGCTATGTGCAGAGCACTCCCGAGAAAATTTGGGGTGTCTCCTGGCATCATCCACAGAGGGAGGGACTGCCGGGGCACCCTTGTGCTGGCTGGTTCTCATCCCATGCTGGCTGACAGTGAACCCAAGGGGTTTAACTCCCTCGTGTTTCTGGGCTTCTGCCACATCCAGTAAAGCCTTTAAGCCCAAAGATGTGCAGAGGATGGATGCTGTCCTTGTAAGGGAGTCTGAGGTCAAACGTCCCCTGAGCTGAGGCTGAGCAGCTGGGGCTGAAGGCAGAGATGGGCCAAGGTAGCAGGGAGGTCTGCCCCAGGCACACACTCCATCATTTCAAAGCTTTTCTTAAAAACAATTCCAAAAAGGAGGGCATCATGAGAACTGTTTACTCACTTTCCCTTAAACACATTAAGACTAGTACCTTCATGACTCACCACTGTGTGATCTCAGACACCACCAGAAACCCATGTCCTGATGTCTGATGCCTGAAACATAGTAATCTGCCAATATTTGTGTACTGAACACAGGGGCAAGAAAACAAGATACGAAACTTTCAATCGGGATGTGAGGCATGGATCAGATCACTCTAACAAGATGAATAGTAGGACAATAAGCAGCGTCACAGCTGGGGTGGGACAGAGCTGACGTGGAGTGGAGTCAGGGTCATGTCAGCCACCAACACACAGCCCAAAGTGGCTGTGCCCACCCAGGCGCTGTCCAGAGGGAAGAGGGAAAACAGGTGCATCGGAGCCAGAAGCCAGCAAACTGTCACCTACTCCCCTTTCCAGCTCTCTTTCTGAGAGCTTGGTCCACTTCCCTAGTTTGCCTGAGGGAGGAATTGTGCTGGAGAACCCAGCAGTCCTCGGGTTTGCCTAGCAGTTAGGCACATAAAGAAGCTGGATCTTGGGTTTATATGCCCAGGTCTCTTGTGAGTCTAGTCACTGTGAGTTTAGCCTGCTGGGGACCAGCTCTGGGGCATTAACGGGATGGAGCTTCTGGATGAGGAAGACAGATGCTTGATTCCAGAAGGGAGTGAATTCACCGCCACCTGGGAGAGCCCATGTGGTCAGCTAGGAGCATCCTCACAGGGACCTCCAAATTTCTGTACTTATGTAGTGAAGGAGCAGGAGGAGGGCAGGCGAAGGGAGCAGGCATATGGTCTCCACGGAGGATGGGAGAAAATCCACCTAAGTTGGCTTACGGGATCTCTTATCCAGACATGCAGTCTCCGTTGAGAATGAATTTAAGAAGCTACTGCTCACTTAAAAGATGTTTTTCCATTAACAGGACTTCATGGAAGAAATACCAGAAACGCGCTTGGCACACTGAAGGTGACTGATAAATATTTGTTGAATAAACAAAATATAATCGGTCAGTGAACATATGAAAAAAATATCTAGACTCAGCGATCAAAGAAATGTCTAAGAAAACATCAATGAGATCCCATTTCCCCCTTTTTAGATTAAACAAGTTAAGGGAAAAACCATATAGGGGTGCCTGGGTGGCTCATTTGGTTAAGTGTCTGACTCTTGATTTCAGCTAAGTACATGATCTCAGGATTGTGAGATTGAGTCCTGCATTGAGCTCCACACTCAGCGTGGAGTCTGCTTGTTCCTCTCCCTCTGCTCCACCCCTGCCTTCTCTCTCAAATAAATAAATAAAGTCTTTTTTTTTTAAAGAAAAAAACATATAGCATCAATAAAATAGCACATGCTTCTTGGGAAAAGAAAGGAAATAGGTACTCCTATAATTCCTGGAAATAAATCCGGTAATATGCATCAAAAATCAGAAAAAAATATACAGAGACCAATTTGCCTGGCCATTTCCTGAATGGGAATGGAGCTTTAAAAAGTAGTTGTGCAAACTCACTGCAAAATTATTGATAATAGCAAAAACTTAGAAACAATCTTAGTGTCCAACAATAGTAGATTAAGTGAATAAAGTAGAGAACTCTGAGCGATGATATGCCATTTGGCCTTTACAACTCATAATATAGATAAATAACACATTTATATACGCTAAGTGAAAAAAAAGCAGATTGGAAACAATATAATAGAATATGATTCTCTCTTTTTGTTATATGAATTATTTGCATGTAAACAGTCCAGAAGGATATATAATAAAAGGTTATCTTTGGTAGGATTATTAGCATTTTTTTAAAAAGATTTCATTTATTTATTTGAAAGAGAGTGAGCAAGAGAGAGAGCACGAGCAGGGGGGAGGGTCAAAGGGAGAGGGAGAAGCAGACTCTCTGCTGAGCAGGGAAACCTGACACGGGGCTCCATCCCAGGACCCTGGAATCATGACCTGAGCCGAAAGCAGATGCCTAACCAATTGAGCCACCCAGGTGCCCCACTTTTTTGCTTTTTTTTTTTTCAGTAAGTCATGGTTTCTAATTTATCTATAATCTACTTACATTGTTTCAACAGTAAAAAGTTACTTATATTTTAAAAATTAAGGTAACTTAATTTTTTCCAGTTTCCAAAGGGACTTGATTTGACTTTGGAGGTGGGAACATGCAGTTACAAAGTTATACATGTAAGATTGAGAAATTCACCTCAAGGACTGCAAGAATGAGCTGTTACTTGGTGGGTGGTGTGCTCTGATTACCGTAACTTGGTGCTGCATTTATCTGTGAGTGTCCTGGTAGCTAAGGCAAAGAGGAACCAAAGTGGCAAGGTGGTTTTTATTTGGCCTGAAAAGGAAAGCAAACAGACTGATCTGAGGGGTACATTCCTCCAGGCATGCAGTTAACACAGGATGTGTTACCTCTGGAGGCCACTAGATAGATAATGCATTATTACATAGATTGTCACAATCTTGTTCAAGGAGATGATTTTGGACTAGAACTTTCTCTAAAAAACAGAGGGTGTGACACTAAGTTGTACTTTGAAATCACAGAGTGTTCAAATTGGACAGAAGTAACCTCAGGGATTACTCCTTTCCAGACGAAGAAACTGAGGGTCAGAGTGGTGAAGTAATTCACTCGGTGAGTGGGGGAAGGGGGACTAGAACTGACTGATTCTTGATTCCTGGGGCAGTGGTCTTCTTACCACACCCCAAAGCCTCTATCACTCATGCCTCTAGCTTATCTGTGCATTCAGGACAGGACTGGCTGTGACCAGCCGGACAACAGTGTCCATGTCTGACACACCCTCTAGATCAGGATCTTTAAGGCAGGAGTCTCGTCTATGTCCCGCACCACTGGCACGGTGCTCTGGACACAGAAGGTGCTGGGGTGGGCTCATGGATTTACAGTCGATGAGGGGATCGTGCACAAGAGTGTCAAACAGGATCGTCTTGCTGTTTTATAACCTAATTTTACATAGCTTCGGAAGTTTAGGTAGCACTGGGCTCAATAACAAGCATGACAGCCCTAAATGAACACTTACTGAACCCCTTGCTAGGCACTAGGCTCGTTTCTAAGCACTGTTCGTACACTATCTCGTTTCACAGTCACAGCCCTAGAAGAAGATGGGGGGCTCTTCCTCCCTCCATTTAACAGATGAGAACACTGAGGCACGAGGCAGGGAATTAACCTGTGTGAGATGACACGTTTAGAAGATGGCAGAACCGGGGCAGAAACTCAGGCAGAATGTTCTAGAACCCGATCTTTAGCTACCAACTGCACCAACTCCAGCAATAACAAGAATGTTCATGCCTGCTATTTGGGGAGCTGTTTTCAGGGGCCAGGCCCTGTGCTTAGTGAATTCTAGCACACTGGTTAGACGCTGCTATCTGCATTCAATTGGGAGACAGATGGAAGTTATTCACCCCCAATCCAAGATAGCTGGCAAACCATGGCACTTGGCTTGAAACCCACGTCTCCGAAATGTCTGTGCTGTTTCTACTGTGTCCTGTACGGGAAAACAGAACCCCCCACCCCCACCCTCCTTGGACACATTCTGAACCTCTGCACAGGAACCAGGCAGGCTGAGCGAGGATTGTACTCACCTCTCCGATGGATCCCAGGGTTTGTGGCTTAAGCGCTACCTACATACACTCCCAGGCTGGGGGGTCAACCCCATCGCTCAGCAAGGTCGATCAGGTGGCTGATTCTGCTTGGGAAAAGTCTTGTCCAACCTAGAAAAGCCTTTAACTAAAGCTAGAATGGAAGCGGATGCTTCTTCTCCTCCCACCCGGGACTCACTGACCACTCAGACACTCGGTTTAGTGGATGGACAGGTTGTGCTACTGGGACCCCGTAGGGGAGGTAGGCATCAAGGGAAGGCTTCCTGGAGAAGGTGAAGTCTCATCTGTTGTATTAAGAAAGAACCAGAAGAGCAAGAGCTTTGGAGAAGCTGACATGGCTGAGGGACAGGGTTCCCTAGGTCACCCGTGTCCCTCGAGGGCTCTGCTCTGTGAAAGCTACAGACGGGAAGTGTGGTTTCCCTCCCCATAAGGTTCCTCCTTATGTCCCACATATTTCCCTTCTCTCCTCTCCCATGTCCTACCCTAAGTCAGCCACTTCCTTCACGGACCCCTGCTTTCAGAGCTTCTGTTCCTCAAGGCGTAAATGATCGAACACACAGCATCCCTCTTCATCCTGCCTTCTTCCTCCTGCCACACTGGCTTCCTCTCTTCTACCCCCGAGTGGGACACCCCCCTCCCCAACCCCCCCCCCACCATTCCCTCTGGGGAAAGCCTAGCCTGGTGCTTCTCACTGCTGTGGGCCAGTCATTAATGCACTTGTTCTGGTCTCTCATAGGGCAGCCTTGGATGACCTAAAGGGGCAGAGTTTCCAGACCAGGCGGTGGGCACCCAAGGTGGGAGGGAGGACATCCCTGCAGAGCCAGTAAGCAGCTCCCCACAGACATAGAACGATGCTTGTTCTCCTCACACCCCCAAGAAGTGAGGCAGCCTCTGGCATTTCCAAAGCTCTCCGTCCTGTCTGCCTCGCATAGCTGTGGGGAGCCTCCAACCAGATGGCAGAGGCCAAAATGCTCTAGAGATGGTGAAGCCCTGTGCAAGTACCGCCATGTGTGATGCCGTAGTGGACTATGGGTGTGCGCCTTTTGAGTGAATCAGACTGCCTTTCCCGCCCAGGGTTGCTAATGGGCTTGGGGGTAAAGCCTGAGGAAAAGCCTCCCCTAACAGTGGCCGAGCACCTTCTGTCCATGCCCAGGCTTTGGGCTTTCACACACCACTATGATCTGGGTTACCTGAGAGACTGAGCTTGTGTAGACACAGAGTCTGAATTCCACACCCCCCTCCCCCGCTGCCCCTGCCCGCCCCGCCTTTGAGAATCAGTCAGTGCTTTATGCAGTCAGACCTCCCTGGGAGGATTTTAAGACAGTGCTATTATCCCATTCAGGTATAAAATCTTGTCCCCAGTGCTCATTTTTCCTATAAATGAGAATGATTGATCTAGACTCTTAATGTGATACTCAGACAAATGAGCGCTTCATTGAGACTTAATATGATCAGATCACCTGTAAAGGGGATTCCCTCAGAGAGGCAAGGAGCCAGGCAGACGGCAGGGGAGATGGGGGGTTTGGGGGGGTTAGGGCTGTAGGCTCACAGCACGTGTTTGGGAGAGACGGGGGCATGTTCATGCTTGTACACAACTACCTGGAAAGAGCGCCTGGTACATACCAGGTAATTCAGTAGATCTTTGCCGGATGAATAAAAAGGAAGCCATAAGGGTGCATAGCCTCTTATGTGTGCAGTCCACCATTTTGTTTGTAGCACCCACCTGTGAGCACCACCCATGGGGGACATGACAGGGGAGCAGTGGCAGGGTAGACATAGGGGCGCCCATAGGGGTTGCCTTAACCACCAGCCGACCAAGGTCAGGGAGGCTGGCTTCACTCCTCAACAGCAGGACCACATCAAAACCTTGGGACAAGTCTCTCTTCAATGAATGGAGTACCCCGGGCTTCTATGATCAGGGAAGGGAGGGCAGGGTAGGAAGGACAGACAGCCCCCTCTTCATGAGCCCCTTCTTACTTGCTGACCTTGGGAAAAGGTTCCAAGGGGCTCACGGACCTTCCAAGGTCATTGGGAAGTTTTCTCCAACCCACTGCCTTTGGGTAATAATAACTCATGCATCCGTCCCAAACAAGCGAGCATTTCCCCCGAGGTTTAAAAATCGCCAGAAGGCGTTGTGTTCATTTGGTTCTGCTTTTATTATATTGTGAACATTGGTACAAGGTTAAATACACACAGAGACAGATATCAGGAGCATACACATGAACATACTTGTACATACAGAAGGGTTATAGAGAGACAGACAGAGCACATGGATACACACAGAATGCAGATAAGGGCCCCAGGGTGCTGGCTACATTGGGTGTGCATCCCTGCACAGAACACAGCAAGGCATACAGAGAGCAAGAGTCAGTTGATAAACATCCATTAATTAAAATCCAGCCATTTGTGTTACATTTTTGACAAGACAATATGCATAGCCTTATGACATCTCCAAGGGCAAAAGGTCTAAGGAACCTCAAAGAGTTTTGTAGAATGGTCTCAGAGGCCGGGCTCTGAGGAGGAAAGAAGCAGACAGTGACCACAAAGATAATGACGCCAGGAGACCTGACTGTCAGGCTGAGAAGCAGGAGTAATCGGTGGGGCGGGTGGGGGGAGGGTAGCGGGGGGGGAGGGGGACGACAATGGGGCCACATTTGTCAAGAATCTCAGTGACATCAAGATCAAAGGTCCTTCTCCGTCCAGACCCTGGGGCCCAGCCCCAGCTCCACTCTCCAGCCCTGCTGGAAAAATCCAGGCATTGAAAATGAGTCAACAGGAGCCCATTTTTGCTTTGTTTAAGTGCCATCTGATGACTACGTTCCCGGCACCGGATACTAGGCAAAGGACGTCACCCCTGCGTGTGAGAACTGCCGTAAGAGCCTCCGTGCTGTCAGCCTCGGGTTCTAGCCCTGGCTCTGCAACCAACTAGCTGAGCTCTCTCGGACAAGTCACTTAACCTCTCTGGGTCTCAGTTTCTTCATCTGTAATATGGGGGCGCTGTCTAGTTGACCTCTAGACCCCTTGAGGCTCTTACAGAGGGAAATTCAGGTGCGTTTTAATAGCACCTTTTTCTGAAGGAAAGATGAAAAAGAAACGAAATGGTTGAACAGAGGTAATCCCGCTTTCCTGCCACCTATCTACCCCTTCATCCCACAGTCACCCCCAAAGGCCAGACCCTGAAACTCCACAATTAAACACCATGAGACCTGGCTCTGTGCCCAACGCCAACTCCTAGAAGGCTCTTTTCTGTTCAGGGCAGACTTGTCAGGATTAGGAGCCAGCTAGAAGGGAGAGATGCCTCTGGAGTTTGTGAACCCCAACTCCGCACCCGAGCACCTGGCAAAGAGGAGATGCTTTCAGCCTCAACCTCCCGCAACCTTCCATGTCAGAGCGGCGGGACTGAGTTTCTGGAGCGTCCGAGCTCTAAGCACTTCGGCCTCTCTTCCTTGGTTCCTGATGCTCAAGTAGAGGGACTTCAGAAACACCAAAGTGGGGAGTAGGGAAAACAGAAGGTGATTTGCTATCAAGGAACTGTCCAGCTCCTCCATTGCTCAGTGCTCAGGAAGGACCACCTTGTGACCACCTGCGTTCCCTCTGCCCCATGCCCTTTCTCTGCCCTGGCCCTCGGCAGCTGGCTGTCTCCCATTCCCAGAGACGGGATTAAATCACCCCTGGGTCTTCTCTTCAAGCCCTCCTTAATTCCTGTCATCGGTTCTTAGCCCTTTCATGGTCTTTGCCATCTTGAAAATAGCATGTGTTTGCTTGGCTCTAGAGCAATCCTTCAGTCTCTGCACCCTTTCTAAGCCACTCACTGGAAGTAGTAGAAATCAGTAATTAAGTACCTGGCCTCAGAAGTCCAACAGACTCAAGCCGAGTCCTGACTCACCACTGACAAGCTACGGGATCGTGGTCACTTGTGTTACTGTGTTCAGTATAACCTATAGTCCGAGAGTGTCCACCCAGTAGAACTTTTTGAGAGGATGGAAACTCCAGTGTGGTAGCCACTAGCCAGATACTCAAAATGTGGCTGGCACAGCTCAGGAAATGACACGTTAATTTTATTTCATGTGAAAAGGTTTAAATTTAAATTGCCGCACATGCTTCGTGGCTACCATATTGAATACATCTAATGGATATATGGAGGTAAATACATATGGACGTATCTGGACCAGTGGCTACCTAGGGTGCATCTTTGCCATGCATGAGGGAAGAGTTGGCCTTTTGAACAAACCAGGGAAAGTGTGGTATAAAATGTGTCCCGGGCTGGGGGGGTCTCCACGTGACACTGCCATGGAACCTTGGGCAGGTCGGTTCACTTCTGTGCCTCAATTCCTCACCTATAAAGTCAGGTAGTTGAGCAGTGTCCATCCAGGGCTGCTGTATCTGAGCACAAGGGCTGTTCCCAGCACTTGTCACAGACAGGCAGCACCATTCACAGAGACTATAGTATGACGGGTGTCCCCCAGAGTTGTCCAACCTTATAGTTTTGCCTCCATCCCTACCTATTCTGGGGCTTGACAAGGCTGATCTTCCAAAGTGCCTCTTCTGATACCTTCTGTAAGTCAGGAGGGGCATCTGCACTTGAGAAGACAAACTCCGCAGGGAATGGGCGTGGGGAGGGCATGCCTAAGGCACGTGGTCAGCTTTCCTCTGCCAGTGCTGCCTGGGCTAACCTGCCCGCCTTCCTGCCTTGGTCTCAGACCCCACAGATGTATCGCAAATGTTCATAGCCACCATTTAATAGGGACTAATTTAAGGCATTGCTCCTTATTAAAGCACTGAATCAGTATACATGTAGGCTTAGTAGACATTAACACTCTAGCCTAAATTAGCCCATTTTAAAGTGCTAACTAGCTAAGAGCTGTTTTGCCAAGCAGAGCCTGTCACTGCCTAGAGAAGGCAGAGCCACTTATGACTTGGTGGAGGGTAGAAGCAAAGGTGTGCATATGTGTGTGTGTGGGGGGGGTACATATTCCCAAAACAGGGACAGTGGTGCTCCATAGCCCACTGCCTGGGTGGCCCCTTGCTGGCATTGCCAGCCCCACACAAGGATGGAACAGCACCACCTCCTCTCAGCATCCTGCACTGTCTCTCCTACTTTAGCAATGCCATGAATTCTAGGGCCTGTGAAGTCCTGCCCCAGGCTGGACCCCGTGGATTTGCAACCTTGCCTTTTCCAGAAGAGAAGCCTCCATTGGCTGCAGGTTAGTTATGCATCCCGAGGAAGCCAGCCCATGTGCTGCCGCCAGCCCTGGAGGCCCGCAGGACAGACTGTGACAGTGGGACTGCAGCATCCAGCCCCCTCCCTCCGTTCTTCCCCTTGATGACAGTCATGACGTTCAAGCGAAAATCATGAACATGCATGTGCTAAGCCCTTCAGATCCATCGCCTCCCTGACCATCTTTTTATAAAGATCATTAAGACTTATTTATTTTATTTTATTTTATTTTATTTTTTGGAGAGAGAGAGAATGAGCGGGAGGGGCAGAGGGAGAGAGAATCTCAAGTAGCCTCTATGCTGAGTGTGGAGCCCGACTTGGGACTCGATCTCATGACCCTGAGATCATGACATGAGCCAAAACCAAGAGTCGGATGCCTAACCGACTGCACCACCCAGGTACCCCTATAAAGATCTTTTATAAATGTGAGGTTACAAGCACAGAGAGGAAAAGCAACTCCTACAAGGTCACACATGTCATTCCGGGGTTTAGCTGGAATTCCAACCCAGGTCTGTCTGGCCCCACAGTCCAGGCTCCTCCCGTTCCCTCCTCCCTTCCCCCTTCATCTTTTTTTCTTTTTCTTTCCCTGATTATATTGCTTCTTCCCTAATTGATTCTAGTTGAGGGTGAGAAAGAATAAGACATGGGTGTGTTGAGGATGTTTGAGGGACTGGATGGTGGGGGCCATCAGCACAGGGAAGGCTCTACAGGAAGATGCACCCTTTGGGCTGAGCCTTAATCACAAAAGACAACTTTCTATTTAGTGTGAGAGCTCCAGCATCCCCCACCCCCCTGTGTCCCACCTGCGGATTCCACTTGTGTAGGAGAGGAATGGAAAGAGAAGAGGGGTGGGCTGCTAGGCTAGAATCAGTAAGAGTCCCCTACTCGTCATCCCCTTTCCCTTTTTTGCTTCCTTCTGCAAATGCTGTGTTTATTAAGCATTTCCTCAGAGCTGGGGATTAATACAGAAAGAAATAAAGTGCAATACTTGCTCCTTGAAATCCAGGCTAGGAGCAGGTGTGCCCAATAGCGAAATGGTCTTTAACACAACACTTCAAAGGTAGTGCTGCACGAGCCTGGAGGGAAGGAGCTGTCTGAGCCTGGTAGTGAGGGACAGACATGGGAAGAAGGTGAGGAGGAAAGCCCCATGGAAAGAAAGAAATAGAAAATAAGGTAGCTGCAGGGAAGATCTTAGGAGGAGCAAGAAGTCTGATGAGCGGGAGAGCTCAAGGTTATAGGAACATGGCTGATGACAATTTGTGGCCAGGTTCAGCATCAAGGGAAAGCTTTTGGGTAAATGTTTGATAAGGTATGATTGGTTCCTAAAGGGGCATTTCCTTGGTGATTTGACTAACTCACTGCCATATTCAAGGCCAGCAGCCCAAAGTGTCTGGAAAGCCTTCTTTGTGCACATGTGGTCCAGCATCCTGGGCTGATGCACCTTAGCCACAGTGTTTGGCTCTTGCTCGGACCATTGCAGTGGCCTATTCAACAATTGTCCTGTTCACTTGGATGTGTCCACAGCCTGCCTTTCTCCTCACAACAGCCAGAGTGATTATTTTAACCCATAAATCAGACCATTTTCCAGGCTTCATGAAAATCAAGGCACTTGAAACTGACAGCTGAGACACAAGAATTAAGAATTTCTAGAAGCAATCCCAGAACATGAGGCAGGCTGGTCTTCCATGAGTGCAGTCTCCTTTTCCTTCGTCTCTTTCCCCTGCCATGATGCTCCCCTCTCTTCTCCCCTCTCCAGGTCAAGTCCTCAGGGCATCCCCTATCAGATTTGGTCCTGAGGAGAGAATCTAGAGGGGCCTGGCCTAGGACAGGGGTCCTGTGTCTCCTCCCTGCTAGAGTCTGTGGTGAGTGGATGGAAGGGTGAAGGGGTGGGTGGATGGATGGACAGATGGGAGGATGGACAGATGAATGGGTGGACTTGCAGTGGCAGCTTCCAGGCCTTCTTCTGGCTTAGTTGGGGCAAGGGCAGCCAAGAAAGAGGGGCCGTAGGAAAGGTCTCTGGGAATCCTCCAGAGGCAGCCTCCCTTAATAACTGAGACTTCTTTCCCTCCGCTTTAACTGTGTGATTTGAAAGTCTGGCCTGCAGCCAGAAGAACACAACTGTTACACATTCTATAGATAAATCAACCCCCTGATGGTTTAAAATGAAAGGGATGGGGAGAATGCAAACCAAAAACATATGAGCCAACATGCTCACTTAATTCTGGGAGGGATGGTGCGGTGGCTATGCCCGTGTCAGGAACAGTGGACAACGGCTGAGTCCTGACAGTCTGCAGTCTTCATACAACATGGCCAGGCCAGGGGCATACCTAGGGGATGAAGAGGTAGGCAGCTGCCTTGAGAGGAGCCTCAAGGGAAGATCCTGGATACGAGGCCCCTCTGTCCTAAATTCTGCCAATCGGCATTGAAAGGAGGTGGAAGGAGTACATGCATGCTTTGTGCAGACACCCAGACCAGCCATAACGCTGGCATGGGGAAGCCTAACTTATCTCTCTCCCCCAGCCCTTACCCTTCTCTGGCCATCTATCCAGTTCTCTTGGCCTCTGTGAAACTTGGTTCCATTTGGTGCCATGGGCAGCTGGAGCTGCCCGCAGAATGCCGCTCAATCTGTGACCCCCAGGGAAGATAGGAAAAGGTACTGAAGTGCTTGGTAGAGAGGTCAGCCTGCCCAAGGTCACATAGCTAATGAGTGATGGAACCTGGCTTTCTCTGATTCCAAGATTCATGCTGTTTGATTAATATCCTTGATAGACTTGACAACGGATGAGAGGCTTTCACCTTGGGGTTGGATTTCTCCCAGACAGAGCTCGGTAAAGTCTACTAGGGGCAGGGCAATCCAGTCATTCTATGTGGTCCAGATTTTCCTGGTTTTAGTCCTGAATTCCCCATGGTCCAGGGAACCCTTCATTCCTGGGCAGACTCACGATGGTTGTTCACCCAATCAGAAGATAAGTCGTCCTCAGCCATTTGGCTGTATTTTGGATGCTTTGAACAATATTAATGACCGGCTCCCAACTCCAGGCATGTTGATGTAATTGATCCAGACTTCAGCCTGAGAACCAAGAGTTCTGAAAGCTTCCTAGGTGATTCTAACGTACAACCATGTTTGAGAGCCACGGGCTCAGCCTTAGGAATCTGCCCGACACCATTGCTGGTTATGCTCAGCTTCGTCTATGTCCTTCTGGGATATGGTGATGTATATATTATTGTATATATTATATGATACATATTGTATATATTATATGGTATATATAATTATATATATATTTCGTTCACATTCCTGTTTCTAGCACAGAGTTCCAGAGTCCAAAACCTTTGGAATTTCCTAAATCCTGACAGTGGTCAAGGTGTCCTATTCCAGCTTAGCTCCCCATGATTCTCAGCAACTGCCCCTGGAGAATCCCAATGCAAGAGTTCCATAGACCACACTTGGAGAAAACTCTGTTTTCCCCGTCACCTTCTGAAGCTCCCTGTTCTCTGGAAGTCTGGTGGGTGTGCAAGGGTGGTTCATTTCTACCTAGACCTGGTAAGTGACCGGTGATTTCGGGTTAGGTCTGGACAGCGCTCCACTGTGGTGGAGGATTTGGGCAAGAGCACTAAGCAACATACAGAGCAAGGCAGGAAATAGGATTGGGGGTACCAGCAAGTGGATTCTAACAAATAGGAAGAGGGTGGCATATGGAGGGGCAAAAGGGGGTGGGGGAAGGGAGAGAAACCCTCTGCTCCTGCCCCCCCTGTTTGTCTCTGAGGGGGAGAGAGCCCCCAGTCCTGTTCGGCACGTGGGCTGTGACCCCGTCGGACCGAGACAGCCCCTGGCTGAGCCCCGGTCTCCAACCAGTCTGTGAATGAGAACTGCCTCATGCTTGTGCAGCCTGACTTAATTGGTATTTTTCCTAATTATCAGATTTAATCACCACCTCTCTGATGAAATAATTTTTGACTCAAATGAGAAATTAGACTCAAATGAGGAAAAAAGAACAAGTAGGGGAAAAAAGCAAAGGAACAGAACTCAGTACAGGAAATATGTTAAAATTACTTTTTGTGTGTGTCGTGAAGCATTATTTCCTTTTCTGTTCTGACAGGAGCGCCCCAAGGCCAGGGTTTCGGAGGGACTCCTGCACTTGTGAGCTTGTCTTGGGGTGGGGGAAGAGCCTAGGGGCTTGGAGGTCAATGAGCCTGGGCATCTCCAGCCCTAACCTGCCCCTCTAGCTTTGGTGCCTTTCCATATAGGTACCCCTGTGCCTGGCCCCTGCCCTGCTGATGGGTTGGAGGTGAAGGAGCTGGGGCTTCTTTTATTTTTTGTTTTTTTTTTGTTTAAAGATATTTTATTTATTTATTTGACACAGAGAGAACGAGGGAGAGAGACAGAGAGCAAGCACAAGCAGGGGGAACGGCAGGCAGGGGAGAAGCAGGCTCCAGGAATTTGGGCAGGTGGAAAGCACATGTGCTGGGAAGGGGAAGGGCGTCAAGCAAGTAGCAGGTGCTTTATCTCCTTCCAGGAATCAGGTTTGGCTGGCCAGTCAAGTAACCACAGTGAGCAGGAGCCGACCCTGCTGTATAGTTGCGGGGGGGGTCCCCCGAACTCACAATGGTCATTAGCCAAAGCTTTCTGAACATATTCGGTGTTCATGGAAAAGTTAAATAAATGTCAGTGTTTGGGGGATCCGGGAAGGGTCCAAGGCCTGATGCACAGAGCGGTATTGTTTTAAGAGGGACGGGTAGAGAGAAGACAGGAGCGTTTACTGAGGCCTCACCATGCACCACGCTCCGTGCTAGATGCTTGCCTATGTTTACCCCCTACAACTACCTCATTTTAAGGATGACGGGCTGTGGCTTTGAAATACACCTATGAGAGGCTTAAACCTGAAGTCTTTCCGATTCCTAAGCCAGACCACCTTCTAGGGTCTCACCGAGGCTTTGGCGACTTGCCCATCAACACCACCATGGTTTTTATGAGTCGAGGTCATGGTCGTTCACCTGGTGCTCCTGTAGCTATTGGTACAGTTGGACCCCAATCGAAGAAGAAGTGAAGCATTTTGGAGCGTGTACTCTCAACCTTCCGTGACCTTTCAGCCCCCTGTTCTTCTCACTGCTCTTTGATTGGGCATTCTTGGGAAGGCCCAAGAAGAACATGAAGATCCAGGCGGGACCCCCACCCACCCCCAACAAACACCCCTCTCCCATCCGGGACTCCAATCACATCACACCTCACTTCTCAAAACCTTCCATAGTTCCCCCCTCGAGCCCCACAAAACGGGACCCCGATCTTTAAGTTGGCATTTAAGTGCCAGCCCATGGGCTCGGGGGGCCCTCCCAGCCCTTCCCCCCGTCACTCCTTTATACCCCAATCAGAAGGGACATTGGGCTCCATTTACTCAAACGTCTCTCCCTCAACACACCCAACTCCTGGCAAAATCCCCACGTACAGCCATTACCCCACAGAAGTGCTTCTGGTTCACTGCCCTGGCTCCTAGCTTAGTTCTTTCCTGGAGACTCTTGATGCTGGGGAGACTCTCCACTAGCAGGGAGACAGTGACACCGAGCTAACGGGACCCCCAAGGAACCAGGGTACTGGAGGCTCTCCCTTCCTCCTCCTGTGCTCACAACCTGGGATCCGGCCTGAGGCCTGAGTTGGGAGTCCTGGATTTACACTTGTCCTGTGTCTCCTGGGAGGCCCGGGAGGCCCAGGCGCGGTTTGCTGCACCTGCCACACAGCCACGGGCAAGGCCCTTTCTCTTCACTGGGCCCCAGCTGGATAAAGGACGTCATCAGACCCGAAATACTGCTGCGGATGAACGTTCTCCTGCCGCTTCTCAGCCCCACACAAATTCATCAACAGACACTCCTCTTGCACCCCGCTACCCACCCCGCAGGGTCTGGAGGAAGCAAGATGGGAAAGGTCAGGAAGGAAGGCCTCTGAGCCCAGGTCTGCCTGCCCATAGCCGGGAGTCAGGCTGCACCCCCTCTCCCCCACCTTCCTTCTGCAGTGAAGACAGATCGGACTCACCACTGGTGGAGCGTCTCCAGAGTGTAGTGGAGTGTGTGGGCTCAGAAACCGCTGGAGCAGAGTGTGAATAATGGGAACGGCTTCTGACTTAATTAGACTCCCCTGAAGCCTGTAGAGGCAGTGGGGAGGCCCCGTCCTCCCTCCTCCACGACCTGGGATGCTCTTCCCATGCCAGCCGAGTCCAGATATCCTCCCCAGTCTCCCGTTCTCCTTCCTCCTTCATCAGCTCTTCCTCCTCTCTGTGTCTGCTCCCCCCGCAACCCCGTCACGATTACCCCCTACCTACCCTCTGCCTCCACTCGATCCGGGGACCCCACAGTGCTACAGCGAGGGGTCTACTCGGTGTCTCTGCTCTGTAACTGTGAGCACAGGCCAAAGCCGGGGCGCGGGGGCATGCTCTGGTCGCGGGCAAACCGAAACGCACGCCAGGAAGAGGTGTCCTCCGGCCCCGGTTCCTAGCACGCCGGCCTGTGTATTTCCCGCCCCTTCTGATGAAGACGAAATCACACAGTGACTGATTTGGCTTGCACCTGGCTGAGGACAGAAGGGGAAACCATTAGGGGCTATGGATGGAGACACTTCTCTCTGGATATCGGCACTATTGATCGCTCTTTGTTGCGTGGGGGGTGGCTGGGCGGGGGGCACTGTGCTATGTGCTGTAGGATGTTTAGCAGCATCTCTGGTTTTTCCTTGATAGATGCCAGTCAGCCGGCATCCTTCCCCTGAAATGGGTCAATCAGAAAGGTCTCCAGACATTGCCAGATGTCCCCTGGGCAGCGAAATGGTCCCAACTGGAGAGCCACGCTCAAAGCTTTGCTCATTTAGGCATCTGTGTGGTGGAAACAGAAGCCCCCTGGGCTCTGTGTCTGCGTGCGATTTCCCACCTCCCACCCTGCTTGTCAGAACCTACCCTCTGGCACATGGAAGCTTTCTAATTTTTTTTTTTTTCTCTTTTTCACTTGACAAATGGAGACATTTCCCCCTCTACAGGATTAACACGAAGGACAAATGAGATGCAAACTATAAAGTACCACGTCACATTATGGAAAACGTATTTAAGGACTCCACTGTGTTATTATATGCAAATGGGACTAAACCTATATACTCGAGGGAGAGTTCATTGTAAGTGATGATGGATAAGGGCACGAAGCTCAGTTGATTAGATTGGGAGATTTGTGGAAAATCGTTTAAATGGAGGAAGAGAGGTGGGAGAAAGAAAGAAAGGAAAGGAAAAAAAAAAAAAAACAACCCATGACAACAGGTGTGAATAGAAAAATTTCCCTAAAAGCCGGGGTAGCTAAGAGGCTAACAAGCAGTCTGGGGCAGACTTCTCCCTAAATGGAGGTAATGATTTAGGGAATCAACGAAGGGACCTAGAGCTCAGGGCTGACAGGGAAAATCAGCTACGCTGGGGTGAGCGGGAGACCCAGAAAGAATTCAGAGACGGATCAGCTAGCCAAGAGTGAACAAGGAATAAAACCCTGAGCCGGAAGGATCCAGACCAGGAGGACGGACACACCCACATTAGGAATATAAAGCAGCTCCCGAGGCCGACTCGGTAGGATGCAGCATGAGTCCCTGCTCACTCTGCTTCCCAGCACCTCCCATCTCTTCCTCTGGAAGGGGAATCATGACCCCTGATTTTTCTTTGAGGAATGACCCATTTCCCATTCTCTGTCCATGTGGCTTCAGGAATGGCCGTGAATATCACAGCCTCCCAACTGCAGCAAAGAGACTCAGGGACAGGCACATAATCAAGCAAGGCTGATCAGTGACAATGAGCATCAGCCCTGGGACTTCTGAATACATTGCCGGAAAGGGTACTCTCTCTCTCTCTCTCTCTCTCTCTCTCTGTGAGAAGTGTTAGCTTGGAAGGATGTGAAGGAACCTGTCTGAGAACAAAGCCAGCATGGAACAAAGCAGAACGGAGAGATGGACAGAGATAGATTACTGACAACACCATCTGTACACCTGGATCCAGCCATGCCTGAAGTCTAGTACCCCAGGCATTTTCAGTAAAATGAGGCCATACATTCATACACTTCACTTTTTTTTTTTTTTCTCAGTTTGAGTTGGGCTTCTGAAGATGCAACTGTCCTCAGTAATGTAACGAGGCAGTGTGGTAAATTGGCAAAAAGGTCGGCTTAGGAATCAGGAATTCTAATCTTGGCTCCAGGTGCCCATCTCACATCTCTGAGCTTGACTCATCTCTGAGGACTTTGAACAAGGTGGTGTTGAAGGACCCTCCCCACTAGTAAATGTGATGATTCAGACCACTCTACTACTGATAGTTCTTGACTGCAAATAGCATTAAGACTTCTTCAAGGCCAGTCACTGGACCCTGTTCAGCTATGTGTGTGTGTGGCTCCTGGTGATCTGTCCGGACAGCTGGGGGTTAAAGGGCAAAAGCAAAGTCAGGAAAGTTTTTCTCCACAGGAGACAGTCCTGTCCCTCCAAAGCTACAATAGACGAGGGTCTTTGGTGCCAATGCCCCCGATCAAAACAAAAAACCAATCTGATGATAGACTTTTGCCCTATAGTCTGAATGAGATCTGAACAACTTTTGAATCTAAAGCAACTTGGGCAAACATTTGGTTGGGCTTCTTCTGTTCACCGAGAGGCATTTTATGGCCCTTAAGGCAGTTGGCCTAAAGGTAAGTTGTCACCAGTGTCTTGCATTCAAGAAGGGTCACGTCCCTAAGACTGACTCCAGGTTCTTGGGAGAGGGCAATGCAAGCTATTTTCATTGCAAGCTGGAGTTCAAAAGAGACTGGCAGGCCAGACGGGGTATTTACAAAAGGGTCCTGGCATTAACAAAGTGCTAAATTGAAATGTCTCCAGTCTCAGAAAGAGTCAGGGGGCATTAATGCACTCCACCTGAGGCTAATCCTATTATTTGGAATTCTATCAGCCCGTTCTGGCTCGAGCCTAATCTCAGGAGTGAATTAGTGCAGGGGCTGCTTTTCATTCCTGCTGTCTATGCTGTGGTCATATTTCCTGGGCACCTGGCCGGGTAGGTGGGATTCGCCCCAAATCCCCACCATATGCAAACAATTATGGTTGATCGTGATAAGCCAGTGAGAAAGTATGTTTTATAAACAGTGAAAAACAACAGTGGACATCTATACTTTCTGCCCTAATTTACAGGCTTTCCTCAGCCCAGTGATTGTCATATCCTCTGGATGCCCGAGAGAGGAAGAAAGAGCCTGTTATAGCCAGAAGCTCCATTCACCACTCATTCATTCATCTACTGCCATGGCTCTTGATGCCTCCAGATGGAAGACAAGACAATGGTCCACCTGTGCTTATGCAAGCCCATCCACGTGTGCGCACGGGCCTTCCCATGTTTTCCCTAGATTTGGGCTCAGAAAACTTTTTCTGCAAGAGGCTAGAGAGTAAATATTTTAGGCTGTGTAGGCTGTATGTTCTCTGTTGCAAAGATCCAACTTCACCATTGTGATTCGAATGCAACCACAGACGGTATGTTAACAAATGGTGGGGTTGTGTTCTAATAAAACTTTATTTATAAAAGCAGATGGGGGGCGCCTGGGTGGCTCAGTCGGTTAGGCGTCTGCCTTTGGCTCAGGTCATGATCCCGGGGTCCTGGGATCGAGCCCCGCGTTGGGCTCCCTGCTCAGCGGGGAGCCTGCTTCTCCCTCTGCCTCTGCCTGCCTGCCTGCCTGCTTGTGCTCTCTCTCTCTCTCTCTCTGTCAAATAAATAAATAAAATCTTAAAAAAAATTGGAAAAAAAAAAAGCAGATGGTACTGGATGTGGTGGGCAGGCCGAGTTTGCTGACCCCTGAGCTATACACCAATTGTGCTGAGTGCTTTGGTTTACTAGTGTTAACTTAGCGATGGCAGTCTGCCTCTCTCTCCTGCATCCCTTCTGTATCTGGGGTTGGATAGCTATCTTCCCAGAATGCTTTGAGGACAGCTGATAAAGACAAGCAGGGTATAAGAGATGGCCTCTCCAGAATCCTCCTGGACCCAGATGCCAGAGTGAAGAGTAGATGAAGAATGATGGAAAATTCTACCTCTGTTTGTCTGTTTATGGTCTCACCTTGGATGCTGTCTCTCCTGGCACAGAAAAGGTCCTGAAAGATCACATGGCCCAGCTTCTGCCCAGGACTGGGGTGTCTGACAGCCAATCTTATTGATTCTGCTGGTTGCACCACTTTGTAGCGTGTATTTACCCATTCACCTCCTTGCTTTTCTCTTTAGCAGTACTTTGCATATTTACAGAGGAGATGTTTCATAATATTTGTTGAATATCCGCCAACTAGGTGTCTGGACTTGGGCTAGGCATTATTCCGGGTTCAGGGGGAAAAGGCGTGGTCTCTGGCCCCAGGGAGCTTACAATGGAGTAGACAGAAGGAGGAATCAACAAACACAGGACAATGTGTTAAGTGCTGTGCTGGCGGTGAGCAAAGAAAGCAGAAGAAAGGGCAGGTGGGCTCAATCAAGCACCATGGCAGACTCAGGAGGTGGGTAATACCAAGGCCCTGTCTCTTCCTGGGACAGAATCCCAGAGCATGGAGCACCATGGGGAAGGACTGGCTCACCTCTCCGTGACCACTTGAGTGCCATCGAGCTCCAGTCACCCGCTTAGAATCACAGGGAGCTATGGCAGAGACCCCCAAAGCATATTTGGAGGAATGAAGAGAGGCCCATTCAAGGGAGAAGAAAAAAAAAAAAAACCCTCCCCCTGTTTGCTTCTTACAGCAGTTTTTGTTTATCTCATTAACTCGCAACCTGAAGAACAGGACCATCTGGCATGCGGGCATGTTAACAAGATCATAAATTAGGAGGAGAAATGAAGCCAGATTTCCATAATGGTCGCAAGACAGAAATCAACAGCGCTGGGACGGAATTTGCTGGGAAGGTAGGGTGGGAGGGGGCTGGAACAAAATGAAAATGCCTTAGCACATCCAGTCTGAATGAAAAACACAAATCCAGAGTCATTTAGAAGGAGCGTTTTAGAAAAAAAGTGCTGGCAAAGCATCTGCTCCCTGGAGAAGTCTCTCTCCCGCCTGTCTCCCCCTCCCTGTCTCTCTGGTCTTCCCCTAGGACTGGGGCCAACCTGATTCCCCTCGTTCTCGTAGGTCATGATTACGATTACTATAATAGTTGCCTGAAAACTCCCCTTGCTTCTCATCTGGCAGAGGAAGACTTGCCCAGTGCACCAGGCTGCATGCTTGGACCCAAGCTCTGAGCCACCAGTGTTTCTACAGATTCTGAGTATTTTCTAGGACCCTATGCTGTGGGCCTGGCAAACACAGCACCGGTGGGTCATTCGCGAGAGAGAGGCCTTGCCCTCTGAGGGCCCGGCTGCTGAGTGCCCAGTACCTGCGCACACGCAGAGCGTTCCCCAGTGTCACGGCTCTGGGCTTCTTGAAAGAGAGAACCCCTCCCCTCCCCATTCCCCAGCAGGTGCGCCCCTCCATGTGGCAGCCCTGGGCCCCTTCCCCTCTTGGGCCACAGCTTCTCCCGCTCCTACCTCTGCCTCTCTATGAAAACAAGTCTCCTCCAAGCACCTTTCCCTTCCACCCAAACTATCCTGATAATAAAAACACTATCCCAGGTTTAAAAATGTTGGGAAGGGGAGGGGCACCTGGGTGGCTCAGTGGGTTAAGCATCTGCCTTTGGCTCAGGACATGGTCTCAGGATCCTGGGATCGGGTCCCGTGTCCTGCGTCGGGCTCTCTGCTCAGCGGGGAGTCTGCTTCTCCCTCTCCCTTTCTGCACCCTCGCTCTCGAATAAATAAGTAAAATCTCAAAAAAAAAAATTAAAATGTGGAGAAGGGGAGATAATTACGTGCTTGTACTTACAGAAGGACATCAGAGAAAGGGGTCTGTCCTTTTCGTTCGATAGAGGGAGACCAAAGCTATGCTAATTTTAAGGTACCTGATGGAGAAGAGGCTGATAGGATGACAATGGTAAAATAGCAAACTTTTTTTTTTTCCCGATTGGAAAAGCCACAGCATAATGGATTCACCGTTGCCTGCAAACTTCTCTCTGCTCAGTTTCTTTGAGGGCGGCAATTCACCAACAAATTTTTCAATTTCTTCCATAGTTTTTCACCAATTCAGGCTTTTAAATACTCTCAAAAAGTCAATTTTGGTAATACTTGGTTGCCTAGAAAGCTACTCTCTCTGTGGATATAAGAAATTTTATTTTCTGTATCTGTGGCTTCTTAACCCTATTTCACACCCTTCTTTTTTGTATTTGTGATTTTTTTAAAAAAAGATTTTATTTACTTATTTGAGAGAGAGCAAGGAAGAGGGGCAGAGGGAGAGGGAGAAGCAGACTCCCCACTGAGCAGGGAACCCCATGCGGGGCTCGATCCCAGGGCCCTGGGATCATGATCTGAGCCAAAAGCAGATGCTTAACTGACTGAGCCACCCAGGCGTCCCTAGTTTTGTGGGCTTGTATCTTTCTCTCTAGCCAGTTCTCATTAACTTCATATATTTTATATGTATTTTGGTTAAGCCACAATTCTAGAGTCTGTTCTGCTAACTGATTCTTTCTAATTTATGAATTTATTTTTTTGTTGTTATCTTTCTCAGTTATGCCCTGATAATTTCCAAAGATTTCTCTAATTGCGTCTTTCTACATCCTGATACAAATGAGTAGTTCCCTTGTTCTCATTCAGTTTTGTTCAGTCAACTCACTGACATTTTCTTTAGAGGCCAAGATAACGGTCTGATTTTGTAAATATCCCAGTCATAAGAAAGGAAAATATATTGACTTCTTTGTAGGTTAGTTCTGACAATATTGAACTATTAAATATTTATGTAGATCACTATGGCCTTATTTGAGAAATGTTCCCCCTTCTTATTTCTGTCAATGTTCCTCTTCAATTCCAAATTTGACTTTATATATTTTGATGTGATATTATTATGTATGTATGTATGTATGTATGTATGTATGTATTTTGAGAGAGAGTGCGTGAGTGCACACACGCACGAGTTGGGGAGGGACAGAGGGAGAGGGAAAGAGAATCTCAAGCAGACTCCCTGCTGAGCGAGGAGCCCGATGCCGGGCTCTATGTCATGACGCTGAGATCATGACCGGAGCCAAAATCAAGAGTCGGACACTTAACCAGCTGAACCACCCAGGCGCCCCGACGTGATGTTAATAAGTGCACAAAGAGATAGATCCATTAGCCCTCCATGTGTATTATTTACTTCATCAATAAAAAACACTCCACTCCAGAAATGATTTAGAATTCTACACTCTACTGCCTTTAAAAAATTTTTTATTTTTGTAGTTATTTGTGTCACTTAGTAGTTTTCTGTCTAGCTCTTAACTTAAAATTTTTTTACATGTAATTATGCAGTAGGTGTATTTCTTGTAGGTAACATAAAGCAAAGCTTTGTTTTTTGAACCATTATTTCTTGAAAGCCTGTATTTTGACAAAGGAGTTAAATCCATTTATCTTTATCTCAGATTTGATTTGTTCATTCCTATTTCTGCATACTTTTATTGTTTGGGGTTCTTTTTGCTTTTTATGCTTCCTTGATTTATTATTTCCTATCATTAGTTTTATGGGACCATGTTTTGGTTTTCCCCCCTAAAATGTTAATTTTTGCCCTACAGTAATTACTTTCAACTTCACAAATATTGTCAAGCCTGTGTTTTTTATATTATCAAAATCCGTAATGAAACCATACCTAGTGACTTATACACATATGGGAGGAAAATGTTACCGAATATTGACATTTCCTCCTCTCCCTCCCAGATTTACCTGTTAGGCTTTCAAATATTTGGCCCCCTGATGAATATTGACCAATGACTATCCTTACAGTGTCCTTTTCTTTTCTTTCAAGAATCACATTTGCATTGTTTTGTAACTGCAGTGACAATCACGTTTTATGTGTGATGAGTCTCCAGGGTCCTCCAGTGCTGTGTCTTCTCTTGGGAACTCTTTGACTCTTTTTTTTTTGGTTGTCAGGAAGACGTTTGGAATCTTTACATATCTGAGGAAGCTTCTGTATTGTCTTGACAAGTAAACAACGCCTTGGCTGGCTGGTGTGTTCTTGGATCACAACCTTTCCCTCTGTCTGTCTGTCTCTCTCTGTCTCTATTTCCTGTCTCTCTCTCTCTCTCTGTCTTTGTCTCTTTCCCTGTCTCTCTGTCTCTTTCCCTCTCTCTCTCTCTCCTCTCAGTCTCTGTCTTTCTCTCCCTGTCTGTCTCTCTGTCTCATCTCTCTCTGTCTCTGTCTTTGTCTGGCTTTTTAGCAACTCTCTTCTGGAATTCACATCATCTGTGTCATGGAGATCTCTGTGACAAATCTAACTTGTTGTCCTTTGTAGATAGCTTTTTTTCTTGTTGTTCCTCCCCCCTCCCCTGCTACCTGGACACCTGCTGAATTCTCTCTTTATCCTTGAAGCTAAGAGGGGAAAAAAATCATCAGTATTTGTCTGTGTGTTGGTTACTTTCAGTTAATTTTGCCTGGGGAGTCCCATCCCATTTACTCATTCCTGTCTTTGTAAATTCAGAGAATTTTTTTTTTTTTTACTTTGTCCTAGTTTATCTTTGTAAGTGATTGAATTCCTTTATTAAAAAAAAAGAAAACAAACCCCCTTTTTTCTCCTTCAAGAACTCCCTTTACATACAGGTGGATTTTTATTCTCTGGACTCAGGCTCCAAACACCTGCTTCCGGCCACTTCTGTCCATGGTTCCTTTTTGCTTCAGCATCTGGACGGCATCTCTGGCTTGTCCCTCACATTCCCATGACTGTTTCTCATGGAATCCATTGCTCCTTGACATTTCCAACAGCCATATTTGCTCCTTGTCTCCTTTCCTTAACCTATCAAGGCCTTAAAAGAATGTTCCAGCTTGTCCGCTTATTATCTCCTGTTTTGTCTTGTATTTTATTAAGTGTATGGCCTCTTCTACATCAGTGAAAATAAATGCCATACCGACATGTTTCTGAATATTTTAAAAATCATTTCTTATCTCTGATTCTTGAATGCTACATTTATCTTTCTAGGTACTCCATATTTTTAATAGACTTCCCCGCTGTCCCCTCACTGACGTCTTTAAAAGAGATGGTCACTTCATTTGGAACAGCCCCATATGTAGTGACATTAGACTCTCCTCGGGGGCCCCTTTTTCTGTTCTGTCCCAGGTGCTGTACCCCTCACTCGGTTCCTCAGCTGGTGTAAGTTGGCACACACCGTGGACACCTCCAGCACAGGACCCTGATTGCTGTCATTTCTTTCCAACAAAGCTTCAGTTTTTTTCTGTCTTGTCAGTAACAGTGTGGGGGTGTCTGGCTCCTTCTTGGAACCCATCTGGGGAGCACACTGAGAGAAAACGTGGCCATGGGGACAACGCTCCGCAGAGTCAGGGGACTACCTGGTAGACCATGGCCCTGGGATTCTGGGGTGAACCTGGCCAAGTTCTGCTTCTCCCGACATGCCTAATATGGTGGCACATCACCTGGGACAACTCCTATTCATTATTTCCAGTTCCCATTCATTCATTTGATAAATGTTAGTCTGCCGATCCATTCAACAAGCGTTTGAGGATACTGCCGGGCTGAGTGCTAATTGCTATGGGTATGGTTGAGAGAGAGAAACGGAAAGATCCCCTGGCCAGACTTTCATTTCAGTGGGTCAAACACAGTCACCAGCCCCCGGTCTAGGGACACGTGGTGGCCAGCCAACAGGATGATGCAGAAGCTGCTGTTCCTTTAGATCCAGAAGTCGGGGAAGGCGTCTCCCCTTGAGGAGATGACCCAGACTGGAGCCATGTAAGGTGACAGGAAGGCCATCTTCTGAGAGAACAGAAAGCGGACCAGCGTGCTGGAACACAGTAAGCAGGCTGGTGTCTTCGGCTAGCTCTCTGGGTTTGCTCTCGCCGGCTCCACTCTGTGCACCCCAGATCCCCTGCTCCTCTGATTTCTGTGGGGCTTAGTCAGCAGGCATCACCAGCAGGAGACAGGGTGGGGGGCAGTGCAGTCAGTTGGGGGTATCTGTTCTCCCAGCTCATGCCCACGTGGGTCACTGTGCATGGGCTCCAGCTCCTATACCTTCTCTCTAGGTCAAAGATTGCAACAACCCCCCACCAGTGCTAGCCCCCCGGGACTGCGCTATCCTCCCCCCTCCTTGTTTTAATAAAAGATTTGACTTATTTATTTGAGAGAGAGAGCAAAAGCGGGGGGAGGGATAGAGGCAGAGGGAGAAGCATGCTCCCCGCTGAGCAGGGAGCCCGATGCGGGGCTCGATCCCAGAACCCTGAGATCATGACCTGAGCCGAAGGCAGATGCCCAACCAACTGAGCCCCCCAGGTGCCCCTGACTGCGCTGTCCCTTGTTAGTTCCCCTAACCACGATCACCCTTTCTTCGGGAGCCCAGTGCTGCTTGCTTCCTGCTGGGAGACAGGAGCATAAAGTAACACTGCACATTTTGTCAAAACAGATGACTGTGCTCTGCCTCCCCCCTCCCCCCATTCCTCAAATGCCAAGTTGTGACTTTAGCGCTTACTGAATTGGATCACTGTCTCCCCCACGTCTGCCTTCTTACTCATTTTCATCTCGTTTCTCCTGCTGTTGGTGGACACTTGAGGTGGGGATGCCTGCTCCTCTGGGAGGCTGGATCATGGCTGGATCCTAAGGAGCCTGTGCCCTAATCCTTGTGGGGGAGAAGCTGAACCCAGGGGGTGGGAGGTGGCCTCTGGGTCCCCTTGTGGGCAACATGCTTCCAAGTAAGGGGAGGGTGAAGAGGCATCTGAGCCTCTGGGGACTGAGGTCTGCAAGGAACCCTCCCAAGAGACGCCCCAGCCTCCTACTCACTGGGTGCTCATCATCGGCTGCTTGGAGCACAGAACTTTGAGCAGAGAACAGAGAGGTGCTCTGAGATGGCCCGGCTGGGCGAACAGAGGCGTTGCCCACAATCAGCGACATGGCAGCCCCAGGAGGAGGGCACCAGCACCAAGGGCTAGTGCTGAGGTCGGGGAGAAGCAACAGCTCAGTCTGGAGCCCAAGCTCTGCCGGGGGCATCAGGGATACAGGAGGAGGGTAAAACCCCAGAGATTCTGATGATGACTCCCACGAGGCCCGTTTGATCAGGTGAACTTTACCCAAGGGTGGTGGGACACCCTCAACACCTGAGCTGCTTTCCTCCTTCTTGGGGTGGGGGGGACATATTCGTTTCCTACCACTGCTGTAACAAATGAGCACCCGCTCAGGGGCTTCACACAACATCAACTTATTACGTTATAGTTCAGGAGGTCAGAAGTCTAAAATGGGTCTCTCTGGACTAAAATCATGGAATTATGGGGCCGTGTTCCTTCCGGAGGCTCTAGGGGAGAGTCTGTCCCCCCGGCCCTAAGAAACTGCCTCTGTTTTTGGCTCGGGCCCCGTCTAACACCTTCGAAGCCAGCCATGCGGCACCTTCCGATCTCTCTCTGACATGCTCCTTCCTGCCTCCTGATTGTAAGGACGCTTGGGATCACATTAGACCCGCTCGGATAATCCAGGATAATTTTGCAATCTTAAACCACCCTTGCCATGTAAATACCATATGCACAGGTTTCAAATAATAGGATGTGGACATCCCCGGGACCAATATTCTGCCTACCACAGGGGGCTCATTCTGTCTGTGCCAGAAGCTTTCTTCTGTCCTTGGGAGGGCACCGGAGCCCAGAGAGGGATGGCAGAAGCCATAACATCGACATCAGGGGACACTGCTCACTGGGGTCTCAGGAACAGCCATTCCTACTCCGGGAGGTTTGGAAAGGAAGGACATATGGGCCCCGATGAGCGTGAATCAAGGCTTGGCTGGGGGGGCAGTGGGCAGTGGCAGACATCCAGCCCCAGTCCTGGCTTCTGACTCCAGAAGGTTGGCTCCCAATGTCAAATGCACTCTCAGCCCTAAAACCCGAGCAGACTCAGGATGGGATCCCGGGGTTGCCGGGGGCCCTGTAAGTTCGGACCTCAGTGGACCCAGGCACACCCGGGAGGTCCTTTATGGCTAGCACAGGGGTGCCCTGCCTTCTTCCCATGACACTGACCAGCATTCCAGGCAGGAGCCTCAGGGAAGGAGGGGATGGGGAGTCTGTGGTTGTAGCTCCTGGCATCACACTGTCCCTTCTCCCTGTAAGAGGAATGATGGGCTTCCAGCTTCATCTTTTGAGGATCAGGCTTGGACTGGCCTGATAAATGCCACAGTATCCTGGCATTCCTCTGGGAAGGACCCTGGGGTAACAGGGCTCCCCCTCTCCTAAGATGAGAACAAGCCTGCAGCCCTCCTGAGCGCTCACCATCTGACCAGAATCAGGCACAGTAACCCACTCTCTTGCATGTGTCTGCACGCACCTTGCACCCCAGTCAATTGGATCCCTGACTTATGTGGGTCCTGTCTGTGCACAGTGTGTCCCTCTGTAAGCAAGCTAAGGTACCGGAACAGAGGCTCCCCTGCATTCCAACCACGGGCGGGAGAGAGAACCCATGGTGCCCATGCGGACGTGTTTTAGGAAAGCAACAACACCAACAAACAGCTTTCGAGGAGACAGCTGGCCTGGGGAGCGAGCGGGCTGTGAATGGGAGCAGACCAGGGAGTTGTAAACTCCTCTCCCCCGAGTTGCTGAACTGGGAGAATTAAAAATATAAATTAAATAACGCATCTGTTCTCCAAGGTCCCTTCCAGCTTTAAAATTTTATGCTTCCATAAGCTTCTGGGGAAAAGAATAAACCAACCACTAATATCAAGGAGCTTTTGAAAGCTTTAAAGATTTTAGAAGCTGTATCTAACAGGAACAAGGAGGTTTGCTGCACACATGGAAAGGTCTAGTGGGAAAAGTGAATACGCAGCTCTCCATTATCTGAATGGAGGCTTATCCAAAGCAAGCCCTGCTTTCAGGGACTTACACCATTTCTATTCTGCCCAACTAAGCTCTCGAAACAGACGCTATTTCCCTTCCCCAACAACAGGAGCTACAAGAAGAGGCCCCTAATCCCTCGCATATCCCCACTCCCCCAAGAAGTGAGGACCAGTTAGGACACAGCACCCAGGCTCTCCCTCACCCCCGCCCCTCAGAAACAGGCTGGTCCCACAGGAAGCTCAGACTTGCATCCCATTTGGGTCCCACAACCACGGGGACGGCGGGGGGGGGGGCTCTCCTGCCCACCTTCCTTTAGCTGCTTTTCACTGATGCGAGGACAAAGTCACCTGCCACCTAACAGATAACAGGGGGAACTGAGAAGTCTTTGAGAACCGTTGCCAGACTACGGTCAAGGTGATGAAAATTAGAAGCGATCTTTAAAATCCGCCCATTGGGGGAGGGGTGGTCTGTACTTAAGTCAAACACCTGTGTGTGTGCATGTGTGTGTGTGTGTGCAACCATCTGAGGGCAGAGACCGTCCCCATCTTGTTCATTACAACCCTGAGGCCAAGACCAGCACCTGGACATATTAGATGCTCAACAAACACTGAATGAATGCATGAATGAATTAGGAGGGAAATACATTTGTACCCACAGGAACTCACTCTGAACGGCTTGCAAATACATCTAGGCAGTGGTCCCCTGTCAGATTGCCCAAATTGGCGAGAAGGAAGACCCAGAAACACGGTCCTTTGTTTATTAGGAATTTAGTGACCTTTGGGACATGGGAAAAGAAAAAGACCTTGGCTTAGAAGAGAGAGATGGGGTGAATGCCTAATTGACATAAAGGAGTCAAGGGTCAGCAGGAAGGAGGAGAGACAAGCCAAGCCTTAGGAGGCCAGCCCAGAGGAGGTGGGGGCCGTGAGTGCATCCCCGTGGAGGGCTGTCACTGCCCCTGTCCTAGGATCAATGATGTCTGACATCCGTTTAGAAACTGTTTCCTGGGGCGCCTGGGTGGCTCAGTTGGTGAAGCGTCTGCTTTCGGCTCAGGCCATGATCCCAGAGTCCTGGGATGGAGCCCCACATCGGGCTCCCTGCACAGCGGGGCGCCTGCTTCTCCCCTGCCCCTCCCCCCACATGTGCATGTACTCTCTCTCTCAAATAAATAAATAAAATCTTTTAAAAAAAAGAAATTGTGTCCTGCTCTCTAGAGGACCGTTGCCTTGCCAGATCCTTGATTTTAGCCCAGGGAGACCTATTGTGGACTAGGGACCACCAGAACCGTAAGATTAAATAATTTGTGGTGTTTTAAGCCACTAAGTGTGTGGTAATTCGTTACAGCGGCCATAGGGAACTCACATCACCCTTTCCCATAGAAAGCCGGGAAAGGCAAACCCTTCCAAGAAGGCGGGTGGGTGGGCAGGCGATGGCAGGGTCCTGATGAATATGGAGAATTCTACCTGGGGACCCCTGAAAAAGCTAGGAGCGAGGGGCATGAGAAGTGTCCTGCACAACACACAAATCCAGTCCTCTCCATCAGCCACCTCCCCACCAGGATCCCCAGTCGGCAGGTCTGATGACCGGGCTGTCCAGTAGAAAGGCAGTTCCTGAAATCATAGAGCCTTGGGTGGGAACTACATGCAGTCCTGCCATTTTATTGACCAGGTGCTGACATCCAGGAAGATGACTTGTCCAAGCACAAAGCTCGAGGACAAAGCAGAGGTGGCACTGGAACCTCAGGCTGCTCATTTCCAAGTGTTCATCCTTTGCCCGAGACATGCCCTTGCCAAGGACTGAGCCCCAGCGCAGGGCTGCGTGACCTCCCACCAGAAGGCAATGTCCTGCTGAAATGCTCAGGTGAGTGAGCAGGTCTGGAGAGCCCATGTGATTATCTGTGACCACAGGGCCATCCAGCTCCCTCTCCCCATTGGCGACCGACCCTTGGGGACCTCATGTTGGGCATGCCTATATCTGAGTGGGTCACTTCGGGGCAGGCGGGTCTGGGGCTGTGGGTGTGGGTTGCCTGCCTCTCCTAAATGACCTTTATAGGCAGAGCTGCCTCCAGCACAGAGGGCATCTTGCAGGGGAGGCTGGTCCCCCCTTCATCAAGCTCCCTGACCCTGCACGGCCTGTTTGTCACCCTTAGATTTCTTCCCTGACCACCCCCTCGGACTGGGGCCTCTCTGGCTGGGGGATTCTAAGGACTTGTGGGGTCTAATCAGCATCCTGGACTCAATGACACTCGTGCTCCCCAGAACTCCGTTTCCTGAGAACCTTCTTCAGGGTGAGTTTTTGAGCACTGGGTTTGGGGTGTTGGTGGATTGAGTCTCAATCTCCATTGATCTGCTCCATTGATCTCAATTGAGTTGAGAGCAACAAAACAGCAGGACCATTTGGAAGCTCTCTCAGAGGGGAAGGTGGGGAAGCCGCGTTTGCATGGGATCTCGGCCCATGAGAGATTGTGGGAACTACGGAGACATTGGACGCCTTCGGAAGGTCATGGCTCTGTGAAGCTCAGCGTCAGAGCAGTGGCCCAGGACCTGGGCAGAGAAGAGAGAGCATGCTGGCTCTGGGGGCTGCCTGGGCAGTGGGGCTGAAGTTGGAGAAACCAGGGTGGGTGTGACTCCAGCATTGTAGAGAAGTTTCCAGTTCCCCTGGGGGCAGGCAGCTGGGACATCTCAATAGGGAAGCTGAGAAAATTGCTGGCCAGGTCCAAGGGATGGGTTTCTGCTTCCTCCCATATGTCGACTTCCTGGCCCCCCCAAAAATGCCCCTTCCCTCCCTTTAGCTGAGGGTGGTACCCTCCCTTCCCCCGAGCCCTACACCAGCACTGCCCGTCCTGGAGGCTGAGAAGATTGCCTGCCCTTAACTTCTCTACACAATTCAGAAGGCCCGCCAACTAGATCCTGATTTGGGGAAACCAGAAAACACTCCTTGAAAAGTGAGCAATGTGGCTGTAAATCAGGTCCTTAACTTAGTGCAATGTTTTAAAATATGCATTAGGTGCTTATTATGTACAGCAGACAGTAGATAGTAAAAAATGCTTTATGGGGCCTGATCCCTGTCCTCCAGGACCCGATAATCTAATATAGGACATATGCTCTCTATATGTATATATAAATGGGAACAGCAGCAATGCAAGGCTGAATGCGAGACATAATGAATATTAAAATAATTTAAAAGACAGACACAATGGTACAGGCTTCCTGTGCTAAGTAAGCCCTGAATGCCTGTAGGAGTCGGCCTCTAGTGGGAGAGGGACCGAAGCTGAAGCAGGGAAGGACGCAGTGTTGGGAGGATGGGGAATGGACCGTTGGGCCAGCTCCTGTGGGAGATGAAGCTAGAACAGTTGGAGGCCACGGGGTTGAAGACTATGAGAGATGGTCTGACGGGTTTAGTCTTTTGGGGGAGTAACAGGGACAACTGGAAGTATGTGAGAAAAGCAGAAAACATCAAGCCGTGGCTTTCTGATTCCTTCCAACAGACAACCTGAGCAACAAGCAAGGTGGGTCCTTGTGGGCTTGATTTGTTGGCTTTTGCCTGAAGGCAGGATGGGGCCTTCCCCAAGCTTCTGGCTCCCATCCCCAGGGAACATGCTATGACCAGGGAGGTGCCACACTTTTCCTGAGTGACAAGACTAGAAGATCACTCTGGCAGGACAGGAAATAGAGTCTCCTGCCTTCTGGCCCCCAAATCTGTGAGAAACATGTTCTCTCGAATGATGGGCTAGGGCCCAGGTGGGGGTGGGGGTTGGGTTAATCATGATATTAATGATGACAGTTCTTCCAAATAGGAGGAAAACCCCATAAAATCTATAGATCACGTGGCTTCTAGTATATCATAAATTTAAACAAAACCCTCCGCACAATCTTAAATTCAATCACTTTTCCCAAAATGCCTTAATAGGTGCTTGACACATATTTACAGAAGGTACAAGCAGAAGATTTTCCCCATTATATCATGCTGGAAATACACGAGGCTACAACCTAAATGTCCATCAACAGGAGGCTGGTCAAATAAATGATGGCACATTTGTATCGTGAAGTATTAAAACTATTAAAACAAGAATACAACAGATCTGAGTGAGCTGACCTAGAACATTCCCCATGACATAGGATCAAGGGAAGTAAGTTTCAGACCAGTACAGAAAGCATGGTCCTGCTTTTGTACAAAAAGATAGGTGTGTAGGGGTGGCTGGGTGGCTCGGTCGGTTTAGCATTCAACTCTTGATCTCAGCTCAGGTCTTGATCTCAGGGTCATGAGTTCAAGCCCCATGTTGGGCTCCATGCTGGGCGTGGAGCCTACTTTTAACAAAAAGAAAGATATGTGTGTATACACATAAGTAGCTGTGCGATAAGGCACAGCAAAATGCTAGAAAAGATTCTGTGAATGGCACGTAAGTCATGGAGGGTGGGCTTGGAGAAGAGGCTGCCCTTCCTACTCCTTTCTGTAACTATTGTAAATGGTGGGATTTGAGGCAATTTTGTTTTCTTTATGCTCTGCTGTTTTTTAAAAAAATAAAACCCTCTTAAAAGGTTCATGAAGTGTTGGTGCTATTTAAAGGAGTCATTTAGCGGAGTGAAGAATAACAGCTATTATTTCTTGAGTGTTCGCTATATGGTTGCTATACACCTAGGTGCATGTGGGTTGCTCTGGCCGGGACACCACTCCTGAAAGATCCCTGGAGAAAAGGGAACGATTGTGTTCCGTGTTTAGGTTTTTCACAGGGCAGATTTTTCAAATAATGGGTATATGGTGTGACGATTCATGGCGATGGCCATCTCTATAAGAACAACATCTGAATTCACTCTGTTTTACTCTTCACCCTACCTCGAGTGTATAATATGCTGATTCCTAAATAAATTTCTAAAACAAACAAACAACAAAAAAACTCTATATACTGCCCCACTGGTGTTTCCTCAAAAGTCAAAAACTTGGTTGCATGAATTATGAGATTTTCTGAATGGGAAAGTGAGCTTTAGTGGAATACTTTACCTAAAGTTGAAGATCTGTTACTCCTCCCTCCTTCCCTTTGTTCCTAGCTTCCTTCCTCCCTTCTTTCCATCCATCCATCCATCCATCCATCCATTCATTCATCCATCCATCTACGTATCTATCCATCCATCCATCCATCCATCCATCCATCCATCCATCCATCCATCCATCCATCCATCCACTTACCCATACATTCATCCCTCCTTCCAATCTTTCCATCCATCCACTAATTTAGCAAACATTTACGGAATGCATGCAGGGGAGTCTGTTGGGAACAAAGAAGAATACTAAATAGTATCAGACGATTCTCAAGGAACTCAAGACTAGCCCTCTGGCACTGTGACCAGTACAGAAAGCATGGTCCTGCTTTTGTACAAAAAGATAGGTGTGTAGGGGTGGCTGGGTGGCTCGGTCGGTTTAGCATTCAACTCTTGATCTCAGCTCAGGTCTTGATCTCAGGGTCATGAGTTCAAGCCCCATGTTGGGCTCCATGCTGGGCGTGGAGCCCCAGGCTGGATGGGTTGAAGATCACTGTTATGCAGTAGAGGAAGCCCACTCATTCCACTGCATCCCTTCAGGGGATGGAACCCAGGAGCCTCCACACAGGACACTGGGACCTGGGATGCCCAGGGAGGTGGCAGCCTATGTATCTGGGCAGGAGAATCCACTCTGATCTCATTAAGGAGTCTGAAGAAAGCCTGCTTTGTTTAGCTGGGAGGTTGGTGTCTTGCAATGATGGGGTAGCTGGGCTTCTGTGGGAGACCTAAGCAGAGAGCACTGGCGAGGCTGCTGGGGGGAGGGGGTCCTGGTGGGGCTGGGGAGGTGGTGATGGGCAGTGAGGTGCAGCACCCAGAGGCTCTCTCCAATGGGTGACATAGGACCGTCAGAGTGGAGCTCCCCATAGGCCTGGGCTTGAGGATCCAAGTGGAAGAATGGCAGTCACTGGTGGCCTGAGGGTCATGGCTTCTGCCCTCCCCCTTTCTGAAGCCAGGACATCCTCAGGCACAGATGCTGCAGGTTGTACCTCAGTCTCCAGGAAAGGCAAGTGTAGTACCAAGGAAAGAGTACAGGTTCTGGCACTGAAGTCGTGAGTTGAAACCCTGCCTCCATCACTTAGTGACCTCACTGTCGTAGGCATGCGACTCAACCTGTATAAACCTCTGCTTTCCTGTAGGTAGGACAAACGGTCACAGGGATTAAATGAGAAAACCCTGGGGCAGCACCTGGCATGGGTGCTTTGTATTTATTTCGGTGTGTGTGTTTATGCTGCTGAGTGAGGCTTTTTTCCAACTCCAGATCGCCATTGGCCCCGGAGCCGTGGAACACACCACAGTTTGAGAGTCAGGCCAGTCTGAGAATTCCCCAAGCCCCAGCTGGTAGCCTGTCCTTCCTAGATGAGCTCTTACCTCCTCTTCTCAGCTCCTAGGCTTCTGGCAGGAGCCCTGAAGCAGGACCCACTTTGTCCCAGAGGGGACATCTACTATGTCTGGAGATATTTATGATGGTCATAAATGGGGGAGAGGATGCTTCCGGCCTCTAGTGGGTGAGGGCCAGGCATGCTGCTAACCCTCCTACAACCCACAGGACAGGGCTCCCCAACCAAGAGTTACCCCTTCCCAAAATGTTCATAGTGCCGAGGTTGAGAAACCCCACTCTTGAATCAAGAGTCAGGACGATAATGCCCAGGCAGAGAGAACGTGATACGTGGAGGCCAAACGGAGTTGCTGATGTTAACAGCACCCTTTCTGAGACCTGAGCTGGGGACAAGCATTTTTTTTTTTTTTTTAAGATTTTAGGAGTGCCTGGATGGCTTAGTCGTTAAGCATCTGCCTTCGGCTCAGGTCAGGATCCCAGGGCCCTGGGATCGAGCCCCGCATCGGGCTCCCTGCTCCGCGGGAAGCCTGCTCCTCCCTCTCCCACTCCCCCTGCTTGGGTTCCCTCTCTCACTGTGTTTCTCTCTGTCAAATAAATAAATAAAATTTGAGAGACAGAGCGAGCAGCCGGGAGGAGCAGAGGGAGAGGGAGACGTAGACTCCATGCTCTATAGGGCACTCGATCCCAGGGCCCTGAGATCACGACCTAAGCCGAAGGCAGACGCCTAACTGACTGAGCCACCCAGGCGCCCCTGGACAAGCATTTTTCACAGTGATCGTAATGATGAGTCTAATGATGATATTAAAACAACTGACCCCTGGCATCTTCTTTCCCCATTCCCCATCTCAAAAATGGCATGTGACCAGCCCGGTCCGAAACTGGAAGCCTGAAGGTTTGCAGTGATGTTTCCCCCATTCCCCTCCGCCATGGCCCTACTCCAGTGCTGGTCCTGGCACTCTGAAGTACCCTGTGATGCCACCTGCTGCCCAAGGCACCCTACTCAATCACAATCTCACCATCCAGCTGTCTCCTAGCTGATGGATTGTTCCGCTCCCTGTCTCGCCTCCCTGAAATTCAGTCCCCATAGAGCTGCCAAAGTGGTCTTTCAAAAAACATCACTTTAATTCACCTTATGCCCCCGATTCAAACCCTCCCGCTGCCCCTCGGGATAAAATCCAAATTCCTTGATGAAGGTCCTTTCTTGGAGTTCAGTTCCTAGAATGAATCATGTTTTCCCCTCCTTGGAGCCTTTGTACTTCTTGTTCTACCTGTGCAGACGGCCCTTCCTGGGCCTCCCTCAGGCTTCCAATGTCCTTTCCCCTTGGAAAGGCCAACCCTGATCTCTCCAAAGAGGTCCACCTTATTCTCCTCCACACATCCCTGTTCATTCTGTCACGACATTTACACAACGTGTAATTCACTAATCATGCTGTTGACGTATCCTGGATCGCTACTGAACAAGCAAGGGCATGACCCAGGTATCACATGCACTGCTGTATCCCCAGCATGTAGAACAATACCTACCCCCAGCCCATGTTCAACAAACATTTGTCAAATGAATGAGCTGGCTCCTAAATCGATGCCGGGCGTTATAGTTGACAAACCACTATGGAGACCTATTCGTTATCTCTGGAAGGTGGGAAGTCAATGGAAGCTCCCATCGAGGGTTGTCTGACCATTGGCCTTGATACTGGTGGTAGCCACATTGCCCACTGGCACCACTGGCAGCCACTCCATTCTGGGTTCAGGAGTCGTAGAGCTGGGGGCAGGGGCGTGGCTCAGTGGTTTCCTGATCCATTCCCAGTGGCAACACACGCTTGGTAGGCAGCTGGGTCAAAATTGGAATTTGTGTTCTTGGAACACAGACCTCTTGGGATGTCGTGGGGAGAAGCCCCATAATGGTGGCATCTTTAGCATGCCTCCGAACTGGATAAGCCATTCAGCCTCCAGGGCATGCTTTGCAGAGCAGAGATTCACAAGGACTCTGCCCTCCCCACCCAGGGCAGAACAAGGAAAAAGGAGGGGAGGAGAGGAATGCGCAAGCTTTGGTCTCTGTTCCCTGTCCCATTGCCCCTTTTCTCTAAACTTGCTGGTCTTTTTTTTTTTTTTTTTTTTCTCCTTAGTATGGCTTTGCCTGGAATATTTTTGCATCTTCCTAAGGCTCATTAATTTCCAATTGTCCATCAACATCCACACCACTGTTAACTGTGTCCTTATTTTCACTTTTGGATGTCGAGTTGTGTTAACTAAACTTTCTTACTTCCGTATTCTTGATGCTCTGGTATCTGTGGCTGGGCTGACCATGGGGGAGGTACTGCCCCTCTCCAGCGTAGAATGACCTGCAAGCCTTTCATATGCAAACGAACCAATCCAGAGCCCCTCTCCTCCCATCTCTTCTGTGGGTCTCCTAAACTCCCGACCAAGATCCACCTGCCTTCATTGCTCAAGGATCAGAAATCAGGCAACTGAGAGTCAGAGCCCACAGGGATTATTCAAACCAGCCAAACCTAAATCTGCTTACCCTGGCTTACCTTTCCTGCTGAAACTATGATAAAGACTCTCAACCATGCCCCCTGCCCCCACTGCCCCTGCCTCCTGATGGACCCTGGTGCTTCCTTTATGGCCTCGAATGGCATGCTGTGCCTTCTGCTTCTAAACACCTCTGAGTATAAAAACTTCTTCCATCTCCACAAACATTTCCATATCTACACGTCTTACTACCTATTCCTACCTACAAAACAAATCCTAAGTAAATTCTAAAACGAGCGTTTTCTACTGAACTATATATCAAAAGATGATTTTCCTGTCTCATAAATATTTCCATTGTCAACAGATTTGACACACACTTTTTGGATATACTAACAGTTCCTGATGAAGATGGAAACCGTTAGTCACTCATGAATTAATTGATAAAACTCTAGGCTGAAAAAAGAAGTCCCTCTATGTTGCAAGCACTCTTGTTATGCCAGTGAAAATCCATTAATTATAGCTTTCTGTCAGCCATCAGCTGATTCAGAGACAATCGAGGGCTCGTCAGCTCTCTGCGGGCCATGGCAGGACCCATGTCAAGGTTGGGGGCTTGGCCTCATGCAAGACTAGATGCCTGGGGGGTGGGGGGGTGTCTCTCTGGCCCCTCTTGCTCACACACCTTGGCGTCCTGGATCCACTCCCAAGGGAGACAAGCAAAAGCTCATCCCTCTCTCTCTCAGCCCCAGATGCAAGAGTTGTTGGCTTTCTCCACTAGACTTGGGTCCATCGTTTTGACCGAGAAAATCAGATGACAGAAGCTGCTTCTGGGAGGCGGTCCCGGGGCTTAAGGACCCCGACTGCCAGGCAGTGGAAAAGTTCTTCCTTAATATGTCTGGGCAAAATCCCTCGTGCGGCAGTTGGAGCCCTTGGCTTCCTGTTTGGGCCTGATTGAGCCGGGCATCACCATCCTTCTTGCAGAAAATGTCCACAGACTTGCACATTGTTATTTGTTCCTCTCTGCAATATATCAAACAGATGGCTCATCCTCTCCTCCCGGGTCCTATTTTCTGGCCTTTAATCATGTTTGTTGCTTAATGTTGGCCAATGCACCGGGCAGCCGTTTGTCTGAGACCCGCACGGCCGGGGCTGGCTGCGTTCCCTCTTGAACTCGTCCGGGTTCTGGGGTCTGATGAGCAATCGCTCCCATCAGCAGGCTGGATATTAAACAGCTGGGGCTCTCTGCAGCCATTTCGGGGACTGGCCCAGAAGACAAGGAAGCAATTTCAGAGACAAGAAACAATTGCTTTGAAGACTCCGTCCAGTTCCCTCGAAGGGTTCTGTGGCTGAAGGCAGGCAGGCAGACAACAGAGGGAAGGAACTGGGCTCTGTGCTTCACACCCACACTCTGCTGTTCCCATTATGTCCCACTCACATCCCCAGCTCGTGCAACTGGGGCCTGTCACCCAGACTAGGGAGTGTGGACCCTACGAGAAATCCCCTTCTCTTAACCCCACATCCTGAGTGGCACAGAAAAGATAACACACAGGTTAAGTCCAGGCAGAGAGGACCTTCAGGTTATCATTCAATAAGCATTTACTGAGCGTCTACTGTGCGCCGGGCACTGTGCTGCCCGCAGGGGTGAACGTGAAGGTAAAATCCACATCCTGCCCGCCCACCCCTTTGAGATTACGTCTAGAAGGCAAATAGATACATGCCCATAACCCCTCATAATCCCGGGCAGGCTGGGAGAAAGGCAGTTAAGAGGGACACATTGTTAATATTCGGGAGGCAGTCCAGAGGAATACAAGATTAATTCCATGTAGGAGGGCAGGGGAAGGCTTCGTGATGGATGAACATTTGGGATTCGTCGTGTATTCACAGTGTCTTTTACACCGTGGCCCCGTTGAATTCCCACAACGACCCAATGAGGTGGGCAGGATGATGCCCATCTGTCAAGTGGAATGTCGGGGCTCAGAGAAGTTGGGGGGCTCATCAAAGGCTACCCAGAGGGTAGGTGGTAGGTCTGCATGGAGCCTGGCTAAATCAAGGAGCGGCGTTGTGCCATCCTGCTTCTCGGGAGAGCAGGGTGGGTTCACTAGGGGATGCCCAGTTGGTACAAGGACACAATGATGGGGGCTCCAGTTTGGGTGTCCGACTCCTGACTTCGGCTCAGGTCATGATCTCAGGGTCATGGGATTGAGCCCCATGTCAGGCTCCACGCTTTGCAGGGAGTCTGCTTAAGGATTCCCTCTCTCCCTCTCTCTTTCTAAAAAATAAATCTTAAAAACAAAAGAAAAGACACAAAGGTGGTTTTAGCCCTAAACAAGGGGACCTAGCCCAGTCTGAGGGTTGGCAGAGGGGCTCCTCATCCTGGCCGCATGACTGTCTGCATCCCCAGTGTGGCATCCTCCGGGAGCACAGATCTCTCCAGCACACAGCCTCATCCATCCTCGTTAGCACATGGTCACAGAAATAACAGCTCCTCCTCCAGCATCTGTTTCTGTGGGGTTCAGAGCTCACCCCTGGGCCGTTCATACCCAGACAGAGAAGGGAGAGAGAAGAACCTGTGATGGGAAGGGGGGGAACCACTACTGGGCTTAGCAAAGCCATCTCCCTCTCACCATTGCACCTATGGACCAACCCCATGGGCATGCACTTTCTCCATCTTACAGACAAGACAGCTGAACGCCCGAGAAAGTTCTGGTATGACCCAGGAGATACTCACTGGTCTGACCCAAGACTTGCAAAGAATTGATGACACTTCTTCACACATGCTATGCGCTCAGTGAATGTCTTCCTGTCTCGCTGAGGATGTTGCTCTTGTTAAGTCTTAGTACCTGGGCAGTAACTGTGGTCTGCACCGGTGGCGGGGTAATTCAGAAAGGGCTCCTCTGGAAGACCCCCCCCCAGGGGGGCTAAGGCAGGATTGCTGAGTGGGATTAGCAGCACGGGGGGGGGGTTGGGGTGGGGTTGGGGGGAAGGCATGTCTGAGAGATGAGTGACAGGGACGGCACTGGGGGAGGAGGGAAAGAGACAGGTGCCATAGCTCAGGGAAGGCTGCAAGCATTACAAAGACTGTGTGCAGACAGGGCAAGAAGAGAGGGCCCTATGGAGCTTTTCTGGCATAATAAATATTCAGTTGGTCACCATGAATATTCAGTTAGGCAGAGATCCGCAGAGAGGCCCTTGAGGGAGCTGGGACTGACAGGGGGACTGATTTCTTCTAAGAATCGCCCAACACCGAGGGGACATATGCCACAGCGGAGCACTGGACGAGAGCTAGAAGCTTCGATGCAGAGAAGTGGGTGACTGACAACCGGTAGGAGCTGAGGGTCCGCTAGAAAGATCTGACAGCAGTGCTCAGCTCAAGGGCCAGGCCACACAGTGGGATTATGAGTCTTATTATTTACATTTGTCTGGGGCTCTCTATGGTCTGCTCTCCTGCTTGGCAGGTGCTTATAAAATCACAGAGACAGAGCGCCGAAGAGGATGTTAAAGACACACCCCATGGTGATTAACATAACATAATAATATAAATAAATAAATAAATAAAGACACACCCTGACCGCTGCTGTCGTGAACCACAAGTGAGGGACACGGCATGGCCGAAAGTTCCAGCCCTTACCCACTTCCCACAGTACATCCTCAAGGCGATTCGCTTCGCTGACTGGCTTCTCAGAACGATTCTGTCAGAGGACCCGGCTCTGTGGTGACGAAATAAAATGTGCGGAAAACCAGCTCTCTTGTCCACTCAACATTTTAAGGACGTGGACGCCAGGAGCCAGAGAAGGGCGAGAGTCTTGTCTGAGTTCGTGGCAGAATCCAGGCCCCGAGACTGAGTTCTGCTCATTACCGTCTGTGAAGGAGGGTGCTCGCGGGGCCACGGCTGGCTCCTTTGGTGCCTACAGGTGAATCAGAAACAGGGGGACTCCTCTGGGTGGTCCCAGCCCAATGAGCAGGTGCCCACTGTGGGCGACCCTGAGTGATGACACTCGGGGAGGGGTTCTGGTGAGGTCTATGATACCATTTACATATTCTCTTTCCTCCTTCCAGGGTTCTGTCTCCCACTCATCTGCTTTTTAAAAGTGTGCATTGAGTAAATGCCTCCTGCATGCACAATGACACCTTCCTGACTCGTGTAGTAAAGACTATCACTGGGGGCTCAGTCAGTTAAGCATCTGTCTTCAGCTCCAGTCATGATCTCAGGGACCTGGGATTGAGCCCTGCTCAGAGGTGAGCCTGCTTCTCCCTCTCCCTCTGCCCCTCCCCCCCCCCGCGTGCGCGCGGGTCACACTCTCTCTCTCAAATACATAAATAAAATCTTTAAAAAATAAGAGTAGGAGAAGAGAGACAAATCAAGGAGTCGATCCCATTTACAATTGCACCCAAAACCATAAGATACCTAGGAATAAATTTAACCAAAGAGGCAAAGGATCTGTACTCAGAAAACTATAAAATACTCATGAAAGTAACTGAAGAAGACACAAAGAAATGGAAAAACGTTCCATGCTCATGGATTGGAAGAACAAACATTGTGAAGATGTCAATGCTACCTAGAGCAATCTACACATTCAATGCAATCCCCATTAAAACACCATCCACCTTTTTCAAAGAAATGGAACAAATAATCCTAAAATTTGTATGGAACCAGAAGAGACCCCGAACAGCCAGAGAAATCTTGAAAAAGAAAAGCAAAGCTGGCGGCATCACAATTCCGGACTTCCAGCTCTATTACAAAGCTATCATCATCAAGACAGTATGGTACTGGCACAAAAACAGACACATCGATCAATGGAACAGAATCAAGAGCCCAGAAATGGATCCTCAACTCTATGGTCAACTCATCTTTGACAAAGCAGGAAAATGTCCAATGGAAAAAAGACAGTCTCTTCAACAAATGGTGTTGGGAAAATTGGACAGCCACCTGCAGAAGAATGAAACTGGACCATTTCCTTACACCACACACAAAAATAGACTCCAAATGGTTGAAAGACCTAAACGTGAGACAGTCCATCAACATCCTAAAGGAGAACACAGGCAGCAACCTCTTCGACCTCAGCTGCAGCAACTTCTTCCTAGAAACATCGCCAAAAGCAAGGGAAGCCAGGGCAAAAATGAACTATTGGGATTTTATCAAGATAAAAACCTTTGCACAGCAAAAGAAACAGTCCACAAAACCAAAAGATGACCGACAGAATGGGAGAAAATATTTGCAAATGACATATCAGATAAAGGGCTAGTATCCAAAATCTATAAAGAACTTATCAAACTCAACACCCAAAGATCAAATAATCCAATCAAGAAATGGGCAGAAGACATGAACAGACATTTTTCCAAAGAAGACATCCAAATGGCCAACAGACACATGAAAACGTGCTCCACATCGCTCGGCATCAGGGAAATGCAAATCAAAACCTCAATGAGATGGCTAAAATGAACAAGTCAGGAAACGACAGATGTTGGCAGGGATGCGGAGAAAGGGGAACCCTCCTACACTGTTGGTGGGAATGCAAGCTGGTGCAGCCACTCTGGAAAACAGTTTGGAGGTTCCTCAAACAGTTGAAAATAGAGCTACCATACGATCCAGCAATTGCACTATTGGGTATTTACCCCAAAGATACAAATGTAGGGATCCGAAGGGGTACGTGCACCCCTATGTTTATAGCAGCAATGTCCACAATAGCCAAACTGTGGAAAGAGCCAAGATGTCCATCAACAGACGAATGGATAAAGAAGAGGTGGTATATATACACAATGGAATATTATGCAGCCCTCAAAAGGAATGAGATCTTTAAGTCAATCAGAGAAAGACATGTATCATATGACCTCACTGATATGAGGAATTCTTGATCTCAGGAAACACACTGAGGGTTGCTGGAGTGGTGGGGGGTGGGAGGGATGGGGTGGCTGGGTGATAGACATTGGGGAGGGTATGTGCTACGGTGAGCGCTGTGAATTGTACAAGACTGATGAATCACAGATCTGTACTTCTGAAACAAATAATGCAATATATGTTAAGAAAAAAAAAGAAGAAGATAGCAGGAGGGGAAGAATGAAGGGGAGTAAGTCGGAGGGGGAGACGAACCATTAGAGATGATGGACTCTGAAAAATAAACAGGGTTCTAGAGGGGAGGGGGGTGGGGGGATGGGTTAGCCTGGTGATGGGTATTAAAGAGGGCACGTTCTGCGTGGAGCCCTGGGTGTTATGCACAAACAATGAATCATGGAACACTCCATCAAAAACTAATGATGTAATGTATGGTGATTAACAAAACAATAAAAAATTAAAAAAAAAATAAGAGTAGGGCGCCCAGGTGGCTCAGTTGGTTAAGCGACTGCCTTCAGCTCAGGTCATGATCCTGGAGTCCCGGGATCGAGTCCCGCATTGGGCTCCCCGCTCAGCAGGGAGTCTGCTTCTCCCCCTGACCCTCCCCGCTCTTGTGCTTTCTCTCTCTCAAATGAAGAAATAAAATCTTAAAAAAAAAAATAGTAATTAAAAAAAAAGAATACCACCAAAAGGTGAAGTGATGTGTTTAAGTTTATAAAGGGCTTTTGGACCAAGGCAGTTTGAAAGAGCTCACATGTGGGGCAGAGGCTGGGAGAGTCTGTGGCATCTGGAGGAGGTGAGTGGCGGGGGGTGGGGAGGGGAAGGCACTTCTGAGACAACATGCCCTTCTGTGTTTGGATCTCCTTGTCAAAAGGCAATGTTGCGTGCTCAGGAGGAGACAATGGAGTTAGATCTAAGAAACAGGGGATCTGCAGAGTATCTTCAAATGATGTTTATTGTGTTAAGGTCAGTGGAACTCCTAAGAACTTTCTGGTGGCTAGAAGGGTCCATTAAGTGGTACCTGTTGGAGACACACACACAGGACCCCATGCCCTGCTGTGGGGGTACACCCTTAAAAACAGAATGGGAGCCCTCTCTCGTGGTTTCCGTGGAGGGTGGGGGTGAGAACTTCTGGGCTGTTCTTGGAGCAAGCCGTAAGGGGTCTGTGTTCTGTTCCCCGTGAGGAATGCCATTTGGCATGATGCTTATGCTTGAGCATGCACTTCCTTTTGTGCAGACTTGGTGCGTGTTTGCCTAAGAAATGAAGACCTTGGGTCTCCTTAAGAAGGTGGAAGCTCCTTTCTCACCAGCTTGCTCATCTCATTACCACTTTTTAAGGTGAGAGTTTTGGTACGTTCACGGTGCGTCAGGCACTGCCGAGGGGGTTTTATATGCATGGACTCATTTGGTTCTAATCCTATGAACCCTTTCATCCCATATTGACTCTCCATAAGCTCCCCCATCCTCACTTTTTTAGTGAAGTCACCGGTATAGGCTGTCATCCCTCTATTTATTCATGTATGTGCTTCCTGAAGAGTCTTAAAACATTTACTATGTGCCAGGAACTGTCCCAGGGGCTAGCGACAGGCCAGATGAGATCCCTGCTTTAAAGGGGCTCCTGTATTAGTCGGGAAGACACAGATCACAAACGGGTGAACCATTTTTTTTTAGTAGAAATATTTATATAATTAAAAGAATTAATTATAGAAATACATTTTAAAAATAGAAATATTTTTATAATTAATATAAAAATAACCAATTCGTTGGATAAATGCCATGATGGACACAAAGGCCCTCTGAAAAGGTAGCATTTCAATTAGGGTGCAAAGGAGCTGATGATACACACAGGGTCCCCGAGAAGAGCATTGCACACAGGGGGCAGCACGTCCACAGGCCCTGAGGTGGGCGAGCACTCGGCTCATCTGGAACTCCGGGAAGGTCAGCTGAGCACCGCAGAGGGAGGAGTGCATGGGGGAGTGGGAAGGTGGCAGAGATGTAGGCAGGGGGCCAGATCGCCAGCGCCTCTGAAGGCCAGGTGCAATGGGCCATTGATGGGGGGGTGGTTTGAGCTTGGGAGTCACCTGATCAGATAAATGTCTTAAAAGGGTCACTTTGGCTGCTCCTTGGGGAATGCGTGGTAGGGGGACAGGGCAGAGAGGATGTGGGAGAGGAGCGGGCAGCTCTGTAAGACAAACAATGACTTCTGTCAAGGTGGTGGCAGCAAAGATGGATGGACAAGGGCCCTTCGAGGCTATAGTTTGGAGTGGAAGATTCACAGAGAAAGTGAGTGTGGGGAGTTACGGGAAGAGAGTGACAAAGAGTAAACCCGGATTTCTAGGTTTTGGCTTTAAACGCTGAATGGATGGCCGCCAGTGGGGAAAACAGGTTGGCTTATTAGTTTATACAGCCAATGTAAGTTACTGCTTTGACTTACGAAACTAAACAGAAATATACCAGATGACCCAGAAATCTCATTCTTAGGTATTTATCCAAGAGAAATAAAAACTTCCGTCCAAACAAAAGCTCGTAGCCTAAATGTGCTTCAGTGGGCGAATCAGCCTAAACACACCGAGGTACCATCTGAATCCTCAAGCCCTGGCAGCCACCACCGATCGGCTCTCTGTCCCAGCAGTTTGACCTTTTCCAGAATGTTCTATGAATGGAATCGTTAAGTGTGGACCTTTGGAGCCCAGCTCCCTTCCCTCCGCAGAATGCTTCTGAGAGTCGTCCTGGCTGTGGCGTGCCTCGCTGGTCCCTCCCTCTTTATCGTGGAGTACTTTTCCAGCAAGACTCCCGCCAAAAGCCAATTTTTAATGCATGTACATTTAAAAATAAACTTGACACATGTTTCGGAATAGGAAGGGAAGAAAAGCAAGGGGGCAGAAGTGAAAAATTCTGCGCACGGATGTACTACTTTTGGAGGTGGGGAGGATGGTGGTAGCGGCAGGGAGAAAGGATGCTATAGCTCAATGCCGAGCCTTCTGGATTGGTAGGTTGGACCTAAGTCCAAAGGCAGGTTCGCTGGGTAGCAAGGGAGCAGGGTCCCTCTGAGGGTCTGTGGGAGGGGAGGGACGGGGGGAGGTGAGGGTTGGAGACAGTCGAGAGCCCCGCCTCCGCTGGGAGCCCCCCGCTCCCCGTCACTGAGTGTCTGCTCTGTGGCCGCCACTTCCTGGGAGTCAGCTTGGCAAACGACCTCTGAGCATCCACAGCGGAGCCTCTGCTGCCCCCGGGGCAGGTCTCCCCCTGCTCGGGGCTGGCTCTCAGTGTCTCTGGGCCCTTGCCAAAATGATTAGCGTAGATTAGTGAGTGAGTCATCTCAAGAGGAAGGAAAGAGAAGGGCTGGGGAGGAAATGGATGTGGATGCCAGCCTGTGTTCCGGTCCTGAGAAAAATCAGAGTGTTTCCCAGAGACCTGGAGCTGGGCGGGGGATGGGGAGGAGAGGAGGAGGAGGAAGGCGGAGGCGGGAGGGAGCGGAGGCAACGTTCACACGGAAGGCAAAGCCTTCCTGGACGGATGCAGTGATGGAATGTGCGCACGGTTCTCCCCAGGGCTGCCCTCTGGGTCAGGAGACCTCGTCAGCTGCCCTCTCTCTCGCAAGCTGGCCCGACCTCAACCTACCATGCCTGGCTTTGCTTGAGGGGCTCCTGACCATCCCTCGAGGTGGGATTTGTCCCACCTCGTAGTGTGATCCTGCTTCCTGCTCAGAGGCAAGCCTTGCTGGGCCCCACTGCGCATGTCAGGCACAGCTGGGCCAGCGGGGCGGGCAGGACGCTGACGGCGGATCGTGGGCTGGAGCTAAAGGGCCCTTCCAGCTTGCCACAGAATCCAGAAATTTCTTCTACAGTCTTCCTCACTGACGGGCATCCTTCGTAAAGCTCGACCACCCCTGGAGATGGGGTGCTCATGACATCACAGCCAGGGAGAAGGCCACGGGAGGAGGGAGGCAGAGAGGGAAGTGGCGCGCCCACAAGCCAAGGAAGGATGGGACTGCTGGCCATCACCAGAAACCAAGACACAGGCATGGATCAGATTCTCCCTCAGAGCCTCAGGAGGGACTACGTCTGGAGACTTCCAGAACCGTGACACAATAAATCTGTTGTTTAAGCCACAGTGTGTACTACTTTGTTACATCAGCCCAAGGACACTAAGACGCTCTTTCTTTCCATTCTGTCTGCCCTTCTAAGGTCTTCCCACCCCCTCCTCCTACAAGACCCCTACCATCTTCACTCTGATCGATGTAATGAGTCTTCCAAGTCTCTATTTGGTTCCTAACTTCTCCCTCAACTTCCTGCAGATCGTCCACCTCAGCGCTCCGTATACATTTCAGACTCAACTTGCACTGTATCAAACTAAAATAATCCTCTCCACGCAACTGTTTCCAAACACCCCACTTTCTGACACTGTCATGCTTTTCCTCACCCACATCTAAATTTTTTGATGACTCTGTTCTATCCCGTAAGGGAAACTTCTCCATTTGTCACCTTTTCTCGATACTCTACTTCTTACGACCTTAACTCAAGACCATATGACGGGATTGTTGCTATCATAGCCCACTAACGCATGCTTGGGTCCAGTCTCGCCTCCCCTTGGAGGCCAGGAGTCCAACGAAACTCAACTTTCACCCAGCTTGTTGCTCCTCAGGCACTTCCGGTCTTGCTGGCAACAATCAGCACATCCCAGACTAGCCCCAGGTTGCCCAACCTCAGCGCTGCACCTGGCCCATCTCCTGGATGTCCCCTCTACAGCCCATGGGCAATCCCACCTCACATTGCGTGGGTTAATCTCACTGCCCTGGATTGAATGCATGCTTACCTCCAGAGCTACTGACCCTCAGCCAACACCGTGGGATGTGTTCACTAAAAGTAAGTGATGTTCTCTATCCAATGGGCCCGTGAGCTACTGTGGGTCAGGATCCATTAGTCTGTCTGCATTGTTCAGTAATAATAATTGAATTTATAACTGGTAACTGGTTTCAGTGGAGGCTGGGGGTAGATGAGTAGTTTCAGTGGTTAAGGCTGGTCTCATAGTATAATGCGCCTATATGACCCGGTCACTATAGAGAGACCCCCCACTATGAACAGACTTGGGGCTTCCTGGCACCTAGATGTTTTGCATGTGTGCTGGTGGTGCTTCAAGACCTGAGGGCGGTGGGGGTCCTGTGCATCAGCCTGCACCTGAGACCCCCAAGCCCCCTTGAATGCATACCCTTGTCTTGCCATTGCTCTGCTATATGTTTGCCCTGTAATAAAGCTGTTCTGTGAGTCCTTTTAGAGACCTTGAATACATAAGGTGATCAGTGTGTAACACATGTAGGCTTTACTCATGCCTTTTTTTTCTTTTTTTTTAAGATTTTTTTTTTTTTAAGTAATCTCTCCACCCAATGTGGGGCTTGAACTCACAACCCCGCGATCGAGAATTGTGTGCTCTACTGATGAGCCGGCCAGGCAGGCCCCCTCATGCCTTTCTGACACATAAAATGTCCAGTCGGTTTCTCCCTCTGGTCTACCCCACACCTAATCTCTAAGGAGGTCTCAACCCCCACCCCTCCAAGAAGTCTCAACCGCTGTCTTCCTGTCTTCCTGATCTTCGCAAAACGTGGCCTAAGGGGGCTTTAGCGATTGATTAAATTAATTCTGCCATCCTCGAGCATCACAGTTTAACTAAGAAGCCCCGTTCCAACCAGTCATCAGCGATATAACATTCGGGAAGTGACTTAACCCACCGAGCCTCTGTTTTCTCATGGGGGAGAAAAAAAAATAGGGATGCCAATGCCTACCAGAAAGCATCATTGCATAATCTGAACAAAATAATTTAGGAACAGCTCCTGACATTCAAGAAGCAGGCAGTAAATATTAGCCTTTCCCTTCCCTTCCTGTATATCCTTTCTCTTTCCAAAGAGACTGACTGTCAACTCCTTAGTAGAAGGAATCTTGTTTTTATAGTTGCATGGTGTCCCCCAAAACAGTAAGCCTGGTGGGACACCAAATAGACACTCAGGTCACAGAGTTCAAGCCGGCCAGACAAAAGCTAAGGCATGATGTGTGCGGAGTGCGTTTTGATGGAGGCATACGCACGCTGGCTCAAAGTTGGGAGCCTCCTTTTCCTTAGCTTTTTAATAGGATGATCAAAGAGTACTTTCATGAACTAAATAATGTAGGCAAAGTCCCTGTTGCTTAGGAGGGATGCCATAAATATGAGTTCTCCTTTTTGCTCTTTTCTCCGCCTTCTGCTCCCAGGGAGCTTATAAACGAGGCGGTTATTAGATCTTCATTGTATGCCCTAGCACACCAGCTCCCGGGGGACACACAATAGACAGTCCCATCAGAGCGTATGAAGTGTCATTAGAAAGCGACAGTCACCATAAACACGGAGCTGCCCAAGCTCACTGCCCACTGCTGTTCTTAGGTCTGATAAGCCTTCTGCTGGGTTCATCAGCTCTTCAACTTCCCAAAACGCCCCCTCGCACCCCACAGGGTACTTCCATCAGCCACAGAACATGACAGCCATGAAACACTGTGGGTTTGGAGTGCAAGAAAATGGGAAGAAGGAAAATTCATGGAGGAGATAATGCCAAAGCAGCTCTGGGGAATCCATCGTAGAGGACCAAGGAAGAATTTGTCAAACCAGCCAGGGGATTCTGTTTGGAGAAATATGAAATGCCTGCCTCCTCTCTGGAAAGGTTTAGTGGGCGGGGGAAAAAAAAAAAAAAACCCACACAAAACCAACCCTGCAGAGGCTGGAGTGGGGCGGGCTGTTAATGAGTCTGGCATTAAGAGATTTGTGTTAACTCAAGGAAGGTGGCTTCATTCCCAGGTTGGATTCAGCCTGTTCGGGGGAGCTGTAGGGGGTCTTCTTGGAGGACAGCAACAGTTAAGCTAAAATATTCAACTGCTCATTATTCCCACAGATTACACCATTTTCCCCAGAGTATTCTGGGAATGAGACAATTGCCCCACATTGGGTGAATTAGCCCAGCCCTAAATTTTGGAGGATTTTGCCCTTAACTGAGAGGTCCTTCTTCTTTCTTAGCCTTCCTCCTTAGAAAGCTGTAAATGCTGTAGGTTACTCTGGTTCTGAATGTCACCTTGACACCACTTTTTTGTGTCTGTGCTGAAATGCGTATTATTTGTTTTACACGCCTGTGGTTTTATTTATATCTGAAAACAGTTCATTGTTATCAAGGCAAAAGCAATGGCTTTGCTTTCCTTTGGAAGAAGCAAGATGGTGCCTGGTCTGAGAGAAGATGGGCTCAGATGAGACTCCCGGAGCCTACACAGGAGCAAGATCACATCGTCAAGACGGCACCTGCTTCTTCAAATGGTCAGACTGGAAGAAGTAAGAAGATTCCAGAAGCCAGATCTCACTGTCTTCTCCCCCAACTATGGGACATGAGCAGGCACATATTACTCTTGTTTTCAGACAAGGAACCTGGAGCTCAGAACCTAAGTGATTTGCACAAGACCACAAAGCCAAACACAGGATGAAAAATTTCCTGAGTGCCACACCATGGAAGCTGGGTCAGGACAAGCTGGATCAGGCAGCTGGTCAGAGACATCCAGACAGAAGGAGAACAGTGGCCTGTCTCCTGGGCTGGACCCACCAGGGAACTCCATCTCCTCCCACACTTCTGCCCATGCGTGTCTACTGCAATTCCTTTTCATTCAATATTTGTCTAAGAGTGTTTTGCTGACAGCAGCCTTTCTGGGGAGGAGTGTTGGGGAACTGGATTAGGAATGTTATATTCTAAAGGTCAGAGCCACAGTAATTAACATGAACATGCTCGAATTGGGGCAGCCACGAGCAGCAAAGACCGGGGGGCTGTTTGGTCTCCATACCTCCCGAGGCTGCGAGTCTTTGACTTTGCAAACGGTCCCACCGTAGATGAAGGGTGCACCCGTGTGCATTTTTCTATGCATTTTTATCACACGTGGATTCGTGTGACCACCACCACAGTCAGCTGAGGCATGGTTCCAGCCAAGCACACTGCTTTGGCCCACACTCTTCCTCTGCATGCAATATCCTCCCCTCCCTTGCTATTCCTCAGTTTGACCAAAGCCTGCCCATCTTTCGAGGCTCAGTCCATAGGTCGGTCGTCTCCTTTAAGAAGCTTGGTCCTATCTCTTGTCTAGTTGTGGATGGGAGATCTTGTGGATTTCCACTGCTTACCTTGCTATAGGTTTCCTTGTCTCATTACCAGCTCCTCAATCCCTTGAGCTCTTTGAGGTGAAGGACAGTGCCTCTCATATATCTGCACCACCAGCACTTAGCCTTGCACCTAGCACACAGGAGGGGCTCAATCACTGTTTGCTGAGTGTAACTGAATTTTACCAAGAATAAATGTCCCGTGGCCGAGGGCAAAACCATATGCAAGCAACACCATCGTGTAATTAGGATGTAATATATGGGCTGGATACCAGCAAACTTGCAACGCTAAAACACTTTACTATCAAATTAATCAGAGTTTTTGCAAAGGTATGCGTGTGAGTATGTACAGTAATGCAATTACAGCTCTTTCTTCAGGACTGTTAAGTACTATGCTGATCCTCTCCTAAATACTTCCATGGAGTTTTTTAAAAAGCATTATGCCTTTAGCTTTATCAAAGACCATTTTTAAAAAGTTGTTTTAAAACCACCTCTCTCCACCTGCATTTTCTATAAAACTATCGCTCCCTGCCTTCTAACTTAGCTGCACCCTGCCATGAAGTTACTTAGAATTGGGCATGAAGAAAATCATGGTCTCCGCTGTGGAAATGGGAAGGCTTTATCTTCCTAGTAACCAGATGTATCTAAAGAAGTGGTCCTCTTTTCCTTTTTGCTGTGGTTGCCAGGAAGCTCAGGCTCACGTCTGCTTCTCATTTACTGATTTTCCTTCATTATGTTAACTGTTTCCCGACTTCCTGTTATTTCTCCTGAGAAGTATAAACTATTGTTAAATAAAACTCTGCTGCCTGTTTGAGGAGAAGCTCCACCCAGATCTACACCTGAAGCTAGAAGCATCTCTTTGGGTGACTTCAGATTTGGAGCTCAGATTTCTTTTTCTTTTTTTTTTTTTTTATGTCGTTGTTATTTTTGCTTTGTTCTGGTCCACAGCATCTGCATCCACAGTGCCCATCCCTCCTGGCTCCCAGGTAATGGATGATCTCCAGAAGACCTCTACCTGGACTGCTCTGGAGGAGCGTCAGTCTCCCTGGGATTTCCTCCTTCCATAACCTCTCACAAAGGCATTCTGGTGCGCTATATTGCCTGTTGGCCCTTTTCATGAAACACGGTAACAGAAAAAGAGAGACACAAAATTCAATTTTCTCCTTCCTTTCTTGATCTTGACTTTTTGACCCCCTCTTCTATTTCCCTGGCTTTAGTTTTCACTTGTCATTTATGGTAAGATGTCACAGACCCTTTATATAAGGCAAATGTGCCCCTCCCCAACTCCAGTTCAAGTGTTTTGGACCCCATGACTTTTCCTGATCTTCCCATCCCCCACCCACCTCGCTAGGCCTTCTCTCTGTTCTCAGAGCCCTAGTATTTTTTCTTTTTTTAAAGATTCCACCTACTTAATTTGACAGAGAGAGACAGTGAGAGAGGGAACACAAGCAGGGGGAGTGCGAGAGGGAGAAGCACGCTTCCCGCTGAGCAGGGAGCCCAATGTGGGGCTCGATCCCAGGACCCTGGGATCATGACCTGAGCCGAAGGCAGACGCTTAACAATTGAGCCACCCAGGTGCCCCAATTTTATCCTAGTATTGCTTCTGTTCCAGCACAAATAATATTACATCGCAATTGTTATGTCTGAGCATCACCCTAGACTATGAGCCTCTTGAAGACAAAGTGATGTGCCCCATTTTCTTTGTATTCCACGGACCCATCCTTAGCAGATGTGCGCAGCCCTTGTCTGAGGGCTCAGGCAGCTGCAAGAGAAAGGAAACTCTTCTTCGCATCCCGGGGTGTCCTTCGAGACTCCTGGCCTCTCGGGCCGGGCCAAGCACATGTTTCAAAGCTGTCAAATGCAGACTCCACTCAAATACCCAAGACTGCGGGGGCAGGGAGCGTGCAGAGCTCAGCGTCATCGTGGGTCCTTCAACTTCAAGCCAATTTCGAGCTGGTTCTCGGCTTTCTTTTCTCCCTAAGAAGTGTCAGGATGGACAGGATTTAGCCCTATCTCTGCCCCGCCCCCTTCCTTGCCTGACTGTGGGTGAAAGTGCTAATGAGCGACGGTTCGGCTAAACAGAAGGCTGCAGGTGACAGTGACACATCATTAGATTGGACCCTTGGTTCATCCGAGCCCAGCACTGCTGCGCTGCCTGGGACCCACAGCACCCTGCAGGCTCCCGTCCCAGGGGCTCCCTCCCAGCACGCCCGGGGTGGGGGTGGGAGCTCTGGCTGTTGCAGGGTTCTGTCCAAAGGCAAACTCCCATTCCTGGAATCTCTTAGCACGGATATCACCAGCAACCCAGGTGTGTGTCAGGCACTGGGCTAACCATTTTATGTCTCTTTTTATTTAATCCTCGAGATAGCCTTCTGAGAGTGGTACTGTTATTGGCCCCATTTGCAGGTGAGGAAAACAAGGCTCAGAGAAGTTAAGTACTTTTGCTAAGGTCACACAGCTAGTGAAGGCTGAGCTGGTACGGCGGTGGCGGCGGGGGGGGACTCAAGATGCAGAAACTCTACTCTTCATGGTGGTGTTCCCTCTGCTAGTCTCTCAGGAACAAGGTTTTTGTGCAGTCACAGAAAGGGATAGCTAGGTTTCCAGGTGGAAGAAGGGGACATGTGGGCAAGGAAAAAGCCAGAAACATGAGAGGCTCTGCTGGAGGGCAGATCCACGTGGATCAGGTCCCAGCTGCCCCCAGGCAGGATGACTCCTTGCTGGGTGCCCCGTGGTCATGCACCATCTGGAGTCTGACGCTCTGTTTCCTTAGCTATAAAATAGGGAGAGCCATATGAAGACATCAGTGTTCCGAGCTTCCGATGCCAGAATGTTGGTGAGCCGCCCTGAAGCCTGGTACCAAGGTGGTAAGGGTGATGATGGCGCTGAAGAAGGCACTCGATGCCCAGAAAAGGGGGTGACAGAGGAAGGAAGGCCCCCTGCCTCCCAGGGAGCGAGGCAGCACTGAAGTTTTTGCTACCTGGCTTTGCCCCTGGTCTGCCTCCGAGGGCTTGCTCTGGGCACCGTCCTTGTTAGGAACAGAAGGCCTCCAACGTTCTCTGGTTCAGCAGAGGTGAGCTGTCCTCAGGCCTGCTTGTGGCTCCCAGAAGGCTCCCTTGGAAGTTTCTAGCCAGTGGCTCCCCAGCGCCGGGCCCGTTCATCAGGGGGCCAGACACAGCTCACGGTCCACCCAAAAGAAGTAGTGTGAACAAGGGGCATGATGCTGGATATACATCCGCTTAAGGTAGGTGAAAATGTCTAACACAGAGATGCACAGTGGGTGTGAATATATTTTGGGTTTTGAAATTCAAATCCATGGTGACACTTTGTTCACCTCACTGCTCTGCCATATACACACCCACTCCGGAGAATTTTGGAGAGTAACTTTAGTTTAGGTGTTCGGGGGTTTTGTTTTGTTTTGTTTTTGGTGTTTTGTTTTTTACTGCTCCTGGAGGCTCAAATCAGAAGTGACTCTTAAGACCCCTACTGGTTCTCCGTAGGCTCATGCTCTGGCCCATCCACGGGTGAGCACCTGACTCCTGGTGGAGGTGGCTGTTTCACCCGAGCTCGGCTTAGGTAGTCTCGCACCTTCCGTAGGCTAGAGTCCAAAATACATTCCTGTCTCCGATGGTTCCAGGTAGACCCATTTTTTAGGACTTCTGATCCCTCTTCCATAGGAGAGACCCTCACACCTTCCATCACTGTGATCTCTTTGGAGCCCTGCCCCTTGGGGGTAGAGTGGGCTATTTCAGGGAAGGCAGCCTGGGGGAGGCACTGGGAGAACCTTTGGTCTGGGCTCCTGCCAGTGGAGGACCTGGGGAGGGTCTTAGGGAGGGAGGAGTGCCTTGATTCATCAGAAGAGGTGGAAGCTCAGTGGGAAGATGGTGGTGGGCTCTCCTCCTCTCCCCGTTTTCTGCTGCTGACCTCTGGACTTCACTGAGTCTTCTCCTTTCTCTCCCTCCCTGCTGAGTGGCCCTGTCTCTCCAGACCCAAGAATCCTATTTGGACTCCTCCCTCCCATTGCAGGGACCAAGGGTCGGTGGGTTCCCTTGCTCCAAATTGTATTCTTCCGTCTCTCTTCTTCTTCCAGACAACCCCACAGAAGTCACTGGACAGGAGTAGCTGTTGGCCAGAGTTTAATGCAAATGATGACGCAGCAAATCGTAGCTTGGATTTCCCACCAGTCATCTTGGAGCTCTGCACCTCTTTCCCCTTTTCCACGGCTCCTCAATGTGAGAACTATCTGTAGGGCAGGTCCCCAGTCTTGGTCTTTCTTGTTTCCCGCTCAGCACTAAGCAGGTACTTGATAACTATGGAACGAATGAGTGAGTCAATGAATGAGTGAATTCACCCTGAAGCACCCCGAAGGCCCTCCAGCTGCCTCCTGTTCAGCTGGGATGCACGCACGCCCACTATCCCCCACCTTGCTGTATTGCTTGTCTTTCCAGCAAAGTACAAGGATGTCTGAATCACAAAAGAGAGCGAATCTCTCTTCTCCATAAAGATGGAGAATACATGGAAGGAAAAGCTGTCTTTAGACCATAAAACCCTCTCTCCCTAGAGTGCTAAAAACTTGAGACCAAAAGAGAGACAGAAGGAGGCAGAGTTGCCTTCAGATGTTTCCAGAAGCAGGCAAACGATTGCTCAGAGGGAGGGAAGACCAGTGTAGGAGGAACTAAGGTTTGTTGAGTGCTCCTAGGTGCAGGATAATTTCCCAGCAGCTTTATTTATGTCATACTGCCAACTTATAGATGACATTCAGGATTAGCTGGACCTGGTGACTTAAGCCGAGGGACAGCATCTCTTGCCTAAGACCACACAATTAGCAAGCTGTCAATCCAGGATCCAACTTGGATATGCGGGACTCCAGCATGCACAATTTTCTTTAATTTTCTGGGGTCTAAGGGGCCTCTACTTTTGGAAGTTTGTACTCATGAAGTCTGTGGCTCCCCACTGCTCAATCCTAGTGTGGCCTATGTTCTCTTTGGGAATAAGAAAGGCAAGCAAACAACCTCATGACTTCGGTCTGAGGTACAGCTGACAGGCATGGCCAAGTGCTGCCCAGAACGCTGGCTGAGAGCTCCTCCACCCTGAGATGTTCTTTACTCTTCCCCAAGCTCTGCGCTGGGCTCTGCCAGCGGTACACCTAGACCCCTTGGGTCCCCTCCACCCCTTCTGTGCACCTGTCCCCTAGGCGAAATGTGCTTCTGCCTCCAATGGACACACTTGCCTTTCTTCTTGGAAGGATCTTCTTGGGTGCGGAGAACTGGAAATAGGTGGAAATTCACGTCTCCCGGCGAAGCCCTTAGCCAACAATTGACAGGTCTGGGAGTAGCAAAGCCCAGCCACCAGGCCAGCACTACGCTAGGTGTAATGAATACCCCAGGACCCCATGAGACCAGTCCTTGGGACTCAGCTCAAATTTGCATATCTGCTTCCTTCATTCCCTCACCAGACTCCCCTCGGAGGTTCTTAAATAAGTCACCTGTGCATGAATCCTCAGCTCAGGGTTAGCTTCTGGGGAACAGAGCACCCCGTCCTTTAACTTGACAATTTCCGGCTTGGTCCCTGAAGGTGAGTCAAATCTAGCCCATTGTTTCCCAACAAGATTAATGGCGTCTTTAAAATAGAATGAGTTTGTTACATATGCTTATGATTAAGGACCGAAAAATGTCAGTGCAAAATTCATCTATGGAAACTCTAACAGCCCCCCCCCGCCCCCGCCATGTGACTGTATCTGGAGAAGAGGCCTTACTTGTAATCAGGTAATAAAGGTTAAATGAGGTCATAGGGCGGGGCACACACTCCCACTGGACTGGGGTCCTTATAGAAAGAGGAAGAGACACCAGAGCGCATTCTCTCTTTGGGCACACCCACAGAGGACAGGCCATATGGGGATGGCGCAAGAAGACTGTGGACGGCCAGCCAGGAAGAGAACTCCAACCAGACACCCATCCTATCCTGCTGGTGCCTTGATCTTGGCTTTTCAGACTCCAGAATTGTAAGAAAATTAATTTCTGGTTAAACCACCAGCGTGTGCTATTTTGTTATGGCAGCCCAAGCAGACTAATATGGTTACTAATGGCACAACCTAGGGTTTTGTTTTTTTTTTAATTTTTAAAAAAAGATCTATTTATTTTAGAGAGAGAGAAAGAACTCGAGCATGTGCATGCATGAGCAGGGGGAGGGGCACAGGGAGAGGGAGAATTGCATGAAGACTCCCCGCTGAGCATGGAGCCCGACAGAGGGCTAGATCTCACCACCCTGAGATCCTGACCTGAGCCGAAATCAAGAGTCAGGCACTCAACCAACTGAACCACCCAGGCACCCCACCACACCCTAGGTTTTTATTTTTATTTTTTAATTTTTTTGAAGATTTTATTTATTTATTTGTTGGAGAGAGGGAGGGAGGGAGGGAGGGAGAGAGCACAAGCAGGGGGAAGTGCAGGCACAGGGAGAAGCAGGCTCCCTGTGGGTCCTGATCCCAGGATTCTGGGATTGTGACCTGAGCTGAAGGCAGATGCTTAACTAACTGAGCCACCCAGGCATCCCCACCCTAGGTTTTTAAACATACCTTGATGTTTAGAGAATGATGAGGGACAAAACAGTTGGTAAAAATAATGCTTAGGTCGAAACATATCACTAAGTAATGAAATAGCTAATAGACAAAGACCATGTACCAAGCTTGGGGATTGGGCAATGCAGGAACGCTCTTACGGAGAGTAGAAAAGGTCGCAAGTAGGTACGGCAGGAATACTCATCCACCCTGGCCCAACCTGCCAAGGTTCAAACGTCACCACAACAAGTGACATCACATAACAAATGACAAGAGTCATTCATTGCTCTTTCTAATCTTATCATCACCAGCCCCACCTTCAGCAGTATCAGCCCCAATATCCCAGAGCCAAGGCCAACACTGTCAAGGCCGTGTTGGTTGCTCTGCAATCCACATCCACCACTACACCTGCTCCCAAGGACCTGGAGGCTTAAGGACACTTGCAGAATCAGCAAATGAGTAAGAGAGATACATGGCCCCCCAGCATTAAAAACTACAGGCCAGCACACAGAGTGGAATGAACCTTGGGCCAGGAGAAAATGACTCATTTGGGGAATCCACCTATTTGGCTACCGAAGAGATCTGATCTATCCCACCATTCCAAGGGTGCTCATGGATTAGGGAACAAACCTATTATCCACTTGAACTTGAGATGTAGGTTCTGGGGCAATCTTTGGCCAACAAGAGACAGGAGCCAGTGGACAGGTCACCCAGCATCCCAGTCCTTTAGGCTGACAATTCCAAGCTCTTTCCAGAGATTACACCTTAATCAAGCCCCTGCCATCTGCAGCAGCAACTCTGACTCTGCAACCCTAGACTGGCTTTCTCTTTCCTTCTCTTGTCTCCCTGCCCCTCACTATGGCTTCTTTGGAATAACCTCTCTGAAGCCAAGACCATCTCCCAGGCTCTGTTTTCAGGGGAATAAACTAAGGTAGCCACTATGTAGCCACACATGTGTTATACATAGGAGGCTAATCAGTTTTCTCCCAGCACAATTAGCTTTAGTTGGGTGGCGCTCATTATGTGAGCAGCCATCTGTGACTTTGACCTTATGGTTGGAAAGGCCAGATTTCCAACGATGGTATCACTAAGTTGAAAATCAAATCTTACGACTCCATTAGGCTCTTCCAAAGTCTAAAATGGAATCCTTAACCAGAATGATTAAGCCAAGATGGTATTAATCAGTATTGTTCAGCTGCCTCAGGATCTATTCCGTTCACAATCAACAACTATTTCTCAGTGTCTACTGTGACAAGCTCTGTGCAGGGCAGATGGAGGCCCTGCCCTCATGGGGCCTGCAGTCTAGCAGGATAAACAGACATCAAACAAACAGTGAAGTAGAAGTACTTGGTAGAAGTACAACCAAGAAGAAACACAGAGATGCCATGAAAGTGACTAGCAGGCATCTGATGAAGATCAGGGCGGTGGTCGAGTCAGCCATTTACAGATCATTATCATTTAACATTTATTAGAGACCGATAGAGTTGTACAACTTGTAGGAAACCATGTGGATATACAAACACATAGGTGTCATTCAGTGCCTGTATTAGTCTGTGGCTTGAATAACAAGGATTTATTTCTCACAAGGGGAAGCCTAAGATGAAGGTTCTGGCAAGGTAGGTTTCATATCCTAAGGTCTCTTCCCTTGGCTGGTAGGTGGCTGCCATCTTGCTGTGTGCTCATGTGACCTCTTCTTGGTGCACACAGGAAAGAGAGAGAGTGAGCTCTCTGGTATCTTAAAAGGGCGCTAACCCTAAAAGACCAAGGTCCCACTCTCATAACCTCATCTAACCCTAAACATCTCCCCAAAGCCTCACTAAAAAGTACCATCATATTGGAGGTCAGGGCTTCAACGTATGGATTTGGACGGTGGGGTGGGAGGGACACGAACATTCGGTCCATAGCAGTCCCTCTTTCAACAGCCTTTAACTGTTTCAATCTTTAAAATCTGTGAAAGAGATTTAGAAACGTGGTGGTAAGTTCTCCCTTCCCTCTCCTCTGTCTCGAATCTTCCTTCGCATTTCAGGTTAAAGACTACTGGCATATACTAGATAAGTAGAGACAAGAGTGACGTATTAGACTGGAAGGAAATTTAAATGTGGGAGAAAGTGGGGGCCAGGTACCAGCTAAACATTACAGAAAAATCATATTGTGTGTAAGTGTCCCTTTTACATAATGGAAAACTCTAGACGTGACACAAGGCACAATGGAAGAAAGTGAGGATGGATTTGTCTGAGTCTCATGACACCCCCTGCCTCATGCTAAGCAACATGGGACTGCCATGCTTGTTAACCTGGAAAGGAATGGCGGAAGGGGTGGTCAGATGGCTGTGGGGCTCAGGCCAAGTTCAGCCTGCGTTAGCATTAGACACAGCTGCAAATACTTGTGGGGAAACTAGGAAGGAAGAAGAGGTGCGCTGGACTAAGTCTGGACCCAGGTGACTGGAAAAAAGAGTTCCAAAATAAGGCATCTCGCACGATGTACACAACTGGGCTCTGGACAGGCTTGAGGGGAGTGTGTACCTGCTTCTGGCCTCACATCCACTTTTCCCTCTGTGGTTACAGCCTCTTGATTTCCTCTCCAGCCATTCAATGTAATCCATTTGATGCAGTCTTGTTGGGACGACAAACCCCAAGCAAGTGAATAAAGATGCTCTCCTCGGCCTTTGTGTCTTGAGTGGAGTCAGCGAACATACGGACAAGAGTGGCTGAAGGTCATTCAGTCCATGGGAGGCACCCTCTAGAGGGTCTTGGGTCCTGAGTATTTCTCAGCCAGGATCTCCATCCTCCTCTTTTCTATTTTTTAAAGGTTTTCTGAATATCATCTTTTAAAAAATATATATTACAGCCTTATTGGTATATAATTCACATACTATATAACTCACCCATTTGCAATATACAACTCCCTGATTTTTAGTATATTCACAGAATTCTGCAACCATCACCACAGTCAATTTTGGAACATTTTCATCATTGCAAAAAGAAACTCTGTGCCTATTAGTAATCACTCCCCATTTCTCCCCAGCCCTCCAGCCGTACACATGCACTACCCTACTTTCTGTCTCTAAAGATTGGCCTCTTCTGGACATTTCTTATGAATGGAATCACACAACATGTGGTTTTGTGCAATTGGCTTCTTTCACTTTGCATTATGTTTTTAAGTTCTGTTGCTATTGTAACATGAGTCAGCCCTTCACTCTTTAGTGGCTGAATACTATTCATTGTATGGATATATATATTTAATTCATCCATCCATCAGTGGATGGACATTTCTGTTTTTATGCCTACCAGACATCCTTCCAATAAATCCCTTCTCTAGTTAGGTTAGGCAGGGTTGGTTTTCCTTGCTTGAAGCTAAACCACGGTAACAGACACAATGTTCTCTGTAGATGTCCATAGATAATATGTATTTCAGATGTGGTGGCCCTAGGGTTCAGGTGGCATCCAGCCCTGTGATTCATTCAACTTCAGCCTTTCGTACAGGCCTCTCAGAGAGGTAGGCTGAGTGTGAACATTGGGGCAGCAAACCAGAACTTACAGATAACTGGATGGTTGGGGTGTCTACCTAAGGGTTCCCTTTGCACTGACTCTGAGCAGGCATCCACCCTGCCTCTGGTCCCAGGGGCACTGCTCACAGAAGTCATGGGAATCTAGCATAGCTTCCCATTCTTTGAGTGTCTTCTCAATGAACCATCCCCTCACCACCACTGAGCCTTTATTTATCCTCTCATCTCTGACCTTTCAATGTCCATCCTCATGGAAGAACTTAGACCTGCGTCATTTTGTTCTTTCTTACAAGCAAATCTGCTTTTAGGACCCCAGAGTTCCTGAAGGGCACCCTGGGTGTCAAGGCATGTCAAACCAGTTTGTTCCATCCATCAAACGAGGGGCAAGAGTGGTTGGACCCGTCGGTGATGTTTCCACTGTATTTGGCAACAGAAGCAACTCTTCAAATGGATCACGGGGGAATCTGACAGCACAGATGAGGCCAAGGACGAGCTACTCTGGTTGTTTGTTTGTTTTACTTAAAGTACCTAAATCCATCTTGGAAGGTGGTGCTAGAGTCCCAGCCCCAAGCCCTGGTGTGTTTGTAGACCGAATAAATTAGTCTTAAGGAAACCGGAGGCCGCATGGAGGGGAAGAGAGAGTAGCTCTTGGGTGAGATCAACCCCGACAGTGGGGTTTCCTGAAGGATGGACACAAATTCACAGGGTAGAAGCTTGGAGAAGAAACCACTCCAAAAACAATCTTAGACTTTAAAACCAAGAGGCAGAATTAGGAACCCATGCCGTCCATAATGTCCCTCCCTTGGGAAGCTTGCTTTTCCCTTGGACCAAGAGAAAACGAGATTCAGTGTATAATCTCTGACTCACTTGATATACTCTGATCTTTGAGCAAAGTCTGATGCAGTGACACAACCCTATGTAGTGAGGGGTGGGGAGGTATGTGCTCACAGGACAGAGCCACAAAGGGGGCGCGTCTCTGCTGTCACCTGTGTGGACATGGCAGCCTACCAAGGGACCCGCGTCCACCCAGGATTTGTGCGTGTGAGCAGCAGCAAGTCAGTGCTGCAAGTCCTCCTCGGTGGTATGGAGGGCAGAGGAGAGGAGCCCACAGCCGGAGGAATCAGCTGCTGAGTTAGAGACCCAGGCAGCATAAGCCAATCCCACCTTCCAGTGGAAGAACGCACGGGAGCCTGATGTTTATGATGCATACTCATCTATGCTTGGGACCCTCCCCAAATTGTCCCAAACCTTGATGCCCAACCCTATGTGTACCAGTCCCCAGCCTGGCTGAGGGGAAAACCAGCTTAGCAAATGCCCGCTCCAGCCACCAAGGCTCCTCAGTGACAAGGACGCTGTTCCACTTAAGCCTCTTTCAAAAGCCTCTTGCTGAGCTGTGTGTGTCAGATCAGGCTCGGGAAGGGATAACACTGCCCCAGCTCTGTTCGTGCTCTTTTGCTGTTCCAAAGCAAGAAGCGTCCAGAGCAAATGAGGTGGCAGGGTTCTCACCCTGCCCGTGAATCATGCCATCGGTCCCTCTGGTCCAGACTCCAGCCAGTTATGTTCAGAAATAGAAGGCCGCCAGGAGGCATGCACCGTGGGGCCCAGGTAACTGAGGTGAAGGTGAGTGCCTGCCATGCCCTCACACCAGCCAGCCAGAACCAGAGCTCCTTTTAGGGCAGCCTCCACACCCCCCTTCCTCTCTGCTCTTTTGTCTTCCCTTCAGAGATGCGTCAGCCAGGAGAGTTCAAATCGCTCCCCCTCCAAAGCTCAGTGACTCTGATGACATGAGTTTATTTCTTGTTCATGCTATTCGCCACTGTGGGTTGGTGGCCATTGTGGGTTGGTGGCCATTGTGGGTTGGTGAAGGTTCGGCATGAGCGAGTCTGCACATCAGTCACTCAGGGACTCAAATTTTGCTGAGGTCACTGAGGGGTCTTGCAATCAAACGCTCAGGCCTGGAAGTAAGACACGTCTACTCACAACACACGGACCAGAATTGGTCTCCTGGCCCAGCCCGATCATAAGAAGAGCAGAAAGTATGGAAATCCGCTGGGCCCAGAGTGGACAGAATGGGAGGCACTTGACAAACGATGAATGGGAAGATGAGCTTGTAGAGACAGGAAGAACCAATTGCAATTGTAACCCCATCCTTTCCTCGCTGCATGATCTTAAGCAAATTCTGGAAGTCTGTGAGCCTCAGATTCATTCAATAGGGCACCAATAACTATTAGCCCCCTTCCCTCCTTCTCCTATTCAAATCCCTAAACACAGGTAACTTATCTTGAAGGACATGATTTAATAATCACTTTTACCCGAAAGGGCAAATGTAGATAACAACTTAATTTTATTGATTTTTTTTCCCAATTCCTATGATGGGTATTTGCATTTTGAGGGGCAGAGTTCAACTTTGACAGATAGGCTTGGACCTCTGTGGGGTGCAGCCCTCTGACATGTTTCCCATGATTCTCAGCCCCAATATCAATCCCCTCGTGGGATCAACCTCCCCCTTGAATGTGGGCCAGACCCAGGGACTTGCAAAAGTGATGGGTGTCATTTTTGTCACCCTCTCTCTTGACTGCTCTGATGAAGCAAGTTGTCTTGCTGTTGGGAGGGGCCCATGTGGCAAGGACTGGAGGGTGGCATCCGGACAACAGTCCCCAAGGAACCAAATCCTGCCAACAAATGCTGAGTGAACTTAGAATTGGGTCGTCCACCTGTTGAGCCTCAAGCTGACTGTAGCTTTGGCCTACCCTGTGATTTCATTCTTGTGGAAACCATTACCTAGAGGCACATGGGACAGCCACCCATGGATTCCTGACCCATAGCAATTGTGGGGTAATTGACGTGTGTTGTTTTAAGCCACCAAGTTTGGGGATCATTTGTTACACAGCCATGGATAGCGGATACAAATCCTAGCATTCTGCTAGGTAGAGAAGCCGTGAATGGGTAGAATATATCCCTTCCGTCTAGAGACAATCTTGCTGCCACCACCCAGTCCCCACACTTGGCCTCCCCTCTTTTAAGTAGGGACAGTTCTCTCATTAAATCTTACCTGGCCATGCTCAGAGTGGGCTGTTTTACAATACACCTGTTCCTTCCTGGACCCCAGACTCCCTCAGGGCTGATTAACTCTGCCTCAGCTGTTTCAAAGGACCGGACACATCTGCGTTTCCCACCCCTATTACAGTTCTTTCATGAGGAGACAGCATGCTGCTGGGGTGGATAAAATCCCATTCTGGAGCCAGATCACCTGGCGTCAAGCTCAGTCCCACCACTTATCAACTGTGTGCCTTTGGGAACATTATTCCACCTCCCTATGCTTCAGTTTTCCTAAGAGTAAAAGGAGGATAAAATAGCACTCGGGGTTTTCTGAAGGTAAAGTAAAATATTACACATACAGAGCACAGCGTAGTGGCTGGGAGATGGGTACGTACTCCATCGAGGTTAGCTACCATTAATTACAGACATCGTGCCTCACTTGACAGGTGGAGTATTTGTATCTGGTGAGCAGCTATACTTACTCTCTCTGGTCTCTGTGATTACACTCAAACTAAGGCAGTAAACTGAGGAACAGGCAGTCCAGGAATGGCCCCAGTTCAACTCAACTGAATGTGCTGCTCCCCTCTTGCCCTGCCATGGACAGATGTCAGGACACGCGTATAGGGGTTTTATTTTGCTTCACTTATAGGGTGGGCTAGAGTTCTCTGTTCTCTTCCCTTCCTGTTGGCCCTTGGACCGCCCACCTCTGATGTGAAGGGAGTCCTTTTGAAGAAGAATTCCCATCAGTGAGGTCAGGAATGCAACTCATGAAAGACAGGTTGTTCAGAAATATTTGGGGAATAACTGATTGATGTCTTAACTAATTAGCTAACCAAATTGAAGATGCTTCACTCTGAACAGTGAGGCCTAGGGTGGGACGGGACATGCCCATGTAGCCTTGAGGGTGTCCTGGGAATGGGCAGAAGAAAGCAAATGAGAGAGGGGTTCTTCTGGGTGTTTTGACCAACAGGCAACCAGGAGAAGCCTTAGAGAAGGCTTTTTTTTTTTTTTTTGCACAGGGCTCTTGAGCACATTCCTAATTTATAACACAGAGTGCCAAGCTGCTTCTAGGAAAATCTTTGTAGCTGCCACAGGGTTGACACAGGAGAGACTGCAATGCGGTTTTTGTGGTTGTTTTCTGGACACAAGGAATGTGGGAGAGCATGCTGGAGCTGGTAAAAAGATGAAGGTGGAGGATCTGGGATATCTAGATCAACAGCTAAGGATGAAGGGATAGGGGAATGTTCCCCAATCCTCCCCACCTCCCCACATGTTACTCTCTCCCATTTCCAGGATTACTGGACTCTATGGCAATCACAGCTGGCAAATGGGGGTTGTTTTCTGTGCATCCATTATGTGTATACCAATTTTTATTTCAAATTATTAAGATGGATCTACTTTAGGTTCAAGTTTGGAGAGAGGTTCAAGAATAAATGTAACATTTTTCTTGCAGTGCTTTGAAGATAAATAATTTACAGAATCCCGTGTTCTTCTTCTTTTTTAAAAAAAATTATTTATTTGAGAGAGAGAGCAAGAAAGAGAGAGAGAGCAGGAGCAGGGGAGAGGGGCAGAGGGAGAAGCAGACTCCCTGCTGAGCAGGGAGGCCAACGGGGTACTTGATCTCAGGACCGAAGGATCATGACCTGAGCCAAAGGCAGATGCTTAACCGACTGAGCCACCCAGGTGTCCCACATGTTCTTCTTCTGACAGAGGCACCATGAGCAGAGATGTTACCCGTCTTACATAGTGCCACTCTCCGAAGCTGTGCATAGCTCCCCAATCATCTCTTGGTAAGGTGTCACACTCTATCTTCCACAAATCCACGTAACCTCCTCTTAAACTTTCCTTTTTACCATCGGGGAATGTCTCCTGGCCCATTATTTCCCATGATACCATTCTAATTCTGTCATTCTACTTAGAACTCATTTGACTCCATCTTTGGGGCAAAAGAAGCCTCTCTGCCTACTTCATGAATACTGGAGTCTGAAAGCCAAGATGTGTTTGTCCTCACATAGCCCCGTTTTGTGCTTCGAATGGTCCACACTTTTAAGATTTCTCTCTGGCCCTTTGTCATTCTGTATGCAATGAGACTTAACTTTCTTAAGACCCTCTCTACTGGGAAATTACTCCTGTCATTTTGTGGGCTGTGGTGGACATTTGGTTTTGCCATCTGATAGCCAGTCTTCCTCCTTCTGGTAACCGCATCCTGGTTTCTGTCTGGGGACTGATATCCTCCCCCACTCCCCATCTGTGTGGCTGAGGTGAAGCTGTGCATGTTCCAGAGTGGGAGCTTGTTCACCTCAAGTAGATCAGCACATAGCCCCCAACCCTGTCTACAGTGACTGGCTCCACGTTGGGCTTAGAACTCTATCAGAGCTAATGAGACACAATGAGTGTTTCACTGGGACTTCAGGGAAGGAGATTTTGCTTTTCTTGCAGAACAGAAAACTTAGAGGATTTAAGGGCTGGAGCTGCGGTCACCATCTGGCTACAACCACCATCTGGTCTACCACGAGGAAGCCAATGTAACGAAAGCCAATGAAGACTAAAAGAAAAAAACAAACCTGGGGCACATGATAGTATTTCTGAACTCCCAATCTAGCTGTGCCTCAAGCTAGACCTAGCCCTGAGTTTTTCATCTTACACAAACCAATAATTTTTCACTGTCCCTAAGCCAGTTTGGACTGAATTCTCTGTCACTTGAAGACAAAGGAATCCTCACTAATACAGCTGCATTAGCGAAAGCCATTTTTATGCCCTAAAATGTGGCCATCTGAAAAGTCAAAGGAAGCAGAACAAAAGAATGCTGGAAATGGAAAGGATCTTGTTGATTGACAGCTCCAACCCCATTGATTAAAAGATGAGGAAACAGAGTCAGAGCGGGGATGTCTGTGCATGTGTCCACATAGCTGCTCAGTAGCAGAAGTGAGGGCAGGACCCAGATTTGACATCCAGTTTTCTTTTTCACCTCTTCCCACTTATTATTATTATTTTTTTAAGATTTTATTTATTCATTTGCGAGAGAGACAGAGAGAACACAAGCAGGGGGAGAGGGAGAAGCAGACTCCCTGCTGAGCAGAGAGCCCGATGCGGGACTCGATCCCAGGACCCTGGGATCATGACCTGAGCCGAAGGCAGACGCTTAACCGTCTGAGCCACCCAGGCGCCCTATTTTTTTTTTTTTTGAGAGAGAGCGTGCAAGTTCGTGAACTCACGAGTGGTGGGGGAGGGGAAGAGGGAGAGGAAGAGAGAGAATCCCAAGCAGGCTCTCCACTGAGTGCGGAGCCCGACACAGGGCTCGATTGCAGGACCCTGAGATCATGACCTGGGCCAAAATCAAGAGTTGGATGCTTAACTGACTAAGCCACCCAGGTGCCCCATCCCTTCTTCCCACTTAGATTGCAATGGATTCCCACTGTCTACAAGGGTGAGTATGTTTCCAATCGCTGTCAAGAGCTTACCAAGGTGAGCCACCTTTTTCTTCCTCCTCCATTTCTCCTTTCCTTCCTTCTCTCTGCTAGTGGATGTAGAGTCTTTTCTTTTGATATAGATTCTTTTCCTTAAAAAGTTTTATTTTGAAATAGTTCAAGCGTACAGAGAGTATGCATAAAAAAGTAAAATGACAGACACCATGTGCCCCATGTAAAGTTTTAAAATGTTAATACTTTGCCTTCTTTCCTCCAGATTTTTCTCTTATTGATAAAGAGGTAAGATACCCAAATTGTAACTGAAGTGTCACTGCCTTTCCCATCCCTCCTGCTTCACTTCTACCCCACCTAGCAGTAACTACTATCTCAAATGTGACTGTTATTCCTCCACATTGCTTTGTATTCTAAATGCAAGAATAAATACAAGAATAGTAGATACTTCAGTGTTGGGATTCATAATTTTGTGTCGATAATATTCCACATATCCTGTTGGAGCTTGCTTTTCTCACTTAGTATTATGTTGTAAGGTTTATTAATATTGATGGAGGTAGATTCCTTAGTTCTTTATTTGTGCAAAAACGCATTTATGTTGTCTTACCTCCTGAATGACAGTTCAGCTGGTTGTAGACTCTCAAACCAGTGGTGATACTGCCAGTTCAAGTTTGTTCTGTGTAAGGGACCTGTCGTTAGTGTCTATCTGCTTTAAAATGCGACCTGAGATTTGGGGTGTTGATTATTTCACTTGCTTGAAGGTCACTGTGTTTTTCAAATCCATGAATTCAAGTCATTCATCAATGTTGGAAAACATTTTATCATTATCCATTCAAATAACTGTTTCTCCCATATTTTCTCTGTATCTTTTCCTTCTGGAACATATAACACATTAGTAGTTATACGTGGGATTTACAGATTTTAAACTATTTAGCCTAATTCTCCCTTTGTGTCCTTTTCTCTCTGCTCAGCATTCTGTATAATTTCTTGAAATGATTTCTGATCTACTAATCCTCTCTTTGGTGGTATTTGATCTATTATTTAACTTCGCCACTTGGTTTTTAAATTCAGCTGTGACTTTTTCTGCATCTAGAAGTTTTGTACTTGGTTCTTTTTTCAAAGTTAACTGTTCTCTTTTTAAGATCTTAATCTTTTGTTAGTAGAATAAACCCTTTTTTTTAAAAAAATATTTACAATAATTTTAAGGACATTTTTTACATACGTTTCCAAATTGCCCTATTCAGGTTCTAGAAGTCTAAATTATCAGATAGTTTGGCTCTATGGTGAGTTGACATCTTGTGGTATGTTCCTTTTCCTTCAGAAATCTCACAGTTTGCCTTTCCCCTATATTTCTGTTTTTGCTTATACTGAACACTCTAGTGGTATCACTGTCTCAGGATCAGTTTTTCTGTTTTATTTTATTTTTATTTTTTAAGAGATTTATTTATTTATTTTGGAGAGAGTACCGGGGGTGGGGCCGAGGGAGAGGGAGAGAGAGAATCTCAAGCAGACTCCCCACTGAGCGTGGAGCCCGACACAGGGCTCAGTCTCACGACCCTGAGATCATGACCTGAGCTGAAATCAAGAGTCGGACACTTAACTAACTGAGCCACCCAGGCGCCCCAGTTTTTCTGTTTTATGATGTAGTTTCAGCTTGGTGATTCCCTATAACTGTCCAGCAATATAAAATCAGACTTCAGACCTCTATGAAATGCAGTCCTGGTTTTGATTTTTCAGAAGAAACTTTTTTGCCCAACCAGATGCAGACAGTCAGAGGAAATCTTCTTTGCCACTGCCCTGTGATGATGATGATGATGATGATGATGATGATGATGATGATGTGTATATATATTAGGTGTAATATGGATGCAGTCCTTTGAAGTCTATGCTTCCCATTTTGCTCAGTCCTAAGGTTTTGTGTCCTTTTTCTGCGTGGGGGGAAAAAAATTAAATCCCATAGGTTACTGGCATAAGAAAAGCACTCTTTTCCACCTTCCAAGAGTAAGCTGCAAAACTAGTCCATACATTTACCAATATGGTTTTAATTTCCTCTTTTTTCCCGGAAGCAGGGATTTCCCCTTCTTTTGATTCCAGCCATGCATTTTAATTTATTTGTATTTCATCCAAAAATTTTTAGTATGCCTACTGTAAGGTTATCTTAACCCAGTGTATTGACCTCTCTGGATACCCCTGGCCATGTCTTTCCATTGATGTACTTGTGAGCCTCTGTGAAGATCTCCTGGCCCAAATGCATTCTCGTAGGTGCAAAAGGAATGTCCATCTGTGCCCTCCTTCGTGGTGTGCCACTGGCTTAGCTGACTGTGGTCTCTGTACTGATTGCTCTAGATCCTTCATATCACTCAGAGGCATATCTTGTGCCTTGATGTGCATACCTCTTGCCTCTAATTCCTGGGCTTTCCTGTTGCTACCGAGGCACGAGACACAATGGGGCTCTTTGGCACATGCGATGTCTTGTCCAGCAGGTCCCCAGTGAGGCTGCAGGTGAAGAGATGGGCAGTGCCAATGGCTTGCTTCCATCGCAGGTTCGGCCTGAGTATTGTGGCTTGTGCCTTCGATACTGCTTTACTACGTGCCAGAGATCCGGTTTCCCAGGGCGCTACTGGAGGCCCTAGGAGGTCAACCCCCAAATGCAGGAGAGTTGATGCCACATGGGACAACTTGGACCAAAGAGAGACCAGAGCTAGTATAAAAATTCTTCTCCCTTCCTCCTTCAAGATGGACTATTAAAACATGCAGTGCTTTTAGGTGGCCTCTCTAAAGACATCTGGAGAGACCAAGCAATCCACTGTGCTTGTTCTAAAAGCCGTGATATGACCCCTTAAATTTGCTTTCCTGACTTTCCAGAGTCGCTCCTGTTTTTTCCACACTCCCATTTATCCTTCCTGCCCCCCCCTCCTGCCCCGGTCGCTGGAATTGGACTCCTCCATTAACTGTTAACACCTAAGAATGTGCTCTAAGCTCCATTGTCTAGGGAACCCAGACTGAGATACTTATTTGCCATCTTATGGAATCTGTGGTCCCTCTGTATCCAATCAGCAACAATTGGGGGAAGGCAGAGAACCTCTTCAAGAAAAAGGTGCATTCTTTCCATTGTTTTTGTACAGATATCAGCCTTGAACAGTCTCTCCAAGCTTCCATTCTTTCTACCCCATGACCATATTTTATCTTGGTGCTGGGCACAGGCAAAGTGGAGAGGGTGTGTGGAAATAGTTTGCAGTATAAGATCCAGGCAAGCCAACTTCCAGATTCAGGCTATGGGCTCTAAGTCCTTGATTTGTACAACCCCTCCTTCGGTTTATATAATAAAGTTTAACAGTGGACACGGATGGAGCTTGAGAAATCCCCCTGGTGCTGTTATTTCCTCCTTCTTTTTGTTGAGAAAATTATCTTTTCCAGCCATGCCTCTCTGCTGAATCTGCAGGACACTTCTGATAGTAATCTTCATTTTAAATTGGAGGCTCTCTAAAATTTCATTGTGAAAACAATGTTCTTAACATAGTGCTTTATCCCCAGGAAAATGTTACATGGAAACACTTAATCATAAAATCTTAAAATTGGAGAGCTCGAGGAATCCCCCCACAATGCCTGGTATAGGGGAGAGATTAGATATTCATTAAAAGACTGAACACATTGATACGAGGAAACGTAAAATGGTGAAAAGCTCTAGAAGATGAGGAATGCAGAGACAAAGGATTTAGTCCTGCCAGCAATCATCTGTAGACTCTGAGTAGGTTATTTAACAAAAACATGCCCCAAATGGACTTCTGAACACTGCTCCTATGTGGGGAGAAATCCCAAAAGAGGTAAGAGACAGAATCTTGCCTCCTCCTCCTACGGTGCTATAAGGCAAGTGACCATGTAGAATTGATTTGGGTGGTGGCCGTATCAGCCCCCTCTGGGGCCGGCGGCAGTGGTAATGGGTCCAGCTGTGACAAGAACTATGCCCAATCATGTTCTCCCAGTGGGGCGTGTTACAGCTGCAGCTCTGGCCCCCCACTTTCCAATGATTCCTGGATCATTTTTGAGTCCAGATCTTCAGCTTTGCTATTCAGCCTGTGAACTACGTGATATCACTCCAAATACTCTCCTTTTCTGCTTAACTTACAGACTTAGTCCCCACTGCCTTCAGCCCAAACTCTACAAGTAGAAGGTCCAAAACCAGCTCCCTTGTTTCTAAAATCCCACAAACTGCTACGTAACCCTTTGGATTTTGAGAAGCACTTCTAGCCACGTGGTCATATTTCACCCTCAGAATAACCGTATGTGCATGCCTCACTAACCTTATTACGTGTATGGAAACAAATGAAGATCGCAAGATGGATGGTTTGCTTGGAACTGTCCTGACGGGGCAGGACTTGGGCCCAGCTGGATTCCATGTGTTTGTTTTAAGTCACCAGTGGAACCACAAGATGATGACCATGAAGGTGTGTTCTACTCTGAAGCTTGCTGGATGATTGTTACTGCTGTTTAAAGTCACACAGGGGGAAGGCAGCAGAAATGTCAGATAAAGGCACACCTGGATCCCAGCCCCGTGTCGTTTCCATTCCTCTATACCCCCTCCCTCCAAAGCAATGCTTTTGTTTAATTACATTTATAGGTTACTATTCTGATACTCATTTTTACAGGTGGTTTTGGCAAAGGAGTAAGAAATCTCTTGGGTGGTGTTTGAAGAATTCAAGAAATGTGTGCCTGATGTTTTCAACAGCCACACGGAAATGTCTGCACCTTGCCCTGAATCCCTAATGGTTCACTCAAGGTCCTCTAACTATAATAGTGATCTTATCACATCTATTAAGTGAATTCATGATAGCAATGGAAAATCTGCTCTGAAATTATCCCAATACCTTCCAACTGTCTTAACAGTATGTCTTTCTTAGCTCCTGCCGTTCCTGTCCTCTCTTCTTCTTTTTTTAAAAGATTTTATTTATTTATTTGACAGAGAGAGACACAGTGAGAGAGGGAACACAAGCAGGGGGAGTGGGAGAGGGAGAAGCAGGCTTCCCGCGGAGCAGGGAGCCCGATGCGGGGCTCGATCCCAGGACCCTGGGATCATGACCTGAGCCGAAGGCAGACGCTTAACGACTGAACCACCCAGGCGCCCCTGTTCTCTCTTCTTCTTAAACCTTGCTGCTTAATCGCATCCCTTGACATTCCCGGCAGCCTCCCACCTCCCAGGAAGGTGGAAGAAAAGCTAGGTGAGCAGAGAAATGGAAAGACAGGCAGCCGCCCAATTAGTAGCAACTGCTGAGCAGATGAAAATGGAATAGAAATGAAATGCTCTCCACTGACCAGATAAACACCACTCAAGTAGTTAAAAGGGAAAAGAACAAATCCATCATAAACTCTAGAATGTGATGGCAATAGTAGGCAGGTGGGGTGGGAGAGAGAGGCACTTCTTTCTCCACCAGACTTTTCAACACCCAAAATGACTGACAGCCTCAACCAGGGACATGCGCATGCTCTAGTGGGAAAGGGAGCACAGGGCAGTAATAATCACAACAAAAAAACTTATATTTAGATAGCACATTATAGTTTGCAACGTGACGTGGGCAGAAAAGTTATCACTTCTCTTTGATATATAAGGAAATAGCTTCCAAGATGTTAAGAGACTTGCTGAGCATCACATAGCTGTTAAGTGGTGGAGCCAGGAATCAAGCCAAAGATTGTGCGTGTGTGTGCGTGCGCGCGCGCGTGTGTGTGTGTGTGCGCGCGCGCGTGTGTGTGTGTGTGTACTGCGGGGCAGGATAGGGGGACAAAGAAATAAGAAGGGATAGCCGCGAAGGGGATGTGGGGGGAAATGTGTAACAGAGAAGTCTCTCATACAATAAGATAGAACTAAAGCATGATACTAATAAAGATTTATTTATATTATTTGGGAGAGAGAGAGGAGGGAGAGAATCTCAAGCAGACTCCCCGCTGAGCATGGCACCCGAGCTGGGGCTCAATCTCATGACCCTGAAATCATGACCTGAGCTGGGGCTCAATCTCATGACCCATGAAATCATGACCTGAGCCGAAACCAAGAGTCAAATGCTCAACCAACTGAGCCACCCAGGTGCCCCAAGAATGTTACTAATAAAATATCCACCATGATATGACATTGAGGGAGCAGATCCCAGCCAAGTAGAGAAGGTACAAATAATGTACCATCATCACCTGGACACCAAGACATTCACAGATTTTTAAAAAATATCATAATGATTTAAAAGAAAAAGCACTGTCACAGAGCATAAAGAACCATAACATATTTCACTTTTTTTTTTTTTTTTTTTGAGATACGGGTGATATAGTCAGTCCTTTTCCTACATTTGGAAGGCATTTGCTTGTTTTCAATGTGGAGGGTTAAGGAGGAAATATGTGGTTTATAATCCATCTGTACCCCCGCTCACAAGATAGGGAGAGCATGATGATGTTTGTTTCTTGAGTCTTTCCCCTTGTCACCTTTCCCTAAAAAATGACCAAGCTAAGTCCTAGATCTCATCCCTGATCAAATAATAAATGCTGAATTTATTCAGATGGGAACATACATCCTGGCTACTGATCTTTTATTTTGCTTCCCCAAAGGCCCACTCTCTAGCTCAACTTCTAGAAGTTCTATTCCTACCATGACCAAAATGCTGGCAGTGACTTTGATAAAAGAGGATATGAAGTATCTTAGCTAAATCCTAATATGAGCGAAGGTGAGGTCTCTGAAGTGGCCTCCATCTATAAAAGGCGAAATCTGTCTCAGCTGTTTTGTCAACATCCCAATGTGAATCTGCAGTGCAATTTCACTGAACAGACTATATACTTGGTCATCAGATGGTACCAAAGGGCATGCTGTGATGAGCACCATCATCTTACATAATCTTGCAATCAAAAATTCCAGACACTAATTACTCAACATTGTAGCCAATTACTTCTTCCATCTACTTCGTGTTTTTCGAATAAGCCCTCTCTTCCTGCCAATACAGGTAAGAATTTTATCACCTATTTTCTTTTTTAAAAATATTTTATTTATTTATTTGAGCGAGTGGGCGCACTGGAGAGGGGAGGGGCATAGGGAGAAGCAGACTCCCTGCTCTTGGGATCATGACCTGAGCTGAAGGCAGATGCTTAACCGACTGAGCCATCCAGGTGCCTCTTATTATCTATTTTCTTAATTAATAGTTTGATCTTTCTGAAAATAATTCTAGTCAAGCTTTAAGGACCAGTCCTTAAGTTTCGAATCTAGCGAACAGACTAGATGAGTTTCTTACTCTTTCTGGTTGAACAGATATTGGTTATCATCTCTTCTAGCCTCTTCAGTCCCACGGGAGTAAAATGATAGCAATTGTTACTATTACTGCTATCTCTTTGTCAATCAAATCTGTTTCCAAGTGGCAGCTTTCCTATCATTTTATTTTCATTCTTTTGGTTTGTTTTTTTTTTTTTTGCATAAGAAGTGGAATACACATTTTAGGGTCAGATAGATTTGGGTTCACCTCCTAAGTCTTATGCTTATTATCTGTGTAAGCTTAAATAGTTTGGTATCTCTGAGATGCAGATTTTGCAGTTGCAAAGTGAAGACACAAAGACCTACCTCCAGGGCTTGTGAAAGGGTTAAATCAGACATCAGAAGGACTTACACAAGATAATCCCTCCAGAAATGGTAGTTTCGTCCCCCAGTTCAGTTTTCTTTCTCAAATATGGTGCCAGAAACGTGAAGTGATATCCAAGCAAGGATATATCACACTTTTGTACATAACCAATACACACAAAGAGCCAAATGAATGTTCTTTGGTCTTTAAAAGCTAACACATGAATTACGTTTCTCTAGGGAAACAAACATGGGAAGTCCTAAATCTCTGTTTATGTAAGTAATCTCTATACCCTCTGTTGGGCTCGAACTCACACCCCCAAGAGCAAGAGTCACAGGCTCTTCCAAATGAGCCAGCCAGTTGCTCCTGGAAGTCCTAAATCTCTAAAAGCAAAGTAATTTTCATTCAAACAGAAAAGAACTTTTAGAAGGATGGGAAGAAAATGATTTGAAAAGAATTTTTAGGACAGGAAGAAAAGAAAAACATATGAGACATGGTACGCATGAGTGGGATTGGAGAGCTCTACAGGTTTGCTCTCATTTACAAACTCCGACCAACCACAATGAGATCAGACTGACCCACCATCAAACAGTATTTCCCATCATCATCCAGTATGTATGGCCAACAAAGCGGAGTCTACTCCGACCTCGCAGGGCCATGACGCAGACTACACTATCCAGAAGTCATGCAGTAAAGTAACAAACTTTAAGTGTTAACAAACCCTACATTTTACAAATTTATGCAACCATGGGACCCTTTTTGTTCATGGGACACCTACAAACACATCATAAAGGTAATATTCCGTGTAACCAGTTCAGGAGACACTAATTTGTTGGATGACACCCAAACCCTATAGCACAGAGACAAAAACCAAACAATAAACAACAGCAAAACCCACCACAAACTCCAGACCTATACATGTAGATTGATATGCAAAAATGATATAGCTAAGGAACTGCTTCATTAATAAAAGATCTTGTTTACACCTTTTACAATTATCGATAATCATCCATCTTAAGTAATATATTCTCCTTCGCTGAACAATACCATGGTCACTGGAGCCCTGAGCAACTTACCCATTTGTTTGAATTGTGAGTGTTTTGGCTCTCACATAGGCGGAGGCTCCATCAGTCGAGACTGTCAGCTGATACTTAGGAAGCATGAATTCTTTTCTAGGCTTACTCTAACTACTTTTGCACCATGGATTATAAATAAATAGAGCACGGTGTGTTCTCATGGTTAGGAGTAAGGGCTTGTGGTCAGACAGAGATGAAATTGAATCCTGATTTCCCAGGCATGATCTTGGAAAACATATCTGATGGACCCGTGCCTCAGTCTCATCATAGGTAAACACGGGGATATTTCCTACTTCGTTAGAGAGTTTGAAAATTAAATCAGACTATGCCAGTGCAGGGCGCCTGGGCGGCTCAGTCGGTGAAGCGTCTGCCTTCGGCTCAGGTCATGATCCCAGGGTCCTGGGATGGAGCCCCACATCGGGCTCCCTGCTCAGCGGGGAGCCTGCTTCTCCCTCTGCCTCTGTCTGCCGCTCCCCCTGCTTATGTTGTCTCTGTGTCAAATAAATAAAAAATAAAATCTTTAAAAATGAAGGGGGGGAAATCGGAGGGGGAGACGAACCATGAGAGACTATGGACTCTGAGAAACAAACTGAGGGTTCTAGAGGGGAGGGGGTGGCGGGATGGGTTAGCCTGGTGACGGGTATTAAAGAGGGCACGTATTGAATGGAGCACTGGGTGTTATATGCAAACAATGAATCATGGAACACCACATCCAAAACTAATGATGTAATGCATGGTGATTAACATAACATACTAAAATTAAAATAAATAAATAAATAAATAAATAAATGGAAATAATTAAAAAAAATGATTATGCCAATGCTTAGCACCTGACCAGTCACATAATAAGTACACAAGAAACGCTCACTATTATTTTATGAACTTCTGATCATGAGCTTATTAGTTTTTTCCTTTGCGAGTAATGACTTTATCTTCAGAGTGTGTAAGCATGTGTGTGTGTGTGTGTGTGTGTGTGTGTGTGTGTGTATTCCCTGAAACGCCAATGTAGCCAGCAAGGTTCTGCATCCAGACTGATTATTTACCTACATGCCATTTACAAATTATTTGGCTTTCAAGTCAAAATCCTTAGGGAGACCTATTATTACATGCAGGTCTTTGAAGGTCTCCTTTCATACCTTATCACAAAGTATGTTTCTAGGGAGAGCTAGGAACATGGCAGGGAAGGGGGGTGGCCCTTCTCTACTCACAGATACTTTGCAAGAATTAGCGCTGACTGACATTTCAATGGCAGGGAGGATGGAGGAAAGAAAAGAGGCATATTGTCTGTATCACTCCCCCTTCCTTAACATCTCAACAGGAACCCCTTTTGAGGGCTGCCTGGGCCAAACTGAATGCTTCTAGGGGTATATCAGTAGGAATTCACTGGGGCTGAGTTTTCTGACAGTCTAATAAGGAGGCTGATCCAAGAGGAACTTTATTAGCAAAGTCAAGGATGGGGGTTCAATGATACGGTGGGTACTGCAAAGCGCTTTATCCCAGCACCCTTTTTCCCTGGCTTGTCATTATTACAGGGTCTGGTAAAACTTACGAGAAAAGAAAGAGAAGGGGGAGGGGAAGGGGAGAGGCAGGATGGAAGGCGCTTGGCCAGTTTCAGTTCCGGCTAAGGAGTCTGTCCTAGATGAATGGCCTCCCTTTTCCCGGCCCTCCGTGTAAGCACATCTCTGTGCTTTGTGACTTTGCACTCATTCCTATCAGGAGGCGGCATCTGTTTTTCCAGCTCTTGATGCTGAACTGGCCTTGTGACTTGCTTTGGCCCACAGATGAGGCAAAGTGATGGACTAGTCTTGAGGCCTAGCATGCTTGTGCCCTCTCCTGGAAATGCTGCTGGGTGGGCGGGCAGGACTAGCCCAGGGGAGCCTGTTGGGAAGATGACAGGCACGTGGTCGGGTGCCCCCTCCAGAGGCTGACCCACCCTGCTGGCCCATGAGGACACCCCCCGCAAAGAAAACCCCTGCCCAGCCGAGCCTGCCCCAGCTGCCTCCCCCATAGACATGAGTTAAATAAATAGTCATTGCCAATGTCCCAGTTTGGGATGGTCTGCCAAGAGCAGCGGGGGAGTGACACAGAGGCAGAAACGGGTATCTCTTGGCATGACTCTCCCCCTGTCCTTGCTCTTCTGCCCTCGAATGCCAGGATGATGTGATAGCTGGAACTTTGCAGCCATCAAGCAACCATGAGGGAAAGAACAGACTCCTTGTTTTGTCAGGTAAATAAGCTCCTCTTAGTTCAAGGCTGGTTTTCTTTTCCTTGATGCTCAACATAGTCCCAGCTGGAAGGGGGAGCGTTACTGAAAGCCCGAGTGGAGTTAGGGTGCTCAGTGATGGCAGGTGTAGAATGGTACGGTGGCCTGGGGGTAGAGAATCAAAGAGCACCCGCTCATTCATTCATTCACTTATTCATTCTTTCACTCGTTTAAATAGGCACCACTGTTATCTGAGGACTTGTTAGTGGAGGAGCCAAGTGGATGGGAACCCTACTCCGAAGGCTTTCATGGTTGGGAAGGATGTGGGAGTAATGAAGTCCTACCGTGACCTCCAAAAAACCCCACTTAGGACATCTCCGGCAGGCTCCCCATTACCACAGAGCCCCTCTCCCTAATTGTTAGAAAGTGACATCCAGCTCTACCGTAATCTGCCTACTTACTGCTTTCACCCACTGGTCAAAGTTCTCCTTTCTAGTGCTTTCCACATTGCTCCTGTGAGGTATGCCTAAGGGCAAAGGGGTGGGCTGCCAGAAAGGATGGGATATAAAGCAATAAAGCCAGTTTTCAGAAGTCTAGATTTTCTTCAAAACATGCTTTCCCTTCAAAACTCAAAAGAAGAGCTTCAACAGAATCCTGGTTTTAATAAACCACATTTCTATTGCTTACCAAGAAATAAATTTGATCCCTGAGGAACACACACCATGGTTATCCAGAGGCTTCCATACCTCTACTCCTGAGAAAAGAAGACCATTTCGTTCTCGATAATAATAATGGTTGTTATTTATTTATAAGATGTCAGGTGCTGTGCTAGGTACCTCCTACATCATATGATTCCCACAACAGCCCTATGTGGTATTATTTTCTTCACATCAAAAATGGGGGGAAAAAAGAGTTCAGAGATTTGAACGGATTATTTCCCAAAGTCTCAAAGCCAGTAAAGTAGAAATGATATTTAACCACAGTTCCATAGGTCTCCAAAGCTCATCTTTCCACTACAACTTGCTGTTAATAAGCAACAGCCTCACATATTAAGAGACAGCCTTTTTCTTATCTTCTCTAAATATCCTTGTGGGGGGAAAGGAAACCACAAGAAAACCACATTCCCTTTGCAAAGGGGAAATCATAAAGTGGTGGGCATTCATTAGAGAAAATGGAAGGGAGAGGCAGAATTTTTCTGCTTCTTCCTATTTTTTTAAGTCCCTGCATCCCAGAAAGCCTGGAGACACTTGAACATACCCATTGGGATCCTAGGGGCATGTGCGTGGTGAATAAAACCTCAGGTATCCAGAAGAAAATCCTAATCACCTGACAGGGTCGAAGAGGAAACTGGCATTGTTCCCCCAAGACGGAGATGTGAGACCAGTGGTTCTCAGACCTTGACTATGCAGGAGAACCATCTGGATGACTTGCCAAAAACCCAGATCCCCGGGCCCCACCCCCAGAGTTTCTGACCAGCAGGTCTCAGGTGAGGTCTGATAAAGTGCATTTCCAACCTGTTCATAGGTAGTGTTGATGCAGTAGGTCCGAGGGTCAATACTTTGACAATCACTGCCCCTTAAACTATCCCTAGCACCAACCAGACTGGCATAGTGCATGCTTGGGGGATCCCAGACCTAACAGATGCACCAGGGAAGACTGATTTGCATCCACCTATGAAACTTCCCCATGATCAGTGGGTTATTGAAGGGCACTGTACTGGGGTGACCCACTTTCATAAAGAGGGCCAGAGAAGATGTTGGACTTTAGAGTTAGACCTCACCCTAACCCCAATGCTAACTGGACCTGAGCTCAAATGTTAGCTCTGCCCCTTAGGAACTGTGCAATGTTGGGCAAGGTGCTCGGTCTCTCTGAGCTTCCTTTTCCTCATTTGTACCTAACTTGTAGAGTTGTTAGGAGTCTGAAAAAGACTGAGGTAAAGAACCTGCAGGCACAAAGCGATGTTCCAGAATTGATATTGCTTCAGGGAACTGGGTAAACTCATCCAGTCTACTCAGCGACGGTGCTGACTGGGGGGATTCGTGCTGCAAAGGCGAGGTCAGAGCCGACTTAAGTTAGTCCTCCTTGCTAGAGCCTGCCCCTGTGGACTGCAATTCCAGGGAGTCAAGGCTGGTTTAAAGGAAGGTCTATAGCAGGAGAGGAAGAATGAAGGGGAGTAAGTCAGAGGGGGAGACGAACCAGGAGAGATGATGGACTCTGAGAAACAAACTGAGGGTTCTAGAGGGGAGGGGGTGGGGGATGGGTTAGCCTGGTGATGGGTATTAAGGAGGGCACGTTCTGCGTGGAGCACTGGGTGTTATGCACAAACAATGAATCATGGAACACTACATCAAAACAAATGATGTAATATATGGTGATTAACATAACAATAAAAAATTTAAAAAAAAAATAAAGGAAGGTCTAAGAATCAAGGAGAGTTCTTTAACCTCTGGAAGATTAAAAGCCTCCTGGGTCTTAACCCACAGCTGTGGCTATGCCAACAGAAGGGGATGAGGAGAGCTGAACTCTTCCACCAACATAAAGAATTCTGTGAGCCTATGATTTCTTACCCTTCTTTCCAACATTATATAAACCTTTCATCTTGGTGGCCCTGGATTCAGAGAAAGGAAAATGACCAAAGATATGTGTATTAAAAGCAACACATTAGGTCACGACCATTGGTTTATCCAGGTCAACTGTGGGGGTGTCATCCGGGGAGCGGGGGGGGGGGCGAAACTCTGATTCTTTATGATGTTATCCATACGTGGTTAGGATGATACCCCAAGAGATGCTAACTTTCTCAAACCAACAGAGGGTAACCATAACTAATATTCTCCAAAGACCAGTATTAGAAAGGCAAGTTAGTTACTGTCTGACCTAATTAGGTATGTCACTTTTAGATTTTGTACTAGCTTCTTCAAAAAGTTGAAGTTATTTTAGACACTACAGCTGTAATGACACAACAATACACGGGTCTAATGAGTAATTTTATCAAATTAATTCTTTCTGAAAGGATACATTTTTATGCTCAGAAAAATCACTCCAGCTTTTTTTTTAAAATGTTTTGATCTTTGTAACTAATTTTAGAGATCACACTGTGCCTGTTCCATTTGCTCTGTGAGTCCTGCGATGGCCCCAGTTAAAAGCAATAACATTCGAATTTGACCGAAGCCCCAATCTTTATAGTATCTCAGCGCATCCTATCACCCTGGGTGATTAAAGTCCTTGGTTGAATTAACTTTCAGAATCTCCCGTTTTAATATTGTAGCAAGGAAGACAGCTGAGCTCCTCCAAGTAAGAATCATCTGAATTAATCATCAGCCTCCAAGCACATCCCACCTGCCTTGATCAATGGGCATATAATGGTTTGTACACTGGAGAAGTGTTTCTCTGGGGTCTAATAAATGAATGGCTTCAATTTCCTGGTGGCTTATGTCGAGCTCCTTACAGTTTGACTTTGGGCCTGGTACAGAGCTCCATTCCTAGCTAACATATTGGCTGGGATATCCTCTGAGGGCATGATACTTAAATAACGTACCTTTTGCATCCATCTACTTGGGTGAGATCATATCTTAAGAAGCATGATCTAATTATATATCTCAGTTCTTTATGACAGTGGTTCTCCCCAGAGGGCTTATTAGAACACACCTTGTGAATTCCCACCCCAGAGTCCCTGACTCGGGAAGTCTAGACTAGAACCCAAGAATGTGCATTCTACCAAGTTTCCAGGTAATGCAGACGCTGCTGTCTGGGGGGCCACACTTTGAGAACCACTGCTTTAAAGATACTGATACTACTTTCCTTTTGAGAAAATTAAGTTCTAATGGTTTCCCATGTGGCGTAAAAGGGACAGAGAAGATGGAAGCTATTGTAAAGTCCTTACCTTGCTGGGTGTGTTTCTTTCTTGGAACAGTCTGTTGTGGAGAACTCTGTTAAAAATATCAGCTCCCAAATTCTCCCGCTGACCTCAGAGATAGAGAGAGGCGGTGTGTCTACCTGGGCTGGGCACGTCACATCATATTTGTTTATAGACGTCGGGAGACCACATCTTGGAAGAAAGGGCCATGCAAAAATACTGACTCCAAGCCCTATTTTTTCAAATGTGATGTCACCAATGAAACGGTTCTTACAAAAGTGAAAAACTCCAGGAATGAGGGCCACTTCATTTCACAGGAAGGTCCCTGACTGTGTGACAAGTCACTCTAATTTTCTTCATGGGGGAAGGGGACTGGATACAGCCCAGAGGGAACATGAGGGGCCTTAGACTCCTGGTTGACCCCAAAAGAACCATCAAGTAAGGACAGACAGAGGTATCATTAATAGGAGTCTTTTAGACTCAGGAACCACCAGCCAAACTCCTTATTCTGGCACGCCAGTCTTATATACAAAGGAAATAAAATTCTAGGAAAACAACAGCACTGTTCTTATTCCGGAAAAAAATTTTAATTTGCGTTTATAGATAATAAACGCAAATTGAAGATTTGCGTCCATTGAAGATTCCTGAATGTCTCCTTCCTGACAGATGAGTATGCCTGTATGTATGTGTGTGTGTGTATCTGAGAGAGAGAGAAAGTCAACTGGTATACCTAAAATTTGAGGACTGCTACTCTAATAAGATGGTCTGTTCTGCTTCCAAGGATCGCATTAGGTCCCTTACTCACTAACACATTAACTATGGGGAATGCTAACAGAGTCACACTGAGCCATGTGCTTGATGTTCTCTTCTAGAAGGAGCTCACTCTCTAGCGCAGTGTAGCAGGGAAGAGCACAGACATGAAGTTAATCTACCCGGTCCCAACAGAGACCCACCATTTACTAGGTGTATAATCTTGGCCAGGTTACCGGCTCTCCTGGGGCCTTAGTTTACCCACCTATACAACTGAGTACTTCTCTCATAGGGCTGTTCTGTTGAGTAAATGAGCTAATATATGGAAACCACTTAGAGGATGCCTGCCACATAGAAAATGCTATATAAATACCAGTCATTACTATTTATGTCCAAATACTGTGCCATCCCTCTCCTTTTGTTCTATGCAAATTCTTCATGCTAATGCTATTTGGATTGGCTAGCATCCAAAATTTAGACTTCTGCCATAATTATCTACATATGGCAGCAGGATCATTCCAGAACCACCCTAATGACTTTGATTAGAACCAATCACCTGTGCCTATTTACACAGCAGAATGATTGGCAGGGTTTTGGAAGGACTTGGTATTCCAATTATACTCTCGCTGGGTATGGACTGTTTTGAGCAAATATGCCAGTCAGAATCATGCTAAAGCAGATCGGTTTCTGTACATTTTTCTACAACCCAGTAGAAGAAAAAAAAAATGAAAGAGGAGAGGAACTATTGGTTTATTCAATAAACGCTGTTTGAGCCTCTGCTATTTTCCGTGCATTGTGCAAGATGGTGTGGATTGAGAGGTGGGTACGCCACTCCCACTCTCAAGAAGCTCATGTCTAGTGGGAGAAGCAGATTAGGAAATCAGCAAATACTGTACCATATATTGAGGATTATAACAGACACCCCCATGGACTGTTGGGAGAGCAGAGAGGTTCCTAGAATTGCAGTGCCTGTCTTGGTCTGGGAAGATGCAGTCCTCCCAAAGCCCAGAAAGAAAGAGCTGAAAGACAGGTAGGAGCCAGCCAGGCCAACAAGGTGGGCAAAGGCCTCATGAGCAACGCTGGGTACAAAAGTTCAGAAACACACATGATACTGAAGAAGGTGGAAGACGTAGGGAAGCAAGATCCTCATTCCTTAGGGTTCTTAAGGAGGGACCAAGGGGTGAAAAATGATGTGGAAGTCAAAAACGGAGGGATTATGTAAGAGGTTAATCCCATGAGGGTGGCATGTCTATGCCCCACATGGCTATGGGGTTGTGTAACTGTACAACGTAGACTTCTCCAGGAGAGGGAGAGAAGCCAAGAAAGCATCCGCCGACAATTGAGAATTAATTTTCTGTGCAAAGAGAATGTGCTGGATGCACAGTCTTTGCTAATATTGCTATTGGTTATCTGTAGAAAGGGATATGTTTCGACGAGCTCTTCTGTGATGATAATATATATTGTCTAGCTGTCCGGAAAAAAATATGCAGTGCCCAGCTGGTTGGAAAATGGATTTTGGAGAGTAGGTAGCAGGTCCATGGTTGGGATGGGAGCTGAGCAGCTGAACACAGACCCACTCTGCTAGTAAACAGCTCCCGGACCAGGGGTTCTCAACCAGGGCTGTGTAAATGCAACACCTGGGAAGATTTAGAAATTACCAATGTGTGGGTCCCAGTCCCAGAAACTATGAATTAGTTGGTCACGGTTCAGCCTGGGCAACAGGATATTTAAAAGCTCCCCAGAGGAGTCTTACATGCCCTCCGTGTTGAGAACCCTAACTCTATAACTTTGTTACCTCAAGGTTGTCCCTGGGCCAGCAGCAACCCTAGGGACATGTCAGAAATGCTGAGTCACGGGCCAACCCTAAGTCTATCGGATCAAAATCCGCATCTTAACAACATCCTCGGGTGATTCAAATGCACTTGAGAGTTTGAGATGTGCCAATCACAGCTATGCATCAGAATCCCCTTGGAAGCTTATCAGAATTACAGATTTGCACATCTATCAATTAGGCGCAGGACATCTTGAATCTGCATACATTTTTCTTTTTTTTAAGTTTTGATGAACCCAAGCAGCGGGAGTTAAAAACCATTGTCCTATCATGCAGGTCAAGTTGGACAGAGGGCCCATGACAGAGGGATTTGGGCAATATTGCTCTGCTCTGTGCAGAAAGATGGGGAGGGAGGGAAATACTTCCCCCTTCTCCCAGAAGCGGGGTTCCACACTGAGAAGGGGAGCATTATGTGACACAAGGATTTTGTGGGAGGCCTGCACAGCCCCTTCTAATTGCCTTAGGAACAGATGGAGATAAAACATGAGCCCAAAGGTGAGGTCATTCTGGTGATATGAAATGACTCACAACTTCCACGCGAGTCTCCACAAAGAATAGGTGAGGGGCAAAGAGTTTAAATCTCCTTGTGCTCCTGTGTGTGTGTGTGTGTGTGTGTGTGTGTGTGTGTGTGTGTGTACGCGCGCGCGCACGCGTGCGCACACGTGTGTGCCCGGTGCAACAGGGCATTACTGTGTGCCCTTGAGCAACTTTGGTTGTTATGAGAACATCTTTCCGGTTGAGAAGTCCCTGTGACTCATGCCTCACACTGACCTCCTTCAGCGTCTGGCCTGAAGCTTGTAATTGGTAGAGAGTTCCGGGCCTTTCTAAGCAGGGAGAGGGCAGATGGAGGTGGCCAGCCAGACATAAGGAAATAGCTGGGTGAGTTAACCATAGGCATCTTCTTTCCTCTTCCTCCACTGAGAGGCAGCTGGGAGGATGGTGGTGTCTGTGCTAGTGGGGCACTGGGAGACAGGCACAAAGTCTCTGGTCTATCTCTATCCTCCTTCCATTTTTCAGGGGGCCAGATCAGGACCCTGCTCCAGATCCCCTGGTGCCTCTCCTTGTCCAGGCAGGTTCTGGCGATAGACCCTTCCCCCGTCTCGCACAGGGTCAAATGCATGGAATGAATACACGAACAAACGGGCAATGAGTAAGTATGCTGTTCCTAGTGCAACTACCCTTCTCATCTAAAAGAACAAAGAAAAGAGTCTCAGAATCACCTGTGCCGGGAGCTTTTGACTGAGTCTGGCTTTGATCTGCCTAGAAGCCGCTCGATATTTTTCTTTTTCTTTTGACAGAACACCTCGCTTCTTTGGCTGAAGTGTATAATTTCCTACCTAGCTCTCGAGGGGCACCTCAGCGCTCAAGAAGAAAGCAGGTGTGAGAGGCTCATGGGCCTGGGGTGTGGCCTCGGGGCCTCGGGCACCCTCCCTGCCATCCCGCCTCGGGGTTTCTGGGTAACTGTGCTCCTGAGTGGCCCCAGGGGGAACCTGCCTGGGACTGATTGACAGGCGGCCTCTGGGAATACCGCCCCGCCCTCCTTTCTCTCTGAGTCCAATTACCCAGGGAGGGAATGGACTGAGAACATATTTAGAAAAATGTGTTCATTGTTGCTTTTAAAAGTCTCCTCTGTAATTAGGTACTACGGGGGTAGTCAACCACGAAAAGCCACAACCAGTGCTGTCAAGTTCCATAAAACAAAAAAGAAACCAATTAATCCAAATGGAAAAGAGGCTGGCTGAGCCCCAGCACCTGCCTCATTCACTCCACGCCCACACCCACCAGAACGGCAGTCTCAACTCAGGCAAGCCCACTCTGCCTGGGCATTTCCAGATCCACCTGGTGTGGACAGGAGGTCACTGAGTCTCCGACCTCTCTTCCGAGAATCCATCTCATCAGTACCAAGGCCAGCAGTTTCATTGTGCTCGCCTACAAAACTTCCAGAATGAGCCCCCAAACCTGCCAGTTGTGTGAAAAGTAATCCAATCAGATTCTGGGCACTTTATGCATCCTAGTGGCTCCTGGGAAGCATCCGTGCCCATAGGAAGAGATAAGGGTGCAGACACCTGCACTGACTTGATCCTGTTCCCTGACGGCTCCTGAACATTCTCCAGTGAAACCTGACTCTTGAGAGTGATTGTTCCCTAACTGAGGGATTCCGGTGAGTGTGAATTTTAGAGTGCTTTATAAAGCCTTAGTTGCATTAGCATGCCCACCCAGAAGTGTGGGCTTTTAGATGCTCCCTCTCTGGGACCCCAAGCCACATGGGGTGAGTTCTCTTGCAACCCTTCCTCTCCACGAGGGAGCTGCTTCAGGGCTCCGAGGTCAAGGGTAGGAGGCTGTGAGGCAAAGCACCACGATTCTCTCCACAGGGTGCAGCTACCAGCACTGCAAATACTTGCGTGACCTTGACCCATGGGAAGAACTTACACCTTCCCATCGACACTGTGTGTTTCCCTTACTGAGATCTACCTCGGCGCCTGAGAGTTCCACCCAGAAATGACACACTCCATACTATCTACTCACTGACCTGGCTCTCCTTCCATCCCGGTGCTTGGCACATTCCGGTGCCTGGCACATCCGCATGACTTGCACATCCCCAGCCCAAATCAGGGGCCCCGCACAATGTCTGCTCAGACAGGTTTCAAAACTGGTAAGGACCAATGCCTGCCAAGTGCCCCCTTTCTTCCCCTTTCTGAACCGGAGTGCTTGCTGTGGATTCCCTGTCCATATTCTACCTCATTGGTCTGTGTGGGGAGAAACAGGTCTTTTCAGTTTATAGATCTCTAGGAGGATTAAGACGAGCCGCCTGGACTTGGACATGGGGAAATCCCTTGGAGGTTGAAGTGCATGGAGGAAAGCAAGCCTTGTGTGAAGTCATTAAGGATGAGTATTTAAAACTAGAGGGGAGGGGCGTGGGAGGGCAGGTTGATCTAATGATGGGTATTAAGGAGGGCACGATCTGCACGGAGCACTGGGTGTTATACGCAAATAATGAATCAGGGAACACTACATCAAAAACTAATGATGTAATGTATGGCGATTAACATAACAATAAAAAAAACTGAAAAAAAAAAAGAAGCTGTAGTCTAGCGTCATGACAGATGCTTTTCAAGTAAGAGTGGGAAGTCCATAGTATCAAATTCTGGAGAAAAGGCAAAAAAGGAGGAATGGAAACTAAGAGAAGTCCGTAGACCTGGAGATTTATTTTGTATCAGGGACCTTTGCCAGTGGAGTTTAAGCTAGTTCTTTGCCTGAAAGTTGCATCATCATGGGCCAAAATCTCTCACCTTCCATGTGGCCCAACACTGTCATAGAAGTTCTGATTCAGGGCTGCCTGGGTGGCTCAGTTGGTTGGGCGTTCAACTTTTGGTTTCAGCTCAGGTCATGATCTCAGGGTCCTTGGATCAAGCCCCGTGTGTGGTTCTGTGCTCAGTGCAGAGTCTGCTTGAGTTCTCTCTCTTCCTCTCTCTCTGCCCCTCCCCTTCACTCATGTGCACATGCATGTGCACTCACTCTCTCTCTCAAATAAAGAAATGTTAAAAAAAAAGTTCTGATTCCTGTTCTCTGGCATCTGCCACTCCAGTAAAATGAGGAAGGGGGTGATCACATAATTCCAGAGTTGTCAATGACGTAATATTTAGTCCTATATGCAATCAGTAGAATTAATAATCACCAGGTAGGGTTCCCCATAGTGAGCAGCAAAAGAAGGAAGTGACTACCGCATTACACAGGAGGCTGTGCACTGTGGCTGATCAAGTAAGACACTGCTCACATGTGTAGCTTTCTCCATGCACCTGTATATTTCATGACCCCTGTCTATCTCTCTGTTGTATAACGTAAGTAAAAGCTTTACAATCACACAGCCCTGGCTTTAATTCCAGCCCTGTTCTTTCTAGCTGCATGCTCAGCATCGTCAGAAAACAGAAAAAGCCCAGATTTTAAATGACTTTTAATTAAAAAAATATAACAAATCTAAGAAAGTTGTCTTTCCACTCCTGCCATAAGCCCAATGGTGAACAAAAACAGTCTGGAATAAGATATGTGGAAGAGAGAAGAAGGGAGACTGCAACAGGTCTAAGAATAATCTAAAACTACTGTTGGAATGAGAAACTTCACTCTAGGTATGAAAACAATGAAAAGCATCCTGGTAGGTCAGAGTACTAACTACATGCAAATCAACATGGAGGTCCTCTATAGCATTGTTTCCAGACAAGAAGGAGGTCAAAAGGAAGAGAGAGAGGCTCTTTGGAGATTGGCTGGTAAAGGGGAAAAGAAGCCCAGGGAGGAGAATGGGATCCAGTAAGACAAAAGAGGATAAAACTCTCAATAATAATAATGCCTATGAGAGAAAATGTATTTTCTACATTAATAGAAAAGGCTACCATTAAAATAGGAATCTTCTACACTGCCCCATATCAAAAAAGGGGAGAAGAATATGAATAAATACATACAAACCTTGAAAAGCCCAAACAAGAATCCAAACACCTCTACGGATGATAATTTTCTTCCAACTCTACACAAAAGTAACCATGAAGAAGACACTGAACACAACATTCTGAAATGAATTAAGCGGCCTTAAATACACACTTGTACTTATAAAAAACACCTTGAAAGTGAAATTCAAACATTGAAAATAAACAGAAAAAAATGAAAGAGAATTTACTGAAATCTGGAAAGAGATGGAAGAAAAAGACAAATTGACTGAAGTGCAAGATGCCTAAGAGAGAACAGAGTCTAAATAAACCTTAGCAAAGGCATTGAGGAAAGGCAAAAATGCAGCCATGACAATGAAATGAACTAATGAAAGCAATGAGAATTAGAAAGACAGGAAGGAAACACAGCACACTTGTAATTAGGGTCCCTTAAGAAGAAAGACAAAACCGGGCCAGAAAACTAATAGATAAAGACATAATGCAGCAAGAATTCCTTTATTTTTTTTTAAATTTTTTTATTGTTATGTTAATCACCATACATTACATCATTAGTTCTTGATGTAGTGTTCCATGATTCATTGTTTGTGCATAACACCCAGTGCTCCACGCAGAACGTGCCCTCTTTAATACCCATCACCAGGCTAACCCATCCCCCCACCCTCTCCCCTCTAGAACCCTCAGTTTGTTTTTCAGAGTCCATCGAGCAAGACTTCCTTTAAATTAAAAGAAAATCTGATGGTACCTACTGAAAGAGCCAAAAGTATCTGGGAAATGTACTCAGAATGATCATCTCTGGTACCGAGGTAAAACTAACAGACTTCAAAGATAAAGAGAAAAATGCTCAAGGCTCTCAAACAAAAAGATCAAATAACTTAAAAAGTCAGAAGAATCAAACTTGTCATTAGAGTTCTCAAAAAATAGTCTGCGATAGTCTACAAAGTCAACAACAGAACAGCGTTTTCAAGAACTCAAGTAAAGAAAGTGGGAACCTAGAATTCTACAACCAAACTTTTTTCAAGCATCAAGGCTATAGAACAAGCTCCAAGGAACAAGAACTTAGGGAATTTTGTATTCATGAGCCCTGATTAGGCAATCTACTGGAAGATGAACTTCATCCAACCAAGAGATGACTGGGCAAACTTCAGAGGAAATATAATGGTAATGAGGAGAGAGAGAGAGAGAGAGAGAGAGAGAGAGAGAGGGAGAGAGAGAGACTGACCTCTGTCAGTCTAAAAGGTTAAAACCCAGCTGGGTAAGAGGTACATAACTAACGTACAAATGCTGTATGGGGCAAAGTAGAAACTGGGAGAAGAAAGTAGAATAAATATACTGATTGTTGCACAGGCAAAAGGTGTAAGTTAAAGAATATCAATAAAAAACTTTAAACTAGATGAAAAGGTTACATTTAAACACACAGGACTAAGAAGCATTGAACACTAGTTACAAAGGTAACTACTAGCAACAACCAAAAACCAAAGGAACCCCACATAATAACCAACTCAAATACCAAAAATTTAAAAATAAATTAAATAGGAAAAAATACATATCTTGTAGGAAAAGTTACTAATAAGCTACCCTCAAAAGCACTAGGCCCTGATGGTTTTATAGGACAATTATTTCAAACCTTCAAAGACCACACAGTCCTAATGCTGTACACATAGCTCCAGAGCATTGAGAGGGAAAGAAAATTCCCAATTCTTTGAATAAAGCCAGTGATATTTGCTTTAGTAACATTGATACTAAAAAGATACATAAAGATAGTACAAGAAAGAAAAGTACAAACCAATATCATTCAAGAATACTGATATAAAAACACTAAATGAAACATTAATGAACAGAATCCAATTCCATATTAAGAAAATAATACATGACCAAAGTGGGATTTATTCTAGGAATGCAAGATTGAGTCAATGTTAGGAAATCCATTAATATTATATACCATATTAATAGATCTAGGGGAAGAATCTTATATTATCCATAATGATATCTCCATAAATGATGAAAAAGCCTTTGACAAAATTCAATACCCACTCCTGATTTAAAAAAAGAAACCCAAGAAAAGAGGAATTGAGGGATACTTTTTTTTTTTAAAGATTTTATTTAATTCAGAGAGAGAGAGAGAGCGAGCAAGCATAGCAGAAGGGGAGGCAGAGGGAGAAGCAGACTCCCTGATGAGCAGGAAGCCTGATGTGAGGCTCGATCCCAGGATCCCGGGATCATGACCTGAGCCGAAGGCAGATGCTTAACTGACTGAGCCACCCAAGCGCCCTGAGGGATACTTTCGAAAAAAGATTGATTTATTTATTTTAGAGAAAGCACGAATGGGGGAGGGGCAGAGGGAGAGAATCCTCAAGCAGACTCTCTGCTAAGTGCAGAGGCTGACTCAGGACTCAATCCCAGGACCCCGAGGTCATGACCTGAGCTGAAACCAAGAATCAGATGCTCAACTAACCAAGCCACCCAATTGCCCCAGGAATTGAGGGATACTTTTAACATGAATTAATCTGAATCAATTATCTATCCATCCATCTTCTCCCTATCTACCTTGGTCCTGAAGACAGTATCTTAATGGGAAAGGTTTAGAGCATTTTCTCTAACACTGAAACAAAGCAAGGATATCTTCTATCTCCACTAGTATTCAACACTGTACTAGTGGTATTAAATTAAGCCAATAGAGTCAGACAAGATAAATCAATTAGAGGCATAAGGGTAAAGGAGAAGCAATATTACCTCTGTCTGCATATGATAGGATCATGTATCTGGAATGCTAATGATAAAAATAAATAATACAATAAATCACTAAGGCAGCAGAATATATAATTAACACACAGAAATCAATGGCCTTCATGTACACAAATGTAACCAGTCAGAGGTCATGATGGTAGAGAAACCCATTACAAACACTGACCAAGCTGTTCAAATACATAGAAATAAACCTAATAACATCTGATTCTGGACCAGGAAAAACATTTTTTCTTTTGTTGTAAAGGACGTTAGTGGTGCATTGAAATAAAAGGTGTAGATTAGGTAATGGTATTCCATCAATGTTAATCTTCTGTTTTGATAATCATACTGTGGATATGTCAGAGAATGTTCTTGATTTTAGGAATTACATACTTAACTATTTAGGGGTAGAGGGACATCATATCTTCAACTTACTCCCAAATATTTTTAAAAACCTACATAGGGGTACCTGGGTGGCTTAGTCAGTTAAGCATCTGCTTCCGGCTCAGGTCGTGATCTCAGGGTCCTGGGATCGAGTTCCGTTGGTCTCCTTGCTCTGCAGGGAGTCTGCTTCTCCCTCTGCCTCTACCCCTCCACTGCCCTGCTCATGTTCTACTCTCTCTCTCAAATAAATAAATAAAATCTTTAAAACAATTTAAAAAACCCTATATATATGTATTTTTAGAAAATATATATATATAAATGTATATATGTGATGCATATATCTGTGTCATATGATGTTAAGGATGTTAAATGTGTACATGTCATGTTATATATATATATATATAGAGAGAGAGAGAGAGAGGGAGAGTATGATAAAGCAAATGTAATAAAATGTTAAAATTTGGAGAATTTGGAGGGTATACAGGAATTTCTGCACTATTTTTGAAACTTTTGTGTAAGTCTAAAATTATTTCTAAATAAAAACTTTTAAAAGATAAAAAGTCAACAAAAAGAAAGTAATCAGTGGGCCTAATATTGATTATATAAATGATGGTATAATAGGATGGATTATTAAGCAGCCATTGGTGGGGGTCGGGGGGAAAGCTGATTTAGATCTATCTGTGTGGGTATTGAATGATATCCAAGCTGCATTAAGTTTTAAAAAAAGATGGGAAAATGGTTACTATATTGTATTCTTTTTTTTTTTTTGTATGTGTGTATTTAAAATGCATATGAGGGATGCCTGGGTGGTTCAGGTCAGATCCCAGGGTCCTGGGATCCAGCCCCAAATTGAGCTCTCTGGGGAGTCTGCTTCTTCCTCTCCCTCTGTGCTCTTTCTCACTCTCAGTCTCTCTCAAATAAATAAATAAAATCTTAAAAGAAAAGAAAATGCGTATGATTGCAGTTGTAAAGAGTACCGTGATACAAGAAATGAAGAGATATCAATTCTCACAGAGGTATAAAGGTGTAGAGAACAGTTCTGGAGAGGACTCAGGTCATGGGAAACTGCCTACCTTATGTTTCAGCTCACACACACATGAGTCCCAGAACATCAGGACTAGAAAGTATACTTGTAGAAAAGTTTACAGGTAGAAAGATGCAGAGAGGTGAAGGAATTTTCCCAGGATCACATCCACCTGCAACAACTCAGGTCTCTCAACTCCAGCTTAGTGTTGTTTCAATTCATCCATCCATCCATCCATCCATCCATCCATCCATCCATCCATCCACCCACCCATTCACAATATCCATCCATCCATCCATCCACCCCATTCTATTCATTTCTTCCTGCCTTCCTCCATCCATCCATCCAACCATCCATCCATCCATCCATCCATCCATCCATCCATGCTTCCACCCATCCATCCATCCATCCATCCATCCATCCATCCATCCATCCATCCATGCTTCCACCCATCCATCCATCCATCCATCCATCCATCCATCCATCCATTCACAATATCCACTGAACACCAACCTACATGTGTGAGCCGTGGGGAACACATTACATCTCTAGCCATGGTGCCTCCTCTCGTGGTTAGTGGCAAAGACAGGTACCAAGCAAGGAATCATACAAATGAAAAATAACCGTTTGAAGAGTATGGGGAAGGAAACATAAAGGGTGAAATCAGAAAATATAATGGAAGGTCTGTGTTCCATGCAATGGCCAAGAAGACTGACCTACAGAAGGGGGATTCAAGCTGAGACCTGAACCATGAGTAGATTGGTCTGATAAGGACCACAGGGGAAGAACTTTCCAGACAGAAGGAACAGTCTGTGCAAAGGCCCTAGAGAGGGAAGAACAGGCAGGAGCCCAATTTTGACTGGAGTGCAGTGAACAGCAGTACTCAAGGACCAAACAGTGAGGGGCTTGCCTGCCCACGTGTTTGCTTTGCTCCTGAGTCAGGCTGTCAACAGAGGGACAGGGGAAAGAAGAAGATTGCCCTTTAAGAGTTTTGAACTCAGTATTCTTTTTTTTTTTTTTTTTTTGAGAGAGGGAGAGAGTGGGGACAGGCAGAGGAAGACAGAGAGAGAGAATCTCAAGCAGGCTCCAAGTCTAGCGCGGAGCCAGATGCGGGGCTTGGTCCCACGACCCTGAGATCACGACCTGAGCCGAAATCAAGAGTCAGACACTCAACCAACTGAGCCACCCAGGCACCCCTGAACTTGGTACTTTTATGATGCACAAATGCTGTTCTGACACGTTAGGGTGAATATTTAAGACTCTGGCTCCAGTAGAGAGCCTTTGAGGTTTCATAAAGCAAAGCGCGACAAGAGGTCTAAGCTTCAGGTTAGGTTAGGTATATTTAGGATTAAATCAGGTTAAATTAGGTTAGAATAAGATCACTCTGGCTGCTCAGCAGAGGACAGGACGTGGGGGGCAAGCATGAACTCCATCTGGGAGGTCTCTGAGAGCTGTCTAAATGGGAAGGGAGTGAGTCATGGACCGGGATGCTGGGTTAAGAAGGGAGGGAGCAGGGGCACCTGGGTGGTTCAGTTGGTGAAGCATCCAACTCTTAATTTCAGCTCAGGTCATGATCTCACTGTTGTGGGATGGAGCCCCACGTGGGCTCTGTGCTCCGTGCAGAGTCTGCTTGAGATTTTCCCTCTCCCTCTGCCCCTCCCCCAGCTCTCTCTCTCTCTCTCTCTCAAAATAAACAAGTAAAATTTAAAAAAAGAGAGAGAGAGAGAGAAGGGATTAAGCAGGGAGCAAGGTCAAGAGACCAGAGCGGAATGGAATGGAAATGCACTTGGATGTGAGTGGTAAGGCAGGAGAGATCTCAAAGACAGCATGCAGGATTCTACTTGAGCCCCCAAGGAGCCGGGGGTGCTGCCGGCTGAGGGCCCTTTGCCTTCGTCTGCACAAACGTTAAGTTTTTGTCAAATCTGCCATGACTCAATTGGGGCGCAACTGGCATCCATATTTCTTTTTTTTTTAATTTTTTTAAAGATTTTATTTATTTATTTGAGAGAGAGAGAGAATGAGAGATAGAGAGCACGAGAGGGAAGAGGGTCAGAGGGAGAAGCAGACTCCCCGCCGAGCAGGGACGGGACTCGATCCCGGGACTCCAGGATCATGACCTGAGCCGAAGGCAGTCGCTTAACCGACTGAGCCACCCAGGCGCCCCTGGCATCCATATTTCTGTTGAATGGATGCAGGGCTTGGGCATCTGTGTTCAAGTGCTCTTAGCGGAAAACCAGAAAACCATTATGCTCCCCCAGAATGACTCTCCCAGGGCACAAGCGAAAGGATTCATTGGAAAGCAGATGATGAGAGCAAGCGTCTGACATCCATCTTATTCAAGGAATGAATCCTTTATAAGCTCTGGCCCCCGTGAACCCAACTGCACATTTACACATTGCTGGAGGAAGGGCCATCAGGTACAAACCATGAACGATCTGCTGTTAACCTCAGGGAAAACAAAACCACCTCCCTCTAGCATGACACACATCTCCTGCGGATCTTCCTGCAGGTATCATGGAGCATAGGCAGGGGATCAGGCCACTCTGGAACACTTGGGGGTGTTCCAAGTCAAAGGTCTCCTGTGGGAGGAAGCTGCCTGCCTGACTCCACGCCGTAGTTCACATCAGGAGGTGTCTCCGCCTGGAATTACCCCCGAGCATCAGAGAACAAGGGGACTTACGAACCTTCCATGCTCTGGCTTGCTCAAGGAAACAGGCCTGACACGGGGAGACTTTCCAGACTGTAAGTCAGAAAACCCGTGGGTGTGAGGGTAGCAGAGTCTCCATGGAGCATTGGCTCCATGGGCCCACCTGATTCTTTCAGCTCTGCAGTCCACTACGTCATGATCGATGTACAGGGAGGACGCTCTTGGTGGGGGAAAATAGAGGCAGGGAGTTGACCCTAAGTTTGCCGTGTCCATCTCTGCCCGGGGAGTCAGCCTCACACAGGGGCCTGCCTAGTATGTGCTGGTTTTGCTTAGTTTTATTCTTTTTTTTTTTTTCAGACTCTGTGCTGAGCGCAGAGCCGGATGTGCGGCTCAATCTCACCACCCTGAGATCATGACCTGAACTGAAATCAAGAGTCGGATGCTTAACCGACTGAGCCTCCCAGGCGCCCCTTGCTTAGTTTTATTCTTAAAGGCAGAAGAATAGAACAGAGCAGAAGACGGGCGGTGACAACCGGCTGGAATTCTGACCCCAGCCTGTGTTTTGCCCTGCCTCGATTTTGGCAGGATTTAGGACACTGCCTCCAACCCACCTTTCCAGGGTCATTTCCAGCTGCCCTCCACTGGTGTCCCAGGGCCCCCATCACTTCCTTGTATCCCACAAAAGGGGTCCTATGTCACACTGGCATTTCCATCTCTGTGCCTTTGTTCTAAGAGGCACCCCCAACTGCAATGCCCACCCTGCCCCACTCTTGGCTTGTCACATTCTTCCTGCCCTGCAAGGACCATCCCAACTCCCATCTCCTGTAGGAGGCCCATGTAGGACTCCTCCACTCAGAGAAAAGGTTTTCCTCCTTTAAATCCCTGCACCTCACCCCTGCCCCCTTGGGATCTATTTTATGGCATTTCCCTTTTGTTTGGCAGGGACGGTACTTCTGGAAGCCAGGCACTGTTGTACTCATCTTTGCTCAACCCATAATTAAGTTTTGCTGAGATGGACAAAGCCCTACGATTCTGATATCTGGGACGGGTTGCTCAAGTCTTAGGATGTCTCTTTGCATCGCTGGCTTCCCATATGCAGAGACTTCACGGCAAACGAGTCTCCGAAATGGAAGTGACCTTGAAGACCATCAAGAGGACTGCGCTTAAACCCGAAACCCCTCGAGGGTAGTGCTGCTCAGACTTTTATGTGCATGGGAACCACCTGGAGATCTTGCCGACATGCAGACTCAGTAGGTTCGGGGTGCAGCCCAGGAGTCTGTGTTTCTAGCTAGCTCCCAGGAGATGTCAATGCTCTAGCCCCAGCATTATCCCTTGAGGCGTAAGGTTCTTCAGCATTTTAAGCCACTGATAATATGAAGAGCTCCCATTCCTTGAGCGCTTAGTGCTCTGGTGCCTGTGATCTCATAGGATCTGCACGTAGCCCTGTGAGGCAGGTGGCACTATTACCTTATCTTATAGATGAATGTCACAGAGGTCAAGGTCACCCAGCTAGCAGGTGGGGGAGCTGGGAGTGAACAAGCCTGTCTGACACCAGTGACCCTCTTCTTCTCACCATACTCCCCCTTCCACCATTATTTAAGGAGGGAAGTTTGCATCACCACCTGGAGGTCCGTAAGGCTGAGACAGAGCCCACGACTCCAGGCAGGAAGGGCTGCCATGTCATTATTCTGCCACATCCATAATCCGCACAGAAGCTGAGTCACAGAATTCTATGGTTATGTTCCAGAGAGCGGCGGTGCCCCTGAGAACTGAGATCATCAGTATTCTGTCCCACTTTGGGGCCACAGTGAAATTCTGGCCACAGACTCCCACTGGCGTAGGGATGCACTCCCAGAACCTTCCCGGACCTGACAGCCCCGTAGCTTCACTGTCAGGGTTCCTGAGACTCTTGGCAGTGAGCAGCAGAGATTGAGGGAAAGCCAATGCCAAGGGCTGGCTCCTGAGAAGGAGAGATTCCCAAGTTGGATGGCCAGGCAGTGTCATGACCAGTGCCAGGAAAAGGATGCACTGGCCACAAACTTGCCCCTGGGGCCAACGTGGGCCACGGGTCATGGCAAGAGAAAAGTTCAATCTGGTGCTAGCAAGCAAGTAGAAAGCAAGCAGAACGTGGCCCAGAGCTGCTGGACCTCTGGCTGAGCATGCTGGTCTCTGGGAAAACCCAAGAACTTGATCCTCTAGCCTCTCCCCATGGGGATTTCAAGGGCCCACTGAAATTCGGGGTGCTCTGGGCTTCCTTTGGGCCTCTCCTCCTGCCTGAGCAGAAAAGGAGTCTGGGCTAGCATTTGCTAAGGAGAGATGCTTCACTAATTTCAATGTACCAACAAGACATCTCTCTCCTGTCTCACTGCTGAAGGCTATGGCACATCCATCTGTATCTAGATTCCTCCTCTTCTGAGCAGAACACCCAAGGACCCTTGGAATTTCCCAAGGCAACTTCCCAGTGCATCCTGAACCCCCCTTGGCCCTGTATCACCTCTCCCCTCTTCACACCAACCCAGAGGACTGTCCCAGCAGACTGGCCCGGTAGCCCATGTGGGCCAATGGTAGCAGGCCCGCAGGCAAGCATTAATGGGGACTTTTTTTCTCAACACCGTGATTTACAGAGGTAGCATGAGCGGGATGATGGCTTAGATGCCCCATCACCCATCAGTGTGGGCTGTTTCAACCCAACCACTGCCCTTAGAACAAGGAGAACAGAAGAGGACGGTGAACTGGTGGATGGACATCCTTAGGGCCTCCAAGTAGGTCTCCCAATGGCAAAGAGGGTGGTTCTACCTTAGAAGTGGACCCTTGGATGGCTCAAGAAGTTGGCTCTGGTGAGAACCATGCTTCTTAAGCTCCATCTGCAAGGTTTAACTGCTGCCCAAAGGAATCTAGCTGAAGACAGAGTCCTCAGTAAGACTGAGAAGGGTCGTAGCGCCCTTTCTGCTTCCTGAGGATGGGGAGGGGTCACTGGTGTTCCTGTTAGCAGGACCCACATAGGAAAGGGGGGTTTGTGGAACAGTTGCCTTTAATGAAGATGGCCAAACTCCCCGAGGTATGGTACTGGGTTTTGTTCTGCCTTGTTTCTTCTTGTTTGAACAGCAGTGATGCTGAACAATGGATTCACCAGGTGAGCATGGAATTCACCGGTCATGCAGACCAATCTTTGCTTTTGATGCAGTCAACTTGAGCCAACTAACCACTGGGCGAGGTTGACGCCATTCTACCAAAATAGGGAATCACACAGATGCCACGTATTTTCTTAAGTGGAGGCTTGGGTTCAGCCTGTGTGTGCCTGCCTGCATCACGAGAAATACCACCGAATAAGACTGAGCACACGGAGTCAAAGCCTGGTTCTTGGTATTAGCCATTAATCAAGAGTGAACGGGAATGGGAAGAGAGTAAACAAAGGGAGCTGCCCCACGATGCAGAGCAGAATGATCTGCAGACTGCTGGGATCTGTGGTGCCCTCCGCTCAGAACCCAAGAGCTCCTCCCTGCTCTGCTCCCACTTTTTCCCGCCCACCTTGGCCTACGGAGAAGTCCAGAAAGAATGTTCCCACGTGGTCCAGGCTTCTCAGAGGCCAATCTAAGGCAAGCCAGACCCAGCCTTCCCTCTCTCTTGCTGTACCTTCCGGCTCTCCGTTGCCATGGAGACCAGATGCCTTCTGAGTTCTGTGCTTTATCTGGAGTCCAGCCTTGGAACACCTTGGCTTCGGGAAAGCCCACTCACTCCCCTGGCTCCCAGAGTGGGAAAATAATGAAGATGGATTTCTTTCACCATAATGGTTAAGGGGTCGCTTTGCCACAATCCACAGGATGGTCTGAAGGCTCCTGATTAAACCCAGGTGTGGGGGCGGTGCCCTGCCCACCCCTTCTTTCTTTTCTAGAATTAAAGACCTCCTTTCGAACCCTGGGTACATAGGCAGCTATGGCAGCACCCACGGTGGGCTGCCTACAGTCGTGTGGGGCCTGAGGAAGCAGGACCCTCACCTCCATTTTGACTGGCCCCTCCGCTTTGTTCAGACCCACTCCCACGTTATCCCTTGGATCTTGTCGTGACCCAAAGCTCTGCCACCTCTTACGCTCTGTCTTAGCCACCACACTGACCCCAAGGCTCTGGCCCTCACATTCCCCTGCCCTGGCCTTATTCCTGGTAAAACGTGTACCCAGACTCGTCGCTGGCTAACACCTGTAGACTTTCTGCATGTTAGGAACCCATCCCTGGCTTCGTCCCCTGCTCAAGGGACAGGTGCCACCGGCCCAGACCTGTCCCTCTGGATCACTGCTCCCCGTCCTTAGATTTGGGGGCTTGAGCAGCTGGGGTACCGCCCCTGCCACTGCCCCTCATTGCTGACTCCTGAACTAGCATCGGGATGGTCACTTCCATCTCTGATCTCAGCACCCTCCTCTGATGCCCCCAGCTCTTCTGTAGGTAGCGTGTACCCTCCTGCCTTAGCTTCTGCCTCAGACCCTACGGGGAGTCTGGCTGGGCAGCGGGGCTGCCCAGAGCTAGCCTGGTCCCCAGAAAGCGCCATTCAGGCAGAATGAGGAGATCTCCTTCTGGATGGACCTCACTCAGGATCTTTCTGCAGGGTCTGGAATGGTCCCACAGGGCGGAAGCTTCCTACATTCTGGCCTTGTGTCAATCTCCCAGCTGATCTCAGGGGAAGTCCCGAGACCTCTGAGCACCAGGGGGCTGTGCAGAGGCCAGCTCCAGGCAGCAGCATCCTCAGTCTGAGTCTCTGGGACCTGGAGATGGGTGTGGAAGATGCTCTGAAGCCACAACAACTGGGCCTGCTCATATGTCCTCATTAGGGTGACCAAGTGTCCCCGTTTGCCTGGGACTGAGAGGCTTCTCAGGACACAGGCTTTTCTGTGCTAAAACTGGAATATTTGGGGAAAACTGGGTTGGTGGACCACCCTCCCCCTCACTCACAGCTGACGACCTTGCTTCTCCAAATCACTGAGCACTGATGGCATATGCCCACCTGCATGCACCTGGGGCCATATACTCTGCCTTCCATCTGCGGAGGATTTCTTTGGTGGATTTTGCTCCTGGTGGAGATCCAGCATCTCCCTGGTGGATCCCATCTGCTCTCACCTACCAAGGACACCACTTCTGAAACACCACCCATCCCCCGCCCCACGTCATCAATTTCCCCTTCTCTACTGGACCATTCCTACCAGCGAGCAAATACACTGGCGCTTCTCCCGTCTTAAAACAGAGCAAAACAAAACTCTCTTTACATCACACTCTCTTCTAGCTCCTGCCTTCATTCCTACTCCGCTTCATGTTAAAACTCTACAGGGTAGTCTATACCTGTAGTCTAGTCCTCTTCTCCCATTCCCTTAAAGATCTTTTACAGCTTTTTATCACGGAACATTTCAAACACATCCCCAAACAGAGAGGCTAGAGTAACGAAGCTTGCTCTTCTCATCACCCAGTCTGCCCCAATCACACAGAAGCATGGGCCAGACATCATCCATTCTCTCTTGCCTCCATCAGATACACCTATGCCTCCTGCCCCCCACTCCCAACTGCTCTGGCAATGCTCACCGACGACCTCCATGTTACCAGCTCATACCTGGTGGTCACTGCTCAGGATTCCACTCACTGGGCCTCTCTATGGCTTAAACAGTCGATCACTGTCCCTCTTGGAAACACCTGTTTTGTTTTCCACTTGATTTCCAAGGTCCCACACTGCCCCGGTTGGCTTGCTCCCCAGGTCCCTCCCCATCGCCCCAACCTCTCCATGTTGGGTGCCTGGTGGCTCCCTCCTGGGGCCTTGCTCACCTGCGGAGCGACACCCTCCCTAGCTGATTTCATGCGGTCTCCCGGGTCCACCCGCCCAAAACTCCCATGTTTCTATCCCCAGCCTGGCCTTCTCGCCTGAACTTGACATTTCCGCATGGATGCTTTCATTAATAAGCATCTACCACTTAATCACCCCCAAGCTCTGCCTAAACCCTGTTCCTCCCACAAATTTCCAGCTTCCTAATGCGTCAGGCCAAGACCACTTTGTCTTCCATCTTGCCCAGAATGGCAACCAGATCTTTAGTAAATGGCCCACTGGCCCTGTGTGCTTAAGCCCCAGCCCCTGTCTGACCGCACACAATCTGGCTCCTCCTGCTCCTTCCTCCCAGCTTGGCCTGGAAGACCCCTCCCCCCAATACAGGCAGTTTCGATCCTTTCCCCCCTTCGGTCTGTGCCCAAAGGTCGCTTCTCTCTGCAGCCTTGTGGGTGTCTTTTTACGAATTGCAACTCCCTCCCTTTCCCTGTCCTGTTTTGTTCCATAGCTTTGAACTCTATCTGACACGCTTCGTATGTTTACTTCTTTCTATTGCTCCTCACCGGCCTCTGTGTCTGCTGTATCCTCAGTGCCTGGAACAGTGTCTGGCACACAGCAGGTGCTCACCGTACACGTTTCCCTGAAGGAGTCAATGACCAGGGGAGTAGCAGTGTCTGCCTCTTACAGAAGGGACCCTTGCACTGGAGTTCCTACCTTTTAGCAAAGGCTGCAGAGATTGCTCTCTGTTCCAAACTCACTCGCTTGCTCTCTCTCTCACACATACACACCCCCTCTATCTGGCTCCTGGCATGGTGGAAAGGGCCCAGGAAACAGAAATAGCAGGGGAGAAGCAGGCAAGCACCAGTTCATCACATTCACTATGCAAAATGCCCGGGTGCAGAAGACAGCCACAGTAACCATGTGAGTTTTCCTGTCACCACCGCTCGCTGCCCGTAAGGACCCTCCCTGGCCTGGCCCGGGATACACTGGTAGAGATCCCTGGAATTAATGTTACCGACATATGGAAGATTCTGGAAAGAATCTTCCCAGCTCTTTTGACCAGACTCAAAAACAGCCAGCCCAACCGTGACTCTAACCAAAATGCTGAAGTCGAATAGGGTCTCTGTAAGCGTGTTCCTTTAGATGCACCCTGAAAATGTATCTGGGCAGACTGAGCTTCCTTTCTGGAAGGACAGCGCCTGCTCATCTAGGGGTGGTGTCTTACTCCCGGTCCATCCTCTTTTCGTGTGACTTCCTCTCCTGCAAAAATGTGTGCCTCTAATAAGAACAGCCACTGGCTCTGGAGTGCTTCCCATGTGTGCGTCCCGAGGAACCACTGCCCGGTGAGGCCCCGGCGCCCTCCTCCTCCCTCCATCCCCAGCAGGATGTGCAGTGGTTGGGAGCATGAGCTTTGGAAACAGGCCTGGATTTGGAATGGAACGGTACTGACTGCCTGACGTTCACTTGTGCAAATTCCTCAACTGCTCTACTTGGAGTTTTTCCCCCGCCAAATGGGGATGACAAGAGCTCTCCCACGGGGTCGTCATAATGGTGAAAATAAGGGCATGTGTCGAAATGCTGGTACATAGTAAATGCTCAGCCAATAGGAGCCTCTGTCATTGGGTTTCCATTGTGGCAGCCTGGGGGATGCTCTGGTTCCCTCAAGACTGTTCTGGGGTCCTATGGCGGGGGGGGGGGTCTGGGTAATCCTGTCTAGTGAACAGAGAAAACGGTGTAGGCAGAACTTGTTCCAAACTCGTCATCACTCTGATCAGCATCTTCCTTGGCCTTGACTTCCATTTACTCCCGGAGGCTGACTAATGGCTATGTGGCCTCCTAAGCTAAAATATGGGGTCTCCTAACAGGACAGAGATAGATCAGGGGGCTTTGGTGGCTTCGAATCTTCCAATGTCTCACTTTTGCAATCCCATTAACCAAAAAACATCCCCTTGTTTAGGCTTGGTCTCAGAGGGTTTAATTACCTGTGCACCTGTGGATCTCATTCTAAAGCATCCTCACCCCCAACTCTCTGAATTTGGATGAGCCACCACTGAGGCCGGGGTGGGTGCACTTCTCTCCCCGTGATGCCTGAGGGGGCCTTTGAAATGGCAGACAGGGCTGGCGGCATCCAAGTATCCAAAGAAGGTTCCCGGCGCTGTTCAGAATAGGGACCGTCAACACACGATTCTCAGATAATCAGAGTCTGCTAGAAATACATGTGAAATTCAGTGATGCAAGCTGGAAGGACAATGGTATGACCTTCTAAAGGAGGCATTAGCTGCCCCGTCAGTTCTGAGCATCACGGTGGGGCCCCACGGTGGCCACCAGGAGGCCTAATGCCAATGCAGGAAGAAGAGAAAATGGGAATAAAGGAAGAGGTACCCAACAGGCAGTAGAGGTGAAGCAGAAAGAAATAAATAGAAAAACAAAAGGAAGGGCACAAAACACACGTGATGAACAATGGCCCCATGTTCGGCACCCCTGGGGGGTTCCCTGCCCATGGCGTAATTCAATGGGGCCGCTTTGCTGAACTTGGTACCACTCAGAGCTGAACTTAGGTTGCTCTGACGGAAGGGAGGATGGAGCTGGGCCCTTTCCCAGAGATCCAGGCTGTGCAGAGAGAAAGAATTCTGATATTAGAAGGAGGTCCCCGCTTCCAAAGCTCCCCCTCCAGCCCCAGTCTCCTGGCTCATGAAACTTTAGTCATTATCTCAGTAGGAAAAGCCACACAAGGTACATCCCTGGAGGAGAGAGGAGGTTTCAGAGGCCGTGAGAGGAAGGGAATGATAAAGAGAATATGGTGGGGGTGATGACCGGTGGGGGCGGTCAGGCCATGCACACACAGGAGGGCTGCATGAGACGCGGACAGGCTAACGGCAGGGAAATCAGCAGCAGCCACAGCAAAGCCCCACACCCTCGGCGGGACAGAGCCTCTTGGAATGACAGTGACCCAAAGGACAGGTAGGAATAGAGAATCACGTCTATGTTGCTCTGATGGAGGTCTATCTAGTTCCTTTGGGAGCAACCTGGTGTCCACCACCTGATAAATGCACAACCTGGCTCCCCTCTGGCTCGGGTCCCACGTCCTCTTACTCTCGTCCTTTCTACCCTGCTTCATTCACACCAGCCCCCTTCCTGCCTCTCGGCACCACGAGAAAGCCTGTACCTCAGGGCCGCTTTCCTGTCGCCTCTGCCTGGGATGCAGGTCTCTGCCCACTTACCACCGCCTCATCCAAGCTGCCTTTCCCTCCAAGACTGGCTCCCTGCCACAGCATTCAGCATTCCCTGCCTTGCACCTGCTTGGGGTTTTCCCCTTGCCCGCGTCGTCAAGAATTTATTTTGTCTGCTTCCCCCAGTGGAATAGGTGTTTCACACAAGCAGACTCCATTTTGCTTACTTCTGAGTATTGCTTAGCGCCGAGCAGGCCTCGTGAAATATTTGTTGAATGAATGTATGAACCCCAAGCGGCAATGTTTACAACAATATACATATGGAGCTCTTTAGATTCAGCGGCAAGAAGGGGTAGGGGAAAGGGTGGGAAGCCAACAACTGCAGTTGAGAAGGCTTGGTAAGTGCTGCCATGTTCTGTTTGAGAAATTCAGCTCTGTGGTTCTGCCCCATGGGTTGTAGGAGTGGGGAAGTCAACTTCCAAGATGGCCCCCAGGGATCCCTGGCACCTGATATTACCGACCTTGTGTAGTTCCTTCCCATCTGGAATAAAGCTGACTTGTGTCACCAGTAAGATACTGAGCAAATGACAGCGTGTCGCCAACAGGCTTGGTCATAAGAGACATCCGGGCTTCTTTCTTTCTTTTCCTTGGATCACCCCCTCTGGGGAAGCCCAGCCACCACGCTGTGAGGACACGCAAGTAGCCCACGGAGGGGGCGGGGAGGGGAACGGAGGCTTCCTGCCAACAGCCAGCATGATGTGCGTGAACGATCTTGGAAGCCGGTCCTCCACCCCAGTCAAGCCTTCAGATGATGCAGTCCCTGCTACAATGTGGACTGCAACCTCATGAGAGACCCCAACCCAGAAGCATTTAGCTCAGCTGCTCCCGAATTCCTGGCCCGCCAAAACTATGCCAGATAATACATTTGTTCGGCATTGTTTTAAAATGCAACATTTTAGATCCGTATAATTTGTTGCAGAGCAGATGACGTGGGGGTGGGGGCTGGCCGTCCTAGCTTTGAGCTGATACGCGTTGTGTCTTTCGCTGGTTCACCGTGCAGCCCAACTCCCCTTCTGGTCCCAATTTGATTCTGCAACTTCGAGTAGCCATAAATGCCACCTGTATCCTCAATAAACTTTATTTAGACACAAAGAGACACAACAGAAAATACATACACAGATACAGGTATATATATGTATATATATATTTGTCTCTATAGGATGAACAGACATCACACAGGGAATTTAAAAAGTAGTTGCATGGAATGTAAGAAAAAATTGCAAAGTTCCTTGGTCGCTCACACTTAAAACAGACACATATTTCAGAGGCAGACAGGGATAGAGCATCCCTACAACAGAATTCACAGTTGATCTATAACAATACACAGGTGTTAGGAGGGTGGTCAGGAGTCAGGGATCCAGTTACTCTTCATATGACAGAATGCTCACAACACTAGGAGGACTCTGTTTAAACAAAAGACAGAATCGAGGATTCCATATCCCCTCCCCCCCCCCCCCCCGCACAGATGCTCTGCAAGCTGTCAGCTAGGGCAAAAAGCAGCTCAGCAGAAATGCCACGTACATGTTCGTCTTGAGGCTTCAAGGTCTGTATAACCTCTACCTTTGGGTCCACACCACAGAGAGTTTATACAGACACACTTAGGGACCCTGAAACTCTCGAACATGCACGCTGGCTCCAAAACCCATGGTATAGAACGTTGGCATCGGTTTATAAAATGTGGCTTTCAAACGGAAAAGGGGTAAGAGCCGAGAGGAGAACACACACTTTGCAGATGGTGCCCCGTCCACTAGCAGTTTCCTACCAGGCTGCCTGTGGTCCTTCCCACAGGGTCCCTGGCCTCTGGGACCCACTCCTCGCCGGGGCGGGGGGCAGGAGCGATGTCTCTGGCGAGTCTATGGCCCTCTAACGTCCCACCTGTGACCTGTCAAAAGCCACGTATGTCCCCAGGACCAGCTGCCGTGGTACCACCCCTTGCTTCTCCCTGTCCCGGACAAGCCTCTGGCCTCCACATCATCTTCACGTTTCAGAGCGGGGCTCCCCTAGGCAACCTGTGTGTTTTAGTAAAAAATGGTTTCCACTGTACCCTTCGTGTGTCCTCTTCCTAACGTGACAAATCCAGAGGAGATGAAGTTATGGAGATCGGGTCCTCCACTTCGGTAAGCATCCTTCCCATAATGTCCTGCAAGAAGACGGGGCAGAGTTATCCGGAAGACTCATAGCAGCAACAATAAGGCAAGCGAGGCAGCTCCCACTCACCCGGCCGGAGTGAGGAAGTCAGTGGCAAACCAGCAGCTAAGGCAGGAGGGAGAATCCGTCAAGAAAAAAAAAAATATATATATATTATTTTATAAACACATATAATATAATATATATTACAAATATATATACCACATATATAAAAAGTATATATATCAGGTATATATACATGTACATGTGCGTATATATATATGTAGTTGCACAACAAAGACGAAAGTTCTGGAAAGGATACACAGAAAGCAAAGGGGAAAGGAGTACACGTGGCTTGATTTTGGCATTTCTGACCGAGCGCACCAGAACATCGGTGTCTCTGCCCCCACCATCCTGTCTGTTGCCCCAGCTTCTTCCAGCTTGCCTTACTCATTTGTTTTCTTTCTTTCCAGAGCATGGAGGCTGGGCTCTGTCTGGCCGGGGATGCTCTCTCTATGTGCCTTGTTGATAAGTCCCACCACATCCTATGGAGCTACAGCCTCATGGCTTAGGAGAGATGCAGCGTCAGCCGACATAGGCGGGCAGAATGGCGGTTGTCCAACACTGGGGAAATATTTACTGCTTTCCTCTCTCGACTTTCCGCAATAAGCTCTTATTCCTTGTCGGCCTAATGTAGCCATCTACCCGTGGGGCTGGTCTGGGGAACGGTGAGTGTGGGCGAGGACCCTGGGAGAAGAAATTCAAAGAGAAAGCCAGTAACACTCTGCTTCTGACGTTCGAGATGGGATTTCACAATGCTCTTGAAATACAGGTAGGGTAAAGAAAAAAGGACTCCGTAAAGGCCATCCTGAGGCATAGACCTAGGAACATGGAGAAAAGCCGTCTTTTTGTTGTGTTGCTACAAGAGCGCATTAAAAACTACTTAGAGGGGCGCCTGGGTGGCTCAGTTGGTTAAGCGACTGCCTTTGGCTCAGGTCATGATCCTGGAGTCCCGGGATCGAGTCCCACATCGGGCTCCCTGCTCGGCGGGGAGTCTGCTTCTCCCTCTGACCCTGGTCCCTCTCGTGCTCTCTGGCTCTCATTCTCTCTCTCTCAAATAAATAAATAAAATCTTAAAAAAAAAAACTACTTAGAAGTAAGACAGTGTGCAGAATTATGCAGGATGTAAGGTTAGGTTAAAAAGTGGACAGAAAATGGGGCACCTGGGTGGCACAGTCAACTCTTGGTTTCAGCTCAGGTCATGATTCTCAAGGCCGTGAGATCGAGCCCCGCGTCGGGCTCTGTGCTGGGCATGGAAACTGCTTGAGATTCTCTCTTTCTCTCTCCCCCCAACTCTGCTCCTCCACCCCCTCTTCCCCTCTCTAAAAAAAAAAAAAAAAAGGTGGGCAGAAAATGCTATATTATATATAATCACAATGCTGTAAAGAAGTCAAAACAGAGCATTAAAAAAAAAAAAAGATTGAAAGAAAACACATCCAACTGCCAGTAAAAACACTGCCAACTGCCTTCAGATAATTAGAACTTGCATCTTACTTCTCTCCTTTCAGGGCTTCCATATTTTCCAAGTTGTTTTTCCTTTAGTAAGTATGTCTTCTTTATAATATAAATAAGTAAAATAAATTGCTAATGAAAAAAAAAGTATGGTAAATGTAAAGACAACCCAAATCACATCTTTTCTTAACAGGGCGCCCTCTGCCTTGGTAGATCTCAAACACAGGTGCATACTGGAACCATCTAGAAGCTTCTAAAAATGCAAATGTCCAGACACAACTCTGGGGATTCTGATTCCGTTGATTGGGGTCTGAGCTTAGGCAATGACATTTTTAAGAAGCTCTCTAGCTGAATCTAATGTGCCACCAGGAAAGAGAACCATTGCCCTAGGGTAAATGGAGAGATCACCTAGGTTCAGTTTATTCAGGTGGGTTCAAGGAACACTTGTTGGACCCTCGAGGGTGCTTGGCACCACCCACGAACTAGTAAGTTTTGGGTTCCAGAGTCCTCTCTTCCTTCCCTCTCGGCTGCTTCCTCCTCCTCCCATATCAACAGTCCTCAAACTTGAGTGTGCACCAGAAAAACCAGGAAGGCGTGTTAAAATAGACTGCCGGACCCACTCTCAGACTTTCTGATTCAGGACATCTAGGACCAGGGCTCAAGATTTTGCATTTCTATCAAGTCACCCAGTGATGCTGATGTGGTCGGGTCTAGGGACCAAACTCTGAGACCAACTGTCCTAGCGCAGGAGGAACTTGAGAGAATTTTGCCACCATTTCTGTCATGCCCTCCACTCTGGAAGAGATACTCGTTCCTCAGGGCGCACAGACTTCCACGAGGAGCTCTCTGGCTACAAAATACCGTGGCCATGACCCAGAATTCGACAGAATAGAATTATTGGAGCTAAGAGACGTCTTCCCAGATCCCAAGCCATGTCAGAGCTCCAGAAACCATCTCTAGCACCTGGAGCAATGAATCTTCATCAGGGATGAAGGGTTCGGGGGGGGGAGGGGTGTGTGGAGGGGTGTGCTGCAGGGAGAGAGGGACCCCTATCCTGTAACATGGTCACTTTCTCCCCACCCCACCCCTAGCAATGGCCGGGCAGGAGAAGGAAGTCACAATTCAGAACTGTCATAAATTTGGACCTCATTAATTCAGAACCTGCGATGCATCCTGCAGAATTTGGGCTGGTTTATTTTTGTGCTCTTTTATAAATAAAATTTTTGATAAACAAATCAAAACCGAGGAAGATGGAGCATAAACAGTGCCTGTGTTACTTACAGATCATTCTTATCTGTCAGCTGGAACAAGGTCCCTCGAGACTGAACGTTGCCCTAGTGCCTTGGGGCTCTGCTTTGTTTAACGAGCAATGACAGTTTTCTGATCACCTACTATGTGCCAGGCAGAGAGACAGAGCCTCTGAACATACAGCCTAAGGACTGGTTTTGGGGTTTGTTTTTTTTTTACATCATAGTACCAAACATTTTATACCATAACACAGTGTAATAGAGATTTTTCAAAAGGACTATTATCTTAAAATTTTAATCACAACTGCATACACATGTTGTCTATTCTATTATGATGTCCCCATTTACTGATGGAAAAATGGAAGCCAGAGGAAGATGACAGACCCAATGGTAGCTTCCAGTTCCTCTCACTCCAAACCGCGTGTCCCTTCCATCATGCACACCTGGCTCCATGTACTCCCACAAGAGCCTTGTGAAAAGGTCACATTCCCCAAGTTCACGGAGCTAGTCAGTGGTAAATCCCCAAGCCCTGCCATCTTTGTATGTCACCTCACGGTCTGAATGGTCACAACAGTGCAGTTGTGACTCTTCTCTGGTGCTTAAACCCAGTGGAAACGCTACCTTGGGCGTGGTCTGCCTGGTGATGAGAAAGTTCATAGAAGCTGGAGCCCAGGTAGGTCAAGCTGCAACACTGAAGCTCTGAGTTGAGTAAAGGTAAAATATGCTGAGGGGTCAAGACCAAGGGCAGGTGGTGGGAATAAAGAATGCTATGGGGAGGAGTAGGAGACCTGGATTTCGTCTGGTCTCAGGAATCCAGCTGAATAGGGATC
>NW_027397105.1:5363187-5450498 GCF_003265705.2 Callorhinus ursinus | reverse complement strand
AAAAAAAAGAAGAATGCTATGGTCAAATCAGCTTGGAAAATACTGAGTTACATGACATGAAAAGGAAGCATGAACACCGAGTCTAGGGATCTGTCAATGAGCACCCACCTGTCTAGGGAGAACTGACAATTTTCAAAGGCATCTCTTAGGACACTTGTGTTGGTAAAGCTGCCCGTGACATTGAGCGGGAGAAGACAGGGTGAAAGCTTCAGCTTCTGTTGGAGCTGAGGTCCTCACACTTGAGCACTCACTGGATGGCTGAGCCCTGGCCCGGGGATTCCTGATGTACTAGGTCAGAGGCAAGTTCCATGTCTGAGAAGTTCCCAGGTGATGCTGCTGAAGGCCACAGGCTCAGAGACCACACTTTATGAACCACTGTGTTAGAACGACCGACAGGTCCCTCTTGAGCTGGATCCAGGGCAATGCTAGGAGGTCAAGGTCCAGAAGGATCCACATTCTCTGTACCCTCCAGAAAAAAGGGTTTTGCATGAGCAAGGGCAGCATGATTAGAAGAATGATCGGTAAAAGCAAAGCCCTAAGCAGGTGGGTGGGGTAAACAGAGGGAGTCAATGCCTCTTCTCTGCCCCGGTGATGCGTGCAGTCCGGCAGTTGGAGAGATGTGTGATATGAAGGGGTATCGCAGAATTCTTAAGACATAACACAAAGAACCATGCCCTTCTCCATTTGGCAGCCACCACCCTAAGTCTCTGCCCTTCCACCTGCCATTGAGGCAGGAAGCCGAGCAGTAGTCCACCCAAGAGAAAGAGCATTTCCAGGGAAAGAGCCATACGTCCAGCAGAGCTCCCAGCAGAGGTAAGCCAGAGCTCTCTGAGCACCCCTGCTGAGTAGCATAAGCACGCCCAGGTCCTGATACAGACACACACATGGCCACGGCCAGGAACAAGGGTGGTTTGAGGCTGCAAAGGGCACCTGCCGCCACCTGCTGAACCCCAACTGTGCAAAGAAGCACCTGGGTGGATTCTCTGCCCTTGATTCTGCCACTACTCTCTCACCAACACCAGCATCCAGAAGCCTGAAGTCACAGGGCCAGCACTGAGGTTCAAATTCAACGCCCCCCCCCCCCCCCCCCCGGCGGCAGGAGGCACTGAAAGCTAAAGAGAGGTCTGAAGCTGAGTTCCTGGAGCCTCTGCAAGGCTGGTGGCCCTGGCAAGGCAGCGACTCTGAGTGACTACAGGGCAAGTTTCTCTGTAAAAGAGATTTGCTGCAAGAAACAGGAGGAGCAAGGGAGGTAATATCTGAATGGTGCTTTCAGGTAAGATGTAAGAGCAGTTTGGCTCTGTGAAGTTAGATCAATAGCCAAGGGAGGGAAAGAGACTGACCAGGACGGTTGCCTGGGTTGCAAATACAGCCAACAGAGTGTGCGTCCTGAAGGCAATGAGCACAGTAAATCCCAATGAGAGATGCAATGAGCACTCAGTGGGAAGAGGACCAAGAGACAGCAGTAATGGGAGAGAAGACACAGAGGGGACGAGTCGAGGCATTTCCATCAATTTCCAACAGTATTCCCAGAAGAGACACAGAGGGATAATTCAGAAGCAATGATTAAAAGTTAATAGATTTTTTTTGCCCTGAGAAGATGGGAAGACTTTAGTCTTTAGATCCAAAGACAAAAGGCAAGATCAAGCATCACACTATGCCTTAGAAGGGACCAAAATCTAGATATCTGGTGAAATGCTTTTTTTAAAATTTTTTATTGTTATGTTAATCACCATACATTTACATCATTAGTTTTTGATGGAGTGTTCCATGATTCATTGTTTGTGCATAACACTCAGGGCTCCACGCAGAATGTGCCCTCTTTAATATCCATCACCGGGCTAACCCATCCCCCCACCCCCCTCCCCTCTAGAACCCTCAGTTTGTTTTTCAGAGTCCATCATCTCTCATGGTTCGTCTCCCCCTCCGACTTACTCCCCTTCATTCTTCCCCTCCTGCTATCTTCTTCTTTTTCTTTTTTCTTAAAATATGTTGCATTATTTGTTTCAGAAGTACAGATCTGTGATTCAACAGTCTTGCACAATTCACAGCGCTCACCGTAGCACATACCCTCCCCAATGTCTATCACCCAGCCATCCCATCCCTCCCACCCCCCACCACTCCAGCAACCCTCAGTTTGTTTCCTGAGATTAAGAATTCCTCATATCAGTGAGGTCATATGATACATGTCTTTCTCTGATTGACTTATTTCACTCAGCATAACACCCTCCAGTTCCAGCCACGTCGTTGCAAATGGCAAGATCTCATTCCTTTTGATGGCTGCATAATATTCCATTGTGTATATATACCACCTCTTCTTTATCCATTCATCTGTCGATGGACATCTTGGCTCTTTCCACAGTTTAGCTGTTGTGGGCATTGCTGCTATAAACATAGGGGTGCACGTACCCCTTCGGATCCCTACATTTTCTATCTTTGGGGTAAATACCCAGTAGTGCAATTGCTGGATCGTAGGGTAGCTCTAATTTCAACTGTTTGAGGAACCTCCATACTGTTTTCCAGAGTGGCTGCACCAGCTTGCATTCCCACCAACAGGGTAGGAGGGTTCCCCTTTCTCCGCATCCCCGCCAACATCTGTCGTTCCCTGACTTGTTAATTTTAGCCATTCTGACTGGTGGTGAAATGCCTTTAAAAAATATAAAATAAATAAATAAAATTTTAAAATAAAGGAAAATGCCATCTTCATAAAACACTTTAAAAAGTGGCGGGGGGGAAGCGAAGCAACCTTTTGAAGAATTTTGAGACCTTATATAAGGCATTGAACATAATGTGAAGCTTGCTAATATTTTTGAGTAGAGATGTTTTGATTCCATTCCTCCAAAACTCATCGAAAATAATGAAAAGAAAGAAGAAGAGGAAAAAAGTTCCACAGGGGGAGAAAAATATCAGACTTTTTATTTAATGGAGGTGGAACACCTGGGGAAAATACACATACAGCAATACAAAAAAGAAAAAAAAAAGATACACATGAAAATCAGTTCAGAGGGGACTAAAGCCCTAAGTGTGAAAAACCAAACCTTAAATCTGCCAGAAAAGAATAGTGGGCAATCCATTCATGATCTCAAAATAGGGAAGGATTTTAAGAGGAGGAGCAAAAGGCACAGGCTAATGAGGAAACAAGTGAGCATTTTTAAACCGTCAAAATCAGTCACGAAGCTGCAAGTCAAAGGTTAGAAAACATATATTTACATTCACATCCAAGACCCATAAAGAACTTCAAATTAATGAGAAGATAAAAGAACACAATTATGAACATTGTGAACAGGCAATCATAGCAGAGAAGACCCAAAGGGCCGATTCACATAAAGTGGTGTTCAATCTCACAAGTGATCAGGGAAATTCAAATTAAAGCCGTAATGAGATATCATTTCATACCCAGCAGACCGGGAGGAGTGAAAAAGCCTGACACTACGGACGCAGGTAAGGAGGAATGAGGACCCTTGCATGCTTCTGCTGGGAGTGTAAAATGGTAAAACCGCTTTGGAAATATGAAGATGGATATACGGTAGAAACAGCAATTCCCCCTTCAGGTAGATAAATCCTCACACATACGCATAAGGAGATACGCACGAGCATGTTCACATGAGTACTGTTTGTAATAAAGACAAATGGAGGGGGCTCTATATTCCTACCAAGAGAACAAGTGATAAATGGTGCTATCCTCATATGATATAATCCTATACTACAGTCCAAATGGAATGAACCAGAGATCTAAGTAGCAACATGGAGGACAGCCCGTTATAATGCTGAGCATACTAAGCAAAGCGAGGAAAAACAGGATGCCACTCATCTATAACAGAGAGTTATAAAACAGGCAATACAACACTCTATATTGTTTCAGGATACGTGCAAATGTAGTGTAATACAAGTACAAAGAGATTCGGGGAAATGATAAATACTTCAAAACAGATACTTCTAGAGGTAGGGAGTGAAATGTAATTGAGGAAGAAAGAGTAGATGAGGTGCTTCTGTGTTTTATTTCCTATGCTGGGTAGTTGGGGACATCATTCACTGCTAAATAATTATTTTATGAGATGATAGATGAATGCACAGATGATGGATGGATGGATGGATGGAGAGATGGAGAGATGGGATGGATGGGTGGATGGAGAGATGGAGAGATGGAGAGATGGGATGGATGGATGGATGGAGAGATGGGATGGATGGATGGATGGATGGATGGATGGATGGATGGATGGAGAGATGGGATGGATGGGTGGATGGAGAGATGGAGAGATGGAGAGATGGGATGGATGGATGGATGGATGGATGGAGAGATGGGATGGATGGATGGATGGATGGATGGATGGATGGATGGAGAGATGGGMTGGATGGGTGGATGGATGGATGGATGGATGGAGAGATGGGATGGATGGGTGGATGGAGGGATGGAGAGATGGAGAGATGGGATGGATGGGTGGATGGAATGGATGGATGGAGAGATGGATGGATGGATGGATGGATGGATGGACAGATACAGAGAGATGGATGGATGGATGGCTAGCTAGTTTTTAGTTAAGAAACTGTAACCCAAATATTTTATTCACCACCAAATTGTCCCTCAACAATAAAGGAAACAAAGAGTCTCCAGTTTTAAGAACTCAGAGACTAAAATACCCTCGAGTTCTTCTTGGGGGAGGGGCAAGGTGCCTGATGATGAAATCCATCAAGCAAGAAGTAAACCTATAGATCACAGACGTACTTATTTATAATCTTCAAGCAGTACCCAAATCCCAAAATTCAATAAGAAAAGATAGGTAAATCAGATTATACATTTGTAACATTTAACCAATTGGCTTTATTGACAGAAAGAAAGTTCAGTGGTACTGGATTTGCCCTGGAAAATCTGGTACGCAAGCGGGGTGTAAAAGTACATTATGGCAATGAAATAAAACCAAAAGTAGTTTCCGTGGTCAGAGGAGCAGCTCTCCATCTTTAGAGCCTGCTTGAAATGCACAGCATGCACTCAGAACAGACAGGGAGCTGGTCTCTGAAAAGCTGAAATGGTTCTAGGGCCCTGCTATGCAGCCATTCTCCTGCTGCACTTCTCGGTGGAAAAATGTGACAGAGACAGAAATCAAAACACATGGTAAACCCTGGGAAAATATTTTCAATACACGTGAGAAAGGACCTTTCCCTTTGTTTACCTCCACAACGCTCATTCATATCAATAACAATAAAACCCTAGAAAAAGTGCACAGGGGATATATGAATAGGTAATTACATCCCCTGGTGGGGGCGAGAAAAGAAAAGAAGGTTTTTTTGGAAGACCAGTGGATATGTAAAAAATACGATTAATCTTGAGTCACAATTAAGGAAATGCAGGCCAAAATATAAAGGACCTTTCTAAAAACTGAATCGATTTTGGGGCGCTTTGGTGGCTCAGTCGGTTAAGTGTCCCCGACTCTTGGTTTCGGCTCAGGTCATGATCTCAGGGTGGTGGGATCGAGCCCCACGTCGGGCTCCACGCTCAGGGAGTCTGCTTGAGATTCTCTCTTTCTCTCCCTCTCCCACTGCCCCTCCCCCTCCCCACACACACACTCTCTCTCTCTCTCTCTCACATAAATAAATAAATCTTTAAAAAAAACTAATCAATTTGGCAAAACTTAAGCCTTCCATGACACCCAGCGCCAGGAGGATGGGCTCTCTCACTGTGGCTGAAGAAAGTAGAAATTAGTGGTGCTTATCTGAAGGACAAGCTTTTGACCTGGCATTTCCCTGCTAGGAATCTGCCCTACATACATACCTTCTAGTCTTCCCATAATCTAAGAATCAGGCCAGACGTTGACTGCAGTAGTTTTCTGGCAATGGGCAGCTAAGAAAACCAGAATCCATGAATGTCATGGAGTATCTATCATGCAGCCGTTACAAAGATGAGGTCAGACCGTATGTGCAGATGTTGGGAAGATCTCCAAGACCAAATTAAAAAAAAAAAGAAAGAAAGAAAGAAAAAAGCAAGGTGCAGAGCAAAGTTTCAGTAGGATCGTTTTTATACAAACAAGAATGAAAACAGTACAGAGAAGATACGTAGAGACAAAACTACTAAAAGGTCCTTTCCTTCGGGGAGAGGTCCTGGGAGGAAGGAAGGGAGGTGTTCACCTTGGAGTTTTATTACTTTTCTCTACTGTCTGAACTTTCTACACACATCTATGGGTTCTTTTTTATTTTTGTACTATTTACAGAGTTCATCTGGGATTAGGGAGTGGGATCATGGGCCATTCTTTGCCTTTGTCTTTGTACTTCTTTATGTGGGGGAAAAAAAACTCTAATAAATGTCATTTTATCAAAAGCAGTACAAGGGCCAGGAAGTGAGAGGGGCCACTTCTCCTTGTGTAAATGACAAGGCATTTATCAAACACGGATTCTAATACCCACCTGGCAGGAGGGTGGCGAGGATTAGATGAGATCCCGGGTATAGATCGTTTCGCCTAATACTCTACACCAGTAAGCCTCAACAAATGGGAGCTGCTATTCACATCAAGACTACAGTCTTTCCTCTTTCTTATGCAGGGAACTCCGTGGGGTCCTCTTACTCTGCGTCTGCCCCAAGCCGACCTTGGGCCAGAAAGAGCTAAGAGCAGAAGAAGCTGGACAGAGCTTGGACTTTGCTATCTTGCCTGAGGGCTCTTTCCCAGAGAAACCCCAGAGCTCCTTCCAGGTTCCAAGAGCTCACACCCGTGTCTCCACAAAGGGGAGGGGGCTGGGAGCCAGGAGGGCCCGAGTTCCTCCGTGCAGTCACTTTCTGCTAAGTGAACGAGGCCACTCTGAGCTCGCTCCACCAAGGTAAACGGGCAGGCCAGGTCTAACTGCAGATTGCACTGACAATGACTATTTACTAGTCTAAAACTCTCGAGAGAGCAGCTACTGGGGATGCTTTATTTTATGTGTCAATTCTAGTGTTTGCTCACACAAGCACATGGGGACCGTCTCCTCCAGAGTCTGCGGAGTTAGCAGGGCTGCTGACGAATACTCTGGCAATGCCACAGATCTGCCCTCCGGAGTCTCCCCTCTGCAGGCTCAGTAGCTGGGAAACCTGGGGATGGCTGAGGTCATGTGTCCCCAGCTGTGAAGGTCGGCAATCCCACAGTGAACCAACACTCTCCTGTGACAAAGAAGGAAATACGTACCCAGAGAGGGTGAGCAGAGGCATTCTCAAGGCCACACAGGTTGATGGTTTTGGATACCGAACCCTCAACTCTTGACTTTCAAGATGGCACTCTTCATCCTCTCATTCTGCTCGAGGAAAGCAGAGGCTCTGGTCAGACAGATCAGGATCACAAGCAGGGTAGGGTGGGGAGCATAACTCAGAATACAGCTTGGTAACCATCCCATTGAGGGGGGTCAATCGCCCAGAAAGTCACTCCTAAACCAAACCTTTTCAATTCAAATTAATGTCCCTGAACTATCGGTTTTGTTGGTTTGGATTTAAGAAAACTGGTACTTTTGTGTTTGAAAGCAAAACGAAGAAACAAACAAAAATATAAAGATGTCCTCTGTAGAGGTCTCCAGCTGTGTCCAAGGGCAAACTCTAGGTCAACTTTACCCACTGCAAGAGGGGAGCTCTTGTGGTCTCCTGTATCTCACACAGGCTTTGGGGTAAGATTTCTTGTTTCAGAAAGCATTACACGGCTCAAAAATAGTCTGAAAACCACACCTCTGGTGCATCCTAATTATTTACCAAGGGGACCAGAGAGAGGATTACTTGATGGTGACATTAATCTTCAGAGATCTGGGGAGGGCTAAACCCTCCTCCTCCCCCCCACCCCCGGCCACTGAGATAGAATCAGGGAATGTTCCCACTGAAGGACTTCTCAAGGGCACCTTCTCTAGCCTCGGCGTCTGCAGACGAGGAAACTGGAGCTGGGGAGGGAACCCAGACAGCCCAAGGTCACCGGCTGCTGACTGTGACCACACTCTGCATCTTCCCACATCAGAGCCTTCCCTAATGCACCAAGCAGCCCACAGCCTCCCCCGTGCCCCGGGAAACGGTGCAGAGGTTGGTTTCTATTTCAGGGGACCCCAGCGCGCCATTTATTTTCTCCTCGGATGCGCTGGCTGTAATCCCCTTGGAAAGATGCCCAGAGTCTAACCAAATCCCCATCTGACTGCGATCCCCATTTCAGTTCTGGCTCATTCCTGAGAGCAGGACCCTGGCCAAGAGTCCTGAAGAGAATCTGAGTGGAAGCAAAGATGGAGGTGCTCGCCACAGCGAGGGAAGACTTTCTTTGGCCCCCAAGTCTGAGGACATTCGGGCAGGGGTCAATTAAGGAGATCCCCTCTTGTTATTGCCTTGCAAACAGTGGGGTAGCCCGAGGTGGGTGGGGGCGCCTGAGACCTACTTTCCTCTCTGTTTCTTGCCCTCTCCTCCTCCTCTGCAAACAAAACAAAACAAAACAAACAGACAAACAAAAAAACCAAAAACCACTGAGCCTCCTAGGAATACATCCAAACTGGGGGGATGAACGAAATAATGCTGAAAACCTCTACCATCTTAGATAATTTTACTGTGTGCCTTTACGCAGAGACATTGGCAATGAACGCCTTTTATTACCTACAGGGAAATATTTGAGGAAAATATTATCTCCATTTTGCAGATGAACAAACAAGGCTGATTATACAAAATCACAGAGTCGCTGGCCTGTGATTTAGGACAGAACCTAAATTCTCTGTCACTGTACAGACTGGGGGTTCCTTTCATTCTATCATGCTTCTAGGAAAGCCATGCTTCTAACTGCTTTTCCAAGATTCCTACCTCTCCCCCAAGACCCCAGAGAGACCCTTCTAAGACGGCTGAATTAAAAAAAAAAAAAATGGGAGAAGGAAGAATTTTAAGGGCTGTCATCTTCTGTTGGGCTTTCACTCCTAATGGGAAGGCAATTTAATTTGGGGACTATGACGTATCTCTGAGAAACTATCAATGAGAGAAGGTTCATATTCAAATCTGGGGCTTTTTCACACTGATCTGCCATGTTGAATAATGCAGCTCAGCAAAATAGGAGATGAGAAACAAGATAGTGAACTTTAGGCACAGGGCACAGAGTAGCCTCAGAGTTATGGCATTAATGACATGTGCAACTCTGCTCAGATGTTTCCTTCTGTGGGCAAAGCAAGACTGCCTGCTCTGGACCCCAGGGAAAGACCCAGGGGAGCCATGATTGTTACAGGCATGGTGGGGAAGGGGGGTGCCTCACTGGGAGCTTGCTATACTCTGATCAGTCTCCAGTCTCGTCTCTTGCCAGATTTTGGAGGGGGACGGGGAGCTGGAGCAGGTCCAGGGCCCCTACCCTGCCCTCTGCTCTCAGAACTTGGTCTTGTGCATTGGTCTTTATCGAGGTGGTAAGGCAGAGGAGGACACTCCTCAGGACTGCCTGGCTAAGTACCTTCCCCACGGGCCCTCCTCCTCCTGTGTGGGTCCCTAAGGCTGGAGGTGGCAGGGCCTCCCTCTGACCTCTGTGAATTGCATTAAGGGACCTCCAGGTAGTGGTGGCCAGGGTGGGGGGGAAGCAGCCTCAGGAGAGGGTGGGCAATGAGAGGATTCTTGGGTCCCTCCGTGGACAGGCTGCAGAAGTTCCTCCCCTCCTTATGGGTTCCTTAAACCCTACCTCCTTCCTTTTAATGACGCTTTTGCTAAACTGTTCTCAAATTACCCCTTTGAAGAGGGCCATCTGTTTCCTGCCAGACTCTGACGGATAGGCCATCCATCACCATCCTGGGCCTTCTTCCCTCTTTAGCCCGTTCAGGTGTGGTGGTCCATCCTTATAACCACCCCGGCCTCCATCCTCACGCATGGTGTTCACCCAGCAAAGCCACCAATGAACAGAGCTGACCAGCTGCCATTTTGTCGCTGGGGGACTTCAGGCAAATGACTTGACCTTTCTAAACCCTCATTTCCCCCTCTGTAAAATGAGACTAAATAACAGTACTAAAAGAGGGTTTTGTGATAATCGAATTAATTAAGACTTAGAGTATTACACAAAGAGTCTAGAACAGTCCCTGGAATATGGTAAGTGTTCTACGTTTTGCTATTATCACTACTAGTATCTCTTAGAACGAATGACCCCAATCCTCAGATGGCACCTCAACGCTTTGGCAATGTTCACCCTTCCGCTTCCTGGATGTCCTTCATGGGTTTCTCCTGGTTCCTGGAACCTCCCACACCTGCTCTCCATACGTTCCCATTGCCCTTACCTCATACTCCAGGGAGAAATCAGAGCGGTAAGAAAGGAACTCTCTCGTTGCCAGGAGATCACACCCATCCCCTCTCTCTGTCTTCCTTGCTAGTACAGTGGGGGAAATGATGTGTGAGCATCCGTGTCCCTCCATCTTCTTCAGGACTTAGCTCCTGAAATCAACCTCCTCCTTCTCAACCACTGCTTTCTCTCCCTCAACAGGCTCACTCACACTTCAACTCCTCCAGACCCTCCGAACGCTACCTACCACACTCTCCCTTGACCCCAAGCCTCCCATGCCAATCACTGCCCATTTCTCACCATTTTGTAGGGGAAGAAACGGAATCTCGGAGCGTTGAGGCATCTTGCTCCCATTCACCTATCTCATTGGGGGATGACCTAGGGCTCAAAATACAAGTTTTCTATGTTCTTAAAAAAAAAAATGGATGTTTTTGACCACAATAAGATACCACTACACGCCCACCGGAGTGGCTGAAGTTCAAAAGACTGGCCACACCAAATGTTGCTGAGGACGTGGGGCAACTAAAATTCACACATACTGCTGGTGGGGATGGAAAATGATAAGGCACCTTGAAGAACTTTGTGGTAGTTTCTTCCGAAGGTAAAATATTCCTGCCCTGCACCCCAACAGTTGCATACGTAGGTATTTACCCAAGAGGAGGACAATATATGTCCACCATCAGAGACAGGCAAGAATGTCTACTGCAGCTTTACTTAAAAGAGTGATAAAAAAAATCAAATATTCAGAATGCCCAACAATGGAGCTTGAATAATATACTGTGGAATATTCACAAAAGATTACTATACAAGGCAGGATAGTAAGACAAAGCCATCTCATGATGACAGCAGTCAGAATAGTGGTTACCTCTGGAGGTTAAATACAGACTGGGAAGGGGCACAGGGAATTTTATGGGGTGATAGAAATGTTGTTTTTATGTGGACAAGGAGGCAGGGAGAGATGGGCGGGTAGAGAGATGGCAGATAATCACATGAGAAAGCACTGACTTGGGGCGCCTGCGTGGCTCAGTCAGTTACGCAGCTGCCTTCAGCTCAAGTCATGATCCCAGCGTCCTGGGATCGAGTCCCTGCATCAGGCTCCCAGCTTAGTGGTGGGTCTGCTTCTCCTTCTCCCTCTGTGATCTCTCTCGCTTTCTTTCTCTCTCAAATAAATGAATCAAATCTTTTCAAAAAATCATTGACATCTATCCTGAAGATTGGTACACGTGCCATATTTTAGGATTTCCGTTAGACCTCCATTTTAAAAAGCGATGCGTTGAACCCTTGCACTAAATGGATTCTCATTCGTACCCCAATTATACCAACACCAAGAGGAGGCAACTATTCTTAGTATTCTAGTGCCCTAACTGCCTCTATTTAATTACGTTTACAACCCAAAGACCATCCAAGCTGCAAGGCAATGCAGAGACCCCTCATTCGAAGAATGAGCCAACAGATCTGGGAAGAGAAAGTGAGCTGTAAAACTCACTTTTACAGGTGAGTCTGATGCCTACCTCCTAGTAGGCATCTCCTACCCATCTCCTACCTCCAAGTCTAGTTAATGTTCTTCCCTTTCCACGCCACTGCCCGTCCCCGCCGTTCTTCTGCAAGTGAGGGCACTCGCAGAGATTTAGGATGTAACTCTGGGAGAGCTGACCCCGCGATAATGAACAGCCCAGCAGGCTTCCTTCAAACAGAGGGAATGTACGCCCCGCCCCCCCAGAGCGACACAGGAGGGATGGAGAAGGGGTTCGCTGTAAAGACTGTGGAGAGGAGAGGCGTCAAGAGCAGAGGCTTAAGCTCGGCCTCTAATGAAGTTGTAACATCTGAGCTTTTGCTCTGGCCGCCTGGTGAGCAATGAGGGAGAGAAAGCTGCCGGGCTTGCCAGGAAGGAGGCTGAGCAGATTCATCTCAGTGGCTGGCCCGAAGTCACTTATTCCGCTAATAAACTCAGTGCGACAGTTGACAAGAACCTGAAGGCCCACAACCCCCTCGAAAGGGGCGAGGTAAGTAAAAAGAATGATTTTCGCTGAAAGGTGAAGTCAGGCCAAATCCAGAAGTGTGATAAATCTCTAGGTTTAGGAGCCCTCTGATCCAAAGGGAAGGCCAGCTATTACTAAAGATGGTCACCACCTCTGATGTGGCACTTGGCGGCATGCTTTAACATAAAAATCTCATTTAATGGAATCTTTGAAACAACCTTACAAAGGGTGCATTCATTACCCCCGTATTGCACGTAAGAAAAAGAAAATCCGTCTCACTTTAAATAATTTAAGAACTGCATGGCTAGGGGCGCCTGGGTGGCTCAGCCGTTGAGCGTCTGCCTTCGGCTCAGGTCGTGATCCCAGGGTCCTGGGATCGAGCCCCGCATCGGGCTCCCTGCTCAGCAGGAAGCCTGCTTCTCCCTCTCCCACTCCCCCTGCTTGTGTTCTCTCTCTCGCTGTCTCTCTCTGCCAAATAAAAGAAAAAAAAAATCTTAAAAAAAAAAAGAACTGCATGGCTAGTCACATGAATACGTAGGATTCGAAGGAAACATTATTTTACCTCAAAGCCTGTGGTCGTCCAGCAGCACCAAGCTGCTATGAGAAATAAAGATAGATTATATTGCAAGAAAGTGGAGTGAGCAGAAGCATCTGCGGGAAGGGGAGTAGAGGTCATGTTCAAGAGAACTGGACCCAAGGAATTTGGACATGGGGGTCAAGGATTTGACCTCAGTAGTGAGAAGTGGAAATATTATATTGTGTTCAAAAGTCTGGGCTCGAGCCACCATCTGTCAGGCTCCCCAGGTGATTGATCACATGTGGCTTCTGGTCTCTTCTCTTCCATCAAATGGAGAGGGGGCAAAGTCCCCCTGAATCTGGCTGGCTATGACCCGATCCCATATCTGAGTATGCACAGCATTGCTGCACTCCGTCCGGCATGGCTCCCATTCCACCTTCAGTACTCACTACTATTAGTGGTGAGCATGCCTATGTCAAGGACCAAGTTCCAACCCCACCACCTCCCTGCAGCCAACACAGCGCCTGGCACGTGGCGGGTGCCCCTTAATTGCCTGTTGAATTTATCAATGGGCAAATTAATTAGCAAACAAAACCAGTGTGTCTAATACTCTCAAGTTCTGAGTCATGGGACTTCCTGCTTTACGTGCACCCGGGGAACTGCTGAGTCGTCATGAGACCTCCGAAGGACAGGACCCCACCAGGGGAGGAGCAAAACCTCCCCCACTGCTTTGGCTTCCACCTGGATGCCTCCCGCTAAGTTATCCATATGATCATCCCAGTTTTTCACTTCCTGGACATCAAAAGCCAATCCGTGTTCATGGACTTGAACACATATTCATTTATTCACTCACTCAACAGGCTGCTGGATGAGATTAACTTTGAACTTCCCATCTCTGTCCAGGTGGATCCGGTTTTTAGGTGCCATGATAGCTTAAGACAAAAAAACCCCTCTAAGTTAAGTGAAACTCATTTTTATTTAAAAATAAGTAGAGGTGCACCTGGATGGCTCAGTCAGTTAAGCCAACTCTTGATTTCGGCTCAGGTCATGATCTCAGGGCTGTGGGATGGAGCCCCATGTCAGGCTCAGCGAGGAATCTGCTTCTCCCTCTCCCTCTGCCCCCCCACCCCCTGCTCACTCTCTTTCTCTAAAATGAAGAAATAAAATCTTTTAAAAAATCTTTAAAAACTAAACAAATAAAAATAAGTAGAAATAGTGTGTACATGAGGTGTTTTGAAAATGGAAATTATCCTTACTCTAATGTACCTGTGGTTTTAAAACAATTCGAATGTGAATCGTGCATATGGGAACTAAAAAGCTGACACACTGAAAAAATAAAAAATAGAAAAATAAAAGAGCTGACGCGTTGAGTCTGAAGTCTACCTGGGAAACATTAATGTGAGAGAAGAGGTAAGACATTCTGAAATGAAAGAGAACTTGTACCAGATATCATATAATAGATAAAGCTACAAAAATCATTAAAACAGTACAGTACAAACCTAAGAATAGTTAAATGGAACGGAATGGAAAACCCAAGAGGAAGATCTTTGTGAACGTTAAGAATCGAGGTTATGAGAAAGAGGGCATCCAAACTGGCGGACAAAAGAAAGAGTATTGATTATCTATTTGGGAAAAATAAGACTGATGTCTACAGCTTCTCCTCATACAGACATACTAGGATGTCTGCCCAGCCCATACACCCCAACAGAAGCCCTACAGGAATTTCCTGATAAGGGGTGCACCTGGAAAGCCTTGTTTCTATTCTATCACATGACCCATCTCCCATTTCCTGGCCAGGGCTAACAGGGCCAGAAACAAACAAACAAACAAAAAAACAAAAAAACAGTGTTTGCTCTCAAGAATATTTAAACTAAGAGTTGGAAATGCTCCAAAGTATTTAGATGTGTAAAGTCATAGAGAGTTAGGGCTGGAGTCCCAGTCAAGACAACCCAAAGCCACATGCAGTCCATAAATCTGTGTATTCTCAAATTATTTATGAGCAGAAAATCCTGGTCCAGAGGGAGGAAGGCTGTAGCAGAGAGAGAAGACCCCAAAGAGAGAAGCTCTCTGCCCAGTTCCCAGCCATGAGACACCCCTGTGCGGTTGAATACGCTTCCTTTCATTTGAGGATTTTTTGATCTATGTTTCTCATAAACAAACATATTCCAAGTAGAACATACACCATTTGTCAAAACACATTCTAGGGATAGTCTAGAATTTAACATAAAGAAGTAAGATGGTGGAAGAAGAGATTTGTGACTATCTTCCCAATCCTGGCCGAGCGAGACACGTCTAAACATGAGAGCAAAAAAGGAAAAGCCAGTAACGAAAGGAAGGAATAACCAGATTTTTTTTCCTTTAAATTTTTAATTGTTATGTTAATCACCATACATTACATCATTAGTTCCCGATGTAGTGTTCCATGATTCATTGTTTGTGCATAACACCCAGTGCTCCACGCAGAACGTGCCCTCTTTAATACCCATCACCAGGCTAACCCATCCCCCCAACCCCCTCCCCTCTAGAACCCTCAGTTTGTTTTTCAGAGTCCCATCGTCTCTCATGGTTCGTCTCCCCCTCCGATTTCCCCCCCTTCATTCTTCCCCTCCTGCTATCTTCTTCTTTTTTTTTTCTTAACATATATTGCATTATTTGTTTCAGAGATACAGATCTGTGATTCAACAGTCTTGCACAATTCACAGCGCTCACCATAGCACATACCCTCCCCAATGTCTATCACCCAGCAACCACTCTGGAAAACAGTATGGAGGTTCCTCAAAAAGTTCAAAATAGAGCTACCATACGATCCAGCAATTGCACTACTGGGTATTTACCCCAAAGATACAAATGTAGGGATCCGAAGGGGTATGTGTACCCTGATGTTTATAGCAGCAATGTCCACAATAGCCAAACTGTGGAAAGAGCCAAGATGTCCATCGACAGATGAATGGATAAAGAAGATGTGGTATATATATATATAGATATACATATATCTATATATCTATAGATATAGATAGATAGATATATACACAATGGAATATTATGCAGCCATCAAAAGGAATGAGATCTTGCCATTTGCAACGACGTGGATGGAACTGGAGGGTGTTATGCTGAGTGAAAGAACGGGTCAGATTTTATAAGATTTTAGAGTTCTGTATGTGAAAAATTACCATTAATGTACACTCCTGTTCATACCAGTGTTATTCACAATAGCCAAAAGCTAGAGGCAACCCAGGTGCCCACTGACAGATGAACAGAGAAGCAAAATGTAACATATTTGTACAATGGGATATTATTCGGCCTTAAAAGGGCTGGAAATTCTGACATGTGGTACAGCATGGATAAACCCTGAGCACATTTATGCTGAGTGAAATAAGCCAGGCACTAGGGGGGCAAATACTGTATGATTCCACTCATATGAAGTATCTAGAGCAACTGGATTCACAGAGACAGAAAGTAGGGTGGTGGCTGCCAGGAACTAGGGGATGAAGAAAATGCTTCCTTACTGCTCAATGAATACAGTGTTTCAGTTTTATAAGATGAGTAAGTTCTGGAGTTGGATGTCAGTGACAGGCGCACAACAACATGAACATAATAACCCTACCGAACGTGCACTCCAAAATGGCTAAAATGGTAAATTTTATGTTGTGCGTATTTTACCGTAATTAAACATTTTTTAAAAACAGTTAATAGGGGCGCCTGGGTGGTTCAGTTAAGCATCTGCCCTCGGCTCAGGTCACAATCCCAGGGCCCTGGGATTGAGTCCTGTGTCAGGCTCCTTGCTCAGCAGGGAGCCTGCTTCTCTCTCTCCCTCTGCTCTTCCCCCCTGCTCGTGCTCTCTCTCTCTCTCCCTCTCTCTCTCTCAAGTGGATAAATAGGAAATCTTTAAAAAAAATAAACAGTTAATATTTTCAGCATGTATAAAAAAGCTCTGACAAAGAAGAGATGAACCTCCTTGGGGGGAAAAAAAAAGCACGCTGCGGACATAAATGGGCAATTCGGAGAGAAGAAATAAAATGGAACAGTATCTCTTTAGGGCAATATAATGATATATAATAAGAGTCTTCAAACATGCACACCTTGTGACTTAATAATTCCACTTAATAGCAATCCATCCAAGGGAAATAATTACACACACAGCAGAGATTTATGTGCAATGATTATCATCACAGTATTATTTATAATAGCGTAAAACTAGAATCAAGCTAAATGTGATCAACAGGGAAATGGCTGAATAAATTATGTTACTTCCAAGGCTGGATGCCACGGAGTCATCCTCTGCTGCTTTCTGAAAAAATATTTCAGTGCCGTGAAAAATGCTCATGAAATGACATTAAGTGAGCAACAGATTTATAATTAATATATAACATGTTACATCTTCGTTTAAAAAAACGGGGTGGGGGACAGGCGGGGGAGACATGGGGCAGAAGAGAGATACCTCAGTTGCTTCTGAGGAACCTGTTGGGATGATGAATCATTTTCTACACTCTTCTGTGTTTTCCAAGCTTTCCTTAATGGGCAGCTATTTCCTTGATAATTAGGAATATTCTGTATTTGAAACCGGGTGCATTTTGATGGCAGGGAGTTACTGTGAAATTGAGCAACCAGAAGGCATAATGCAGAATGCACACAGAGCCTCCCCTCACTGCTGCAAGCCTCCACCTGTCAGCCTCTGTTTCTTGCTACCACCCTTCGGACGGCACGGCCCAGCGATGGGGCCGAACCCTGCACAAGCCCGGCCTCAATCTCCAGCCCTCACTCCCGAAGTCTGGGAAAGCAAAGGAGGCCCCTCTTTCCCTACCTACCATGCGGACTGCTTCCCCTGCACGGCATCTAGAGGAAAGGAAAACTATCCGTCCCCCACTCGCCCAGCAGGGACCTTGCTGGGCCACTTTCAGGGGATGCCGCAGGGGTTTGGGTAGGGGAGGTGGCAGCTGGTGCGCCGGACTCCTGGAAGGAACAGGAGGATGCTCTGCTGTTGGCAGCTCGCCCGTGGCGGTCCTCCCTCCACCCAGAGGCAGTGTCGGGGCCGGAGGGGACCAGACAGATGGACACGGACCCCACAGCTGTCAGCCAAGGGAAGAGGCCTCCTGGTTCTCATTTAGGGGAAATTAGCCATCAACACCCTCGTCTCTTCGGGTGTGAACTTTAAATAAGATGTTCCAGCTGAAGTGGGGAGAGGAAGCTATTTTGCGGTGACTGGGAAGAGAATAATAATTGTGGAGGATGTTTGCCTCGCCAGAACACCAGCTCTGGGAGCCAGCTTCATGCAAGTTGAGACAGAGACCAAGGAAGCGAGCCCAGAGGAGGCTAGCTGCAGGCAGCTACCTTCCCACCGCCCGATGGAGCTGAGGTTTGGGCAGCCTGCTTCCAACCTGTGTGATGGGTCCTGCCTGGACTGGGTGTGTGCATTTCTGAGCGCCCAGAGGGCCAAGTTCATGGCAACAGGAGAGATGAGGAATCCGTGCGGGTCTGCTCATGAAGCCAGTCCTATGGTATGTGGACCCCGCTGGGCTGAGCCTCCTCCTTCCCGGGCCCCCAAAGGGAGGTAGCATCTGAAATCCCCCACCCTAGCCAAGAATGGCTGGAGTTTTGTCAAATTGCTTTGGTCAACAGGAATGAACCCAGTGCCTTGCGTCTTGCTCAGAGGTGCTGATGTGCTTCATTGGGGGGTATTCTGCCTGAAGAAAATTCAGGGAAAGAACAGGATTGGGAAGGATGAGAGTTGGGGGGAGGAGTATTAACTAAGGCTGACTGAGCTCCCCTCATCCTCCAGACTGAAATTCCGGTGGGCAGAGCTCAGGCCTGGCAAAGAGGAGCTCAGCGAACAGGAACCCCGCCCTCTGACCCCTACCCCTTCCCTAACTGCCCTCAACAACACTGCTGTACCCATGTGACCAGGGAGAAACCAGATTCAGAGAGGCTGCGCCCATCACCCAAGGTCACCAAGCGATGGAATGCTTCAAGTCCATTACCTGACGTAACCCAGGTGTTGGTCAAGGTCATGAGTTTCCGCAGGAATTCAAAGACTACGCGGGACCAAAATGCAGGTTTGAAGCTGTCTTCACGAGCCTCAGACAGACGTGTCCCTGTGAGGCTGTGTCGAGTGTGGCCCACTGAGTACTGAGGCAAGGCAGTCGGGTGGAAACCATAGTCCCCGGGAGGCTCCCCTTGGCTTAGGAAGCCTAAAAGGGAATGGGTTGGGGTGAGGTGTTGGCACATGACCAACCTCATCTTTAGTGCTGAAAACAACGGGTCTGCTTTGGAATTAAATAGCAGACATCAGCCAAGAGAAGTGTAAGAGTTGGGAATACAGTTGGTCTTACAGCTTTGAAGGATTTTTAATTTGGTAAGACTCACTTCGCAGGATAAGAAACTGAAACCCATCTCTTTCCTTTGGGACTTGAGAACAGAAGGGCCAGCCAACAGCCCCTGGGCTCTGCCCTCTCCCTAAGCTTTGCGGTGCAGGAAATTCAGCTTTGCGGTGCAGGAAATTCCAGAATTCCAGAATAAAGTGCTGCTTCTCTCTGGGGAGGTGTGCCAAGGGCTTTGCCCTAATGGGTTAACAGTTAAGGGCTGAGAACACACAACATCTCCTGTAATTCCTTGCATCTGATGGAAGGTAATGCCCTGACCAGGGATCCCTTTGCAGGGGGTGCGAGTGGGGGTTGGCTATCTTTTCATGTTGCTCCCAATCACGACCCTGGCTTGGCTTCCAAATAAAGCCGGCTGCCAGCGCTTTTAAAGAAAGTTCCATGATTCAACACATTCACATCTGAAGGCTCAATGGCACACAGGCCGGGAAGAAAGAGGGCCTTCAGCCCCCGTTCATTTAAAAATGGCTGTTCTGTTTCCGGAGGGCAGGAACAAAGGAGGAAATCACTGTGTGAGGATGGGGGAGGCACGTGCCCGCAAACAAGACCATCTGGTCCCATTAGCTCGTGTGCCCTCTGAACTGTGCCCCGTGGACCGAGGCACAGCTGCCTTGGCTGATGTGTGAGCAACTCCGGGCCTCGGCCGTCTCCCCCATGCCCCGGGCTTCCAGTGGGACATCAGAGGCGTGAGCAATACGGTTGAGACGGGTCTCTTCAGCCTACCTCCACCTGCCCTCTGCCCTTCCAATCGAGAACGTGGAGCACGGGAAGGAGTCGGGGGGGTCCTGCTTGGTGGAGGTCTTCGCTGAGACGACAGGGAGGGGCCCTGGTAGGGCCTCTGCTGCCACCCAGGCTCTACCTGGGTGATGGTAGGAGGGGCAGAAACAGCAAAGGTGGGCAGGGGTGAAGACCTCGCTGTCCAAAGCCCGGCCCTTGGGGCAGCAGCATTGGCATCCCCTGGGAGTTTGCTAGAAATGCAGAATCTCCACCCCAGCCCTACTGACTCAGTATCCACAGTTGAACAAGGCCCCCAGGCAATTCCTATGCACCTTAAAATTTGAGAGGCTTTTGTAGAGCGCCGTTGTTCTATCCTGGGAGATTTTGCCCCCTCGGATGACACTTGTCAATGTCTGGGGACATTTTTGGTCATCACAACTTGGGGGGGGATGCCCTGGGGAGAGGCCAGAGAGGTTGACAAATATTCTGACAATGCACAAGAGTAGCCTCGTGACAACAAAAAATTAGCCAGTCCAAAATGTCAATAATGTTGAGGAACCCTGGGGTAGGGAGTTCTCTCACGAAAGGAAAATTCACAGGGGTCTGTACCCCTTTCCCTGTCTTCCTCAGAGTTCACCTGAAATTATGACTTAAACATAAATTTATATAACAGGCCCAGGACAACTCTATAAACAGATGTCTCCTTCCAGCATTTAGTCCCAGAAGGCAGGAATGACAACCTGCTTTTCAAAGCGACATTAAAATCTAAATTATGAACAGATAAATGATCTTCCCTCCATTGCTCAAATCAACTGTTTTTTTCCCTTGTGTTCATCATGGTACCCTCGGAGTACACCAGGACGGTGCGTGGGTCCCCGTGGCCGAGGGTAGACCCGTCGCATGTTTTTTCCTTCAGCTGGAGACAGACGGCATTGAACTCGGCGTATGGATCACGTAAGTCCACACACTTGCCTACCTGTTCGGTTGGAGTGACCCAACAATGGTTTAAACCTACAAAGCCAATGTTCTGTCACAGGTGGTGAAGACCCTTTCCAGGGTCATATTCTGGAGAAACCAACCCAAGGTCTTCACCGGATACCTAAATCAGTCATTAAATCTTACTGATTCTTCCTTCCTCTTTTTTTTTTTTTTAAGATTTTATTTTTAAAGTAATCTCCATACCCAACGTGGGGCTCGAACTTAAAACCCCGAGATCAAGAGTCACAGGCTCCACTGACTGAGCCAGCCAGGCACCCCCCTGATTCTTCCTTCTTATATCTCAAATCTCTCCCCTCCTCCCTATTTACTAGACCATTAAAATACTATGCCTACTTTTTTTCCAGTTTTTAAGTCTACCCTATCCTTATTCAACCATCATTCAGGGACTTTAATGGCATATAAACCTGGCCATGTCATTCCTTGCTCAAGACTCCTTAATGGTTTGCTACTAAGTAAAGGCTCAATGCCCAACTCCTTAGCAGAACACAAAATACCCTGCCTTCATCCTGTCGTGCTTATCTTTGAATATCCAAAGACCAAAGTGATGTGTAGGTCTCTGAAAACAATGATCTTGGATACCTCTACATATTGTTACATGCTGTTTCTTTTTCCTAGGACACTAGGTTGTCAAAGTACCTACTGAGTAAAATCCTACTGCTTCTTCAAGTTTCAACTCAAGCATCACCTCCTCTGAGAAACCTACTCTGATCTTCCCAGCAGATAGAATTCCATCTCTTTTATCATTTTTAAATCAGGTCTCCCTCACAGCAGGGATCAAGTTTTATTAGTGGTTTTGTCTGTATGTCTCTATTTCCATTAGACCTTGAGCTCCATGAAGCCAAGAACCATATTTATTCTCTGTATCCCCATCTCTTGACACAGGACCTAATAATATTAGTGGCTCATGGGATACTTGCTGAATGAAGAAAGCATTTTAGGAAGATGAACAAGTCAGTGTCACGTGGTTTCAGAACAAAAGCACACTGAAGATCTATCTAGGACAAGGAATCAACAATGATCCATAGTTCTTTGAACCTGGAATGGTGCCACCACCACCGGGGGTTGTGCGGGAGGAGAATAAGACAAAAAGAGACATAAGTTTAAAAATAATTTGTGGGGTTTAAAAATCAGAAGCGAAAAATGACTTGAGGTTTTTGGTGGAACCTTTATATGGAGATATTATTCAGCAGGAAGTTGGAAATGTAGGGACACACCAGGGGCCAGCAGTGGATTTGAGAAGGATCTGCATGGAGGTGAGAGTGAGTCCCAGGAGAACAGAGTAAGATTAATAAGGGAGAGAAAGAAGAACAGGCAAACGTTCAAGAAAAGAACCTTTGTGGAAATGTCATTTTAAATGACGGGACAGAGAAGAGGAAGCCCAAGGAGAGAGAGCTATTGGAAGGGTAGGCATAAAATGGAGACCATTTTACGGTCACTGGGAAATCAAGAGGACACAACTCACCACACAAAGACGGTTAACAGCTTCAAATACAGAAGAATAAATACATTAAGGACTGAAGAAAAGCCATATCATATGGTTAATTAGGTAGTCACTGGTGCTCAAAAGCGGAGCGATTTCAGAAATGGAAATATTACATTAGTGACTGTGTTCTGTGAGAGACTCCAAGATGAGAACAACGCGGGGTTTGGGCCACCTGTAGACATCTACAGTTTGAGCTTTTTAGCAGTGAAGCAGGTGGGGAGACCAAGTGAGCAAGATCTTAGGGCACCGAGGTTCCCAAGATGAAAGCAAAGCAAGAAATGTGCGCCTGGGGTTGTTCCAGAGAGCGCAGGACGCCTAGCGTGGGCAGGGTCCACAGCAACAGGTAACATCAGTGGTTCCTTTGGCCACTCCTTTTGCGGACAGAGTTGCCTCTTTTTTTTTAAAGAGTGATGCTGACTGAGCTTCGCCCCCATGACCAGTCCCAGCCATTTTTATGGACAACAAATTCCATAGGTTTCTCATTATCTGCTAGTGACATTAGGTTTCCTCTTTTGATAAACACTGGCATTTGGAGAAGTGAACGGTTCCTATTCACTTGATCCACGTGGCCCCTGGTTCTCCCAATTCTGAGCATGCTGTGCCCTGACCTTGGCCTTGCCAAACTGGAGGGCACCCACTTGGTGTTCCTGTCTCATTGTGGCAGCCCCCACCTCCGTGCCACCCCGTGGCTTCCCTGTTTTCCCTTCTTGATATGGGGGAACCAGAGTCACACAGAGCTTTTCAGCTGCCAGCGAATCAGTCATTAAACAACGGAAGGACATGGTTTTCCGTAGGCCACGCATTCCCATGTTGGGGAACAAAGGAAATGCCAAAGAAACAGAAGAGCAAAATACGTTTCGGCACTCTTTTGTTGGCTTCTCTTGGGTCTTGCAGGACTCCGTTTATATCTTTGAAAAGAAGGAGCAGTGCAGGGGACTGATCCCTGGGTTCATGGACCGTCTTGAGTTCTTGTCGGTTTTAACTCTCCACGCTTCATTTTTGCCTACTTCAAATCTACTGACTTGAAACCTTTCATGTGAATAATCACTCTCTCTCACTCTCTTTTTACCTAGTCCCATTCCTTCCCTGCCATCAGTAATCAAATCTAGCAGAGAGTTCAAGCTGACTGGCAGGTAGGAAACTGCTGAGGCCCGTGGAGGCATCTGGAAAGCACTGGATCTTTGTAAACAAAGCAGTTGCCTCTAGACCTAAACATCCCCCCCAGGCTGCTCAGCTCCAGGACTCAAGCCCAGGGAGACACAGCCACTGGCATTTACAGTTTCCAGAGTGTTGACCCGTAAAATCCATACCAGAAATAACTTCCACTGTTACCATGTAGATGGGGGACAAAAGCCCTCTTCAAAGGACTGTGTGCCAACCAAGCAGAGGAAACAATGCCAGATAATCTTATACTGGTGTATTGACTCCAAAACCAAGGAGGAAAGGATTTGACTCTGAACCAAGGATTTTACTCTGAAGTCAAGGACTCTAGAGGCATCACCCTGACAGGCTACTGGTCTAAGCTACAAACTGATGAATGGTTTTCTTCCACCCCAACAAGAGCCACAATATGCACAAAAAATGGTGGACGATGAGGTGAGGCATGGTTCTACGGATGACCCAGGATGGAGAGACGTGCAAGGGGGATGGGGTGGTGAACTGATGGGGTGGTACCTCTAGCAAAATTATCAAGGCCAGCCAAAATTTTCTCCTTCCTTGCAAGGTGTCAACAAAAGCATCTAGCTGACGGTGTTTCCCCAGTGGCGTAAAATTAAACCAAAGGACCCCAGACCACACATGGCCTTCAGCTTGTCTGGTACCACTGGTGCAGCACCCCTTTCTTGATGACATCTCCAAGTCTTAGGTGCTACTTTGGGGGGAAGTGCACCTGTGCTTGCCTGCCCCTGGGAAAGGCTAAGCCAGATGAGTGGGAGGAGCCAAAGGATGGTCAAGGCCAATGATTTCAGTTCTGATGTTTGTTCCTATGTTTGTTCAACTCTTTTCATTGGTGTGAAGAATAAGTTCCTCACAAGGTAATTATGAGGTCTGGAAATGGGCAACCTTGATACAAACATGAAATAGATATTCTATTTTACTACTCAGGATCTCGAGTGTCAAAATACACAGACTGGGTAGACTGCCAAATACAGGCCCCGAAGGAATTGTTTCCTTAAAGGGATAAAAGGGGAGAAAAAGCTAAAAAAAAAAAAAAAGCTGGGTCAGACATTGCTGAGTACCAACAGAATCCAAGGAATAAACCTTCCCTCACCCATGCACACCAACAGTGCGGAGGCCCATCGGGATCACTGAATATTTTAAGAGAAATTATATGCTTATAGTTTTATTGAATTAAATATCAGTATTAAATAAGTATTCAATCGTTTTTAGCACAGACGAGCATTTAGCATAAATGACACTTTAGCATAAGTGTCATTAACTAACCAAGAATTGTCAAGAAGGTCTTTGAGGCCTGCTTTAATAACAGGCAAGAAATTATTTATAGTTATCATATCCCTGATCTTGTCGGTACATGGTTATATTAATTTCTTGAGAATTGTTTATTAGCTCTTCAGGAGATATCACACCCTCGTGCTTGTTCATATAAACAAATAACTTACAAGTTCCTTTCTGGTCCCATAAATGGAGCAAAGCTAAGCTTCAGCCTAGCTCCTGCCCAGACCGTCACAAATGTCAAAATGATGGGGCCCAATTAAATGCTGTTTCACTATATGTACTCCCAACAAGAGGAGAAAAGGAGGACACATTTCTTACGGTGCTACTGTGTTTTACGGAGCCACTGCATTCTGCAAACAAAATAGAATTTTACATCCTATTATGGATCACCAATTAGTCTGAAAAAAAAAAATCCTTCTTCTTCTCAGAAGTGAGCTCTGTGTTTTGGTCTCATAGGTCCCCATGGATCTTTCTAGATCAAGTCAGTTCATGGAAGAAGAGCATAATGGGTGGTGGAAGATGACACCCCGGGAGCACTGAGCCAGATGCAGCACTGAGTGTCCCCTGCGGCCTGGATGAGGAGTGGTGGGGATGCAGGGGTGGGGGAGTGCTGGGGTAGGGGTGCTTGGGTGGGGGTGAGGGGGTGGCGGGAAATGAGAGCACGGGGCCAGATGCAGCGCTGAGTGTCCTTTGCTGCCACCCAATCAGTGCTCTCGAGGAGAGGGTGTCCACTTTTACCTCTGGGCCCAGCGGTCCCTTCCCTGAATCCACTTCCATCTTTGCCGATAGGTTCTAGATCTCGCCTTGCCTGCCCATGCTGCTTTGATTTCCTTCACCACCTGTCCCCTCCTTTCTCCTTTACAGTCAGATTGGGATTGAGTTCCAGCTTGCAAATTACTCTCGTGTTGACCTTTGGGAAGGTCCCTTAAGATTCCTGAGCTACTGCTTCTTTATCTATGAAATGGAAGTAATAGGGTCTATCTCACAAAGTTATGGTGAATATTAAGATAACACATGTGGAATATGTCTGATTGAAGTGATTTAAGACTCACTTCCACAAACACGCAATACAGTGGCCTATAAACTTATGAAATGGAAAGAGGCCATTCGTCCCCCAAGAATAATTCATTACAACAAATGATATATATCATGTTAAGTATTCACGAGAATATCATTAGTCTATCGATTGTGCCATGAATAGACTGATGAGTACCAAATGAATATATCAATTCATTATATCAAATGATATATATCCTGTCTTTCACAAATATATCATAAGTATGTCGAGTATATCATTGAGACTCAAACATTTCTGCTCATTGCATCAAATGACAAACTCATATGAGCACAAGTGACAATTATTTCATCGTAACAAAAAGAGTATTTTAGATTACAAAAGACAAGCTTAGAATGGTATATTATTTGAGGAAATTCTTTTCAGTCTCCTTCAGCTAGCTCTAGAAATACTGATTTACCACTTTGTCCCAGATGATTTTTATCTCAGATGTATTTTACTAGTTTAGTATTTTGAATACTCTGAAACAGACCCAAATTTTCAACATAAAACTAAGTCTTCAGGCAATCACTTTGCAATCTCTGAGCGCTCATTTAAAATGGTTCTTTAGATCTTAAAACAACTTCAGAGAGGCAAAACTTCTTGGATATTTATGAATATAGATGCAAAAATCCTTAATAAAATCCGGCAACATGTAAAAAGGATTGTACATAATAACCAAGTGGAATATATCTCAGGAATGCAAGGTTGGTTTAACATCTGAAAATCAATTAATGGAACACATCATATAAACAGAAAAGGACCAAATACAAAAACAAACACAATCATCTCAGATGCAGAAAAAGCATTTGACAAAATCCAACACTCTTTGATAATAAAAACTGTTTACAAAACTATAGATAAGAGGAAATATCCTCACCTGATAAAGAACATCTATGAAAAACTCACAGCTATCATTTTATGTTATGGTGAAGGACGGAATCCTTCCCTGCTAGGATTGGAAACGAGAATAATATCACTCACAACTTCTATTGTGCTAGAGGTTCTAGCCATGACAATTAGATAAGAAAAAGAACTAAAAGGCACTCAAGACTGGAAAGGAAGGAACGAAACTCTCTCTCTTTCCAGATGCCATGATCTTTTATATATATATGTATGAAATCCACGTATGAAATCCACTAAAAAAAAACTACTAGAATAAATGAGTTCAGCAAGATTGCAGGATATAAAATCAACATACAAAAATCAATTGTATTTCTATACACTAGCAACTTTGACCTTTGGGCAAGCTATAACATTCCTGAGCCACTAAATCCTCAATCAGAAAGTAAAATAAAGGCGTCCATTCTATTTATAGTAACATCAAAAATAACAAATAGAACAAAGAAATGCAAGACCTTTACCCTGAAAACTATAAGCATTATAGAAAGAAACTGAAGAACACCTAACTAAATGGAAAGACATCTCATGTTCATGGACTGGAAAATTTAATATTGGTAGGATGGCAACATTTCCCAAATCGTAGTGAGCTTGGATTAGGCACCAGCTTCTAAGATACAATACCAAAAACACAAGCAACAGAAGAAAAAGTAGATAAAACATATTTCATCGTATTTAGGAAATTTTTATATCAAAGGACAGCCTCAAAAAAGTTAAAAGACAACCCACAGATTGGGAGAAAATACTTGCAAATCCTCCATCTAATAAGGGACTCGCGTTTATGTAGAAGAGTTACATAAAAACTCTTTCAATTAAAAAAATAAAACAGCAAACCAATTAAAAAATAGACAGGATTTAAATAGATGTGTCTTCAAATAACATACACAAGTGGCCAATAAGCACAGGAAGCAATGCTTAATGTCATTACTTATTAGGAAAGTCCAACCAGATATCACTTCACACCCACTAGGATACTATAATCAAAAAGATGAATAGCAGGTATTGATGAGAATGTGGGGAAACTGGAACTCTCACTCCCTGCTGGTGATGCAACCACAGTGGATAGCAATCTAGCTGCTCTTAAAAATGTCACACATAGAGTGACGCTGTGACCCAGCAATTCCACTCCTACTTACACAAACAAGAGAATTGGAAAACATACATTCATGCAAAAACCCGTGCATGACTGTTCATAACAGCAACATTCATAATAGGCCAGAAGCAGAAACACTGCAAATGCCCATCAGTTGATGAGTAGACAAAAGTGCCATATATCCTGATCAGCCATGAAAAGGAGGAACTTTGAACACATTATGCTAACCGAAAGAAACCCATCACAGGGGACATTATTGTTTGAATGCACTCCTATAAAATGTCCAGAATGGGCAAATCTATAATGACAGAAGTCCTAGGGCAAGGGGCTGGGAGAGAAGGTGGGCACTGGAGAGACCAGCTAATGGCAATGGGGTTTCTTCTGGGGGTAAGGACAATATTCTAAAATTGATTGTGGGGATACTGCACCACTCTGAACTTATTGAAAAACCACTGAACCACGTATTTAACTCGGGAATTGTATGGTATGTATTCTATATCCTGATAAAGCTGTTTAAAAAAAAAAATCGGCTACCCTATCTACCTGTCCCATCAATTCTGCAAAGTCAAATCCAGCATCCATTCCAAAATGGATGCAAGGAAGGGCGCCATTTTTGATGTTATAGGGGGCAGTCCCAATTGATGGTATGGTGGCTAGGGCTGCTAAAATTCTACCTCCTCCCACCTCCCTTTCTCCTCCATGTGAGGTTCATCACGGGCAATGGCGCACAGAGAAAGATCCTGCCTTATTAACTGGGCTTATCCCAGAAACCCCATTTCAGAATTTTACTTTCCTAAGCGGGGCTGAGACCCTGGCTTACCCCCAACAGTGGTTCCCCCACTGTGGCTCCCAGGCAAGTGGCACCAGTATTACCTGGGAACATGGGAGAAATGCAAATTCTCAGACCCACCAAGAGTCTAGGAATGAGACACTCTGGGATGGGGTCCGGTACCACCTGTTTTCACATGCCCTCCGGGGGGGGGCGGCGGTTCCTCGAGTTTGAGAACCACAATGATAGCCAAAAGCCTAGGCGGCCCGGATCTGTCAGGATCTCACAGAAGCCGGGCCAGGTCCCTGGTACAGGAAGGCAAAGAAAGTGCTTTCATCTTTATGCATGAGTCTACCGACCATTTCTTGGGCCCCATCTCACGTTTTCTTGTCCCTTGTCTTTGCTCGGCTGGAAGTCCGGGCAGCAGCAGGCTGGCTGCACACAGGTGTGTCTGGAGAGTGCCCCTCACTGCTTCCCACCACCTCTTGCCTTCTGCGCCAGGGCCCTTGCACTGCTGCTCAGCCATCCCATCACGTGCAAATTCAGAGTGAGGGGATTTAACCGCCTCTGGCTACAGGATCCAGGAGATAAATGCTCCCCAGCTCAGCATCTCAGGCGGACAATTCCAGTGCCCATGTTCTCAGCAGGATGGAGTTCCTGTTCTCCGCTGTTAAAACCAGCTCCATAACCCCTGGATTAGCCTCCTCTCCTCCCGTGTTTACCTTCTCAATCCTCAACCCTTGGGATCGCACCATAAAACCGACGTCCCCGCAGGAGGCCTTGTTCCAGGCTCTGCATTCTGGGGCACCCGGGCGAAGCCACTGATCTCATAAGCATGGGCTAGAAATGCCCCGGCCATCGGACCAATCACATTCGTTTCCCGCCTCTTAGAGAGGATCAAGGACATTGAGTAGGAAGCTTACTGTGGCTTGAGAACAGAAGCTGGGAGCTCCCCCCTCCCTCTTCCAGATGCCTGCATTGGGATGATGCACGGCTTTCCGTTCCTAGCCTGCCTAAGTTACGAATTTGTCCCCCAGTTGCCATCACATACGAGATTCAGGAGGAAGACGGGCATCAGGACGAGTGTGGGGAGCTCCGGCTGTGTTAGCCTGGGTACTGCCTGCTTCACAAGCCAGCAGCACCTGGAGTCAGTTCACCTGCTCTCTGTCTTCCGCTGCACCCAGCTGTCTGGTCTGTAAAGCAAGAGGCTCGGACTAGAAGCCCCTAAAGGTCTCACCCAGCCCTGGTTCTGCTTCTGGAGAGACATGCAGTTCGCCCAGCATGAAAAATACATAGCGGACGGGTGACGTGCATCCTCACACCCAACGTCAGACAGGGGCTTGCTCTCCCTGTCCCCCACCAACACGGAGAACATTCCAGAACCAGGACCTTGCCTGTGATGCTCACAGCCAGTATGCATGACCCACTCCTGCCCAGAGCAGCCCTCGGATAAATATCTGTGCGAGTGTGAATCTTCCCATGGGGGAAAAAAATTAAAATTCCTATCGGAACACAGGTCCGACTTACAGCCTGGGTGGTGGGGTGGGGGGATTGGCTGTTTATTTGGGGGCAACCCCATAACCTGTACTCACTACTAGAAAGGTGTTACTGCTCTGCTGATGGGAAAGGAGGTTTTGGAAAAATCATCTGTGCTCTTGGGAGCATCTTTTTCCTCCCTACCCCCCCCCCCAACCCGCCTTATAACCTGGACACCAACTAGTGGCTCCAGGTCCTTTCTTTCTCTCTGTACCTCCTGCCTGGGTTTCTACCCCTCCTCCTCCCCTTCCTTTCTTTCCTCCCTCCCTCCCTGCCTCTGTCCTCCCCCTCTCTCATCCTCTTGGTCTCAGCTTCTTCCCTCTTCTCCTTCCACCCCCCTCCCAGACTGCCTGTCTCAGAGAATTTGGGCCCGTAGGTGATTTAATATGTATGTTGCTTAAGGCTGCAGCTCCCTAGATCTCGCTTTCCTGGTAGACACCTCTGCTTCTCTGGGCCCTGGAGTGGCTGCAGAACCTCTTGGAGGCTTTGGGGTCAGCAAGGAAAAAGCTCCTCCCTCCCCACCCCTGCTTCACTTCAACAGGAACATCAGCAGGGAGATCACGCAGGAGGCTTGATGAAGGGGCACCTGGGGTGGCTCAGTCGATAAAGCGTCCGACACCTGATTTCGGCTCAGGTCATGATCTCAGGGTCGTGAGGTCGAGCCCTGCCTGGGACTCCGCGCTGGACGAGGAAAAAGCTTGGGATTCTCTCTCTTCCTCTCCCTCTGCCCACCCTGCCCCCTGCTTGTGCTCTCTCTCTCTAGGAAAAAAAAAGTGAGCCAGAGAGACAGGATAACCTGATGCACACCAGCTTCTGGGAGGTGCTGGGGAGGGTGGGAGAGGTGCAGAGTGGGTGGGCTGCAGGAGGCTCGCAGCTCTGGGCTGCCCCACCTCTTCCCCATCATCCAGGCTGGCCCAGGACTCTCAGATCTCTTCCCCATCCTTAGGCCAAGGAGCTCAGCAGCCCCTCTGATGGTGCCCACTGCCTGCCACACAGCCCAGTTTCCTCCTCTGGGAACCCTGCACCTTGTGGGGTTCCACGCTCCGTGGGGCATGGGTGGACCGTGGAAGTTCCCTAACCCGCGCCCACCACTTCAGGGCCAACGACACTTAAAACCACACTAAGAGACGAAAAGCAGTCACTGGCTGGTCCTCAGGCAGGAATCCGCTGTCTCCCTTGGAAACCTGTATCCATGTGAGGCAGTTCTCACTTCCGGATGGGGTGAGGTGTGGGGTTCAGCATGCTGCCTCTCAAATCCATCTCCCCTTACCCTAGACTCAGTTGGCACAGAGACCCAATAATACCACCCCCAGAGGATGCACTGAATCCATTTTCAGAAAGAAGCTGTGTATAATTAATCAACAACCAAATATTTACCCGGTTGTAAATGAGATCACCAGTCCATTCTACGGGGAAGGGCACCAGGATCCCAAAACAGGGAGAAAGAAGAAGCTCAAATGCTCAAGCAGGCTGATGGCTCTGAGCACAGAGCCAGGGGGGCTCGACGAGCCAGCCCCCACCCACCCCACCAGCCGAACGCAACCACAGGAGTGAACTCTGGGCCGGCAGGCGAGAACCATCCAGCCAACCCTCAGAACTGCAAAAAATAATACAGTGTTGCTTTAATTCACTAAGTCTTGGGCTCATGTGTTACGCAGTAATGGATAATGGATACACTTCACAAATCCCCACACCATCACCCGGGCTCAGCTCATTTGTGCCCAAGTTCCCACGGTGTCATGCACATCCGATCCCTGAGCGCTCGCATGCTCTCAACTTTTAAAATGGTGGAGGCAGCAACGAGCAAGAAGGTAAAACACAGGTACCCGGTTTCATTACCTAATTAGCTTGACACAATTAAAACAGTAATTGGCTTTCAACAGGTCTTCCCTTTGTTTCTCCCCTGGGTCTCACTGCCGGCCCTCCTTTTGAAGTATTTCTCAGACTTTTCTGTCCTTACCTTACTAACTACCCGAGCTCCAAGGGAAATGTCTTTCCCCACCTTCTTAACCTGCAAACCCAGGGCACCTGGGTGGCGCAGTTGGTGAAGCGTCGACTCTTGATTTCAGCTCAGGTCATGATCTCAGGGTTGTGGGACTGAGCTCCACATCGGGCTCCGTGCTCAGCCCAAAGTCTGCTGGAGATCCTCTCTCTTCCTCTCCCCTCCCACCCATGCACGAGTGTGCTCTCCCCGCGCCCCCCCCCCCAAAAAAAAAAAAAAAAAAACTTTGAGCCCAGGTTGCAAATCCACACCCCCAGGTCAGAACTATTCTCTCTCCAAGGCCAATGAATACCAAAAAAGGAAATCCTTCCCTCGGCTGGGCTCCCACTGGTTGGATCTTTCTGCCTCCGCTCACACCTGAACCCTTAACCTCTGTAGGGAGGGAAGGGGAGAGGTTAGAGTCAAGCAGAAAACCCTTCTAGATGGAGCAGGCAAAGGCAGCCCTTATGCTTTTTTTTATCCTGCTTTAGGCTGAGCAGAATAATCCTATTTCATTCTGTTAAACTCTCCAGAGCGCTGCTAATTTTCACAGTTATCCCTCAAAAACTTTATTATACGTACGAACGAAAAAAGTTTTATAGAAAATGTAGAAATCACAGACCCCCAACAAGGGGGTGAAAAACTCACAAGCCTATCGCTTTGAGATAACTATAGTAAATGTTTGGGGATGCCTATTTCAGATCTTTTACTCACATTTAAATAATTACGGTGAAAACAATGCAATCGTGGCACATATACTAATTTTTAATTTGCTTATTTCATTCATTATATTAGGAAACAGACCTTCATGTCAACACATACATGTTGACAACATATTTAATGGGACCTGGGGGCAACTTCATGCCCCACTGCTTTCCACCGTCTGGATGAACCACACACACCTGTTCTTTTTCTTTTTACACAAATCCCCTATCATTGGGTATCTAGATTATCTGTGTTTTTCTGTGATTGTCTGTTATTATCTGTGATCATCTGGGCATCTATATATGTTTTGTTGTCTTTTTTTCTAGTATTTTAAATAGCATTCTAGGTAACACACATGGATGTTTGTACTTTTATGTACATCATTCAATTAATTTAATAATCCCTATCGTTGTACATTTAGATTATTCCCAGCTTTTTGGTAATTTAGTCAGCGCATCTTTTTCATGCATCTTTGCAGTTTCAGTACTAATTAGTGAGGGAGCAAGACTGGTATTGTCTGTTATAATTCAAAGTCACCTTGAACCACGCATCACAAGATGGCCAATTAAGAGGCGGATAAGTCTCCTGTTAGAAGCCTTCTGGTACTTAAGGGGACTTGCTTGGCAGCCCATGGCTCTAGGATACGGATTCTGGGTTGCCTTCCATTAGTAGATGCTCCCTGGCCCATCACTTTGGGGCCAGAGGTCCAAACCGTTATGTAGCTGAGAGGAGCAGGGAGAGAGAGTGGTACCCCAGTAGCATCGTCACAGCAGAGGGATGCCAAGCCCTCACCTAGTCTGTGTACCGCTGCCGAACACCATGTTTTTGTGTGCTTCCCCCCACCGCTGAAGACCTTATCCAAACCAGGTGGGAGTCCAGAAGACTCTTCCCCAACAATCTATCTTTCTACACTGTTCCTACAAGCGCACCCTGATGCAGCCCCTGATCACTACTTCTTGGACCACTGCAACGGTCCCTGATGGGACCTGCACCAGCCATCACTCCTCCTCTAAGACTTCCCAAAGCTCAGAACCTGTGTCCCCCCCACACCCCGCACATTCAGCAGCGACGGTAATGTGTGTAAGCGGGCACTGTCCAAGGCACAAATGAAGAAAGAAACAGCTGACCCACCATGATGATAGGATAGGTAGTTTACAAGGGGCTAGGGGGGACAAAGATGAAGCAGGTATGGCCCCTCGTCCTACTGTAGGGACTCACACCCGATGGGCAAAGACAGGCGAACCAGCAGTATAGACAGGTGGCCAGGTGGGCCAGGTAGGAATGGGGTGGGAAGGAGTCCAGGGTTGCCTTGCTGCACCCAACCAAAGCCAGCCCAGAGCCGAGAACCTATGAGCCGATGCTCAAAGGAAAAGGTGTGTGTCGGAGGGACAAAAGTGGTCCAGTCCCTGCCTCTTTGTGCCTCGATGGAGAAGGCAGATTCCCAGGAGGAGGTCTGGATCTTGGTGGCTGATGCTAACAACCCACCACACTGCATCCCCAGGCCCCGTGGTCTCGGCACAGCAGCTGTGACGGGCAGTTCTCTGCAAATTGCCAGCCTCCCGTGTCAAGGGTGCCAGGCGTCTCTCTGCCTTCCTGCCTCAGGGTTTTGCACAAAAGGGTGCAACCCATAAGTACAGGGAACTGATGCACCGGGGTGCCAGGAGCAGGTAGGCAGTCCCCCATCTCCCAGTGGGAGGCACATTCCACGTGGTGCTGCGGAGGGTCCCCTGGGACTGAATCCCAATTGCCCACAGATAACCAGCTGGTTAGCTGCATGCATCCCGCGACCGGCTTTCCCTGCTGCACATGCCCTCACTTCTGCCCCCAAGCCCCCTCCCAGGTAAACCACCTGTAGCCAGGTCCTTGGGTCAGACTCCACCTCAGGGAAGACCCAAAGCAAGACACAGTCCGATACTCTCTGTGATTCTGGGGTCCTACGGAAGATTTGGGGCTCTGTCTCAGGTTGAGGAAGCCCAAGGGGAATGAGTAAATGAGTCTGTGTGGGGTTTAAGTGTGCCTCATCCTGGCCCAAATTCACACATCTCTCATCTGAGCTCCCACAGACTCAGGCCCCACTTGAACTTGAATCCTAGCATGTTCTCACCACCTCTGCGCTGCCTGCCCTGGAGGAAGCCTTCTGCTGCTGGAGCAGCTCCCACACAGATCTGCTTAATGACTTTCTGGAAGAAATCAGAGGTGACACGAACACTGTAGAGTATCACAATGTGCCAGCTCCGAATCCCAGCGCCCTGGGCGACCGGGGAAGGACAGGACAGATGGCAGATGTCAATCCTTTAATTGCAGGAGGCTCCTCGGAGAGGGGCAGGGAAGGGCTGTGCCCCGGGCTCACTTCCTGTCTCACCCCTGATGGAATGGAGGGCAGAAGGGAGCGTCATGACGTCTCCCCTGTCCCCTCCTCATCGGCCTCCTCGGGACCCAGGTGCGTGATGCGCAGATGCCTCATCGGAGTGAGTGTGGACATCATGGGCTGGGAGGGGAGGAGCTGCAGGATGGGCCCCACGAGCTCAGTTTTGGGGGTCTCAGCAGAGCGTCCACTCTGGGCCATGTCGCTGAGAAGCGTATACACCTCTCACCGTGCTGCCCCTTAAGCTCCCCAGTCCCCCTCGCTTCCCCCACATCCACATCAAGCTTATTCAGGCAAAAAAGGTACATAAAGACTAGAGCCATAAAATGGAGAGACTCAAGGAATTAGCTAACTTTTCCTGGCACTCACTGGTTTTATAAGGTGCCGTCTGCAAACCTCATTTGAACTTCCAAGTGATGCTGCCTTGTAAACACCATCCTGACGACCCCCCCCCCCCGATCTACCAGTAAGGAAAAATGAAGCTCAGAGAGGTTCCAAGACACACTCAAGTCACCCACCCCATCAGTGAGTGCTGATGCCAGAGAGGGCACCCGAGTCTGCCGCTCTCCCTCTACGCTCACTGGAACCTCAGGCACCTGAGCATTTGTCGGGAAGATTCCATCTCCTTGGGTGGGAAGTGTGTGGAGGAGACTCTAGGTCTCAGGCACAAGGCCCTCTGCTGCGGAGCTGCTTGGGGAGTCTGGGGGGGGGAAGGGATGGTGGATTTTCTGCCCCTGGAGCCTCATTACCTCTCATCCCGGCTTCAGAGGTCCTGGTCCCCTGCTGAGATGCCCCAGCACCAAGGCTCCCCCCTGCTCTGCTCCTGCCACAAGTCCCCGTCGTCAAGCAGGAAGAAGGACCATTCTCATCCATCCACGTATCTGTTCACCTGTTCACCCCACGCCTGTGCGTTGGCGTCCCCACGCTGTCGGCACTTTGCGAGGCTCTAGAGTAGAAACCGACGGACCCGCGACACAGGATGGGTGTTCTTCGGGGGACTCTGCTCCCCACGTGGCTCAGTGCCGGGAAGATGACCGACTGCCCTGGGAGTCTGATGCAGACAACGACTCTCAGGTCCCGGGGCTGAGGCTGAGGCTCACGCACTCTCCACGTGCTGTTTTCACTCGCAACACTTCCACCACCAAGTGTGTGGGTTTTGCACACAAAGCAATTCTCCCCTTCTCTGTGGACCCCAGCGGGGTGTCCTTTGAGTCACTTCCATTCTGACAGCGTCTACCTAGAGGTGGCACCAGACCCCACAGGCTGAGGGCTCAGTCCCCCCAGACGGCCCCCCCTTCAGATGCAGCCATCACAAGCCCTGGGCCTCCCGTATTCCTGACAGTGGGCTGGTAATCGGGGTTCCCATGACCCCCCTTCTCGGTTGGATCATGTGCTGGAACAGCTCACAGATTCTCATAAAGGATACTACTTAGGCGCAGCTGAAGGGAAGACACGTATAGGTCAAGGTATGGGAGGGTGAACATGTGCAGAGCTTCCATGCCCTCTCTGGGCACACGACCCCTCCAGCACCTCGATGTGTTCGCCAAGCCAGAAGCTCTCTGAATCCCGTTGTTTTGATGGAGATCTCCTCACAGAGTTGTCACAGATGAAATCACTGGTCACTGGTGATTGGACTCAACCTCCAGCCCCTCTCCCCTCCATGGGAGTTGGGGAGGTGCTAGGAAGCAAAAGTTCTAAGCTTCTAATCAAGTCTTGGTCGTTCCGGTGCCCAGCTCCCCTTCTGAGCTCCGTAGGGGGCCACCAAGAGTCACCTCATTAAAACGAAAGATGTTCTATCATCTCTAACACTCAGGAATAGAAGCCTTAGCCACTCCGGGTCAGGCCCCAGGGATGGACCGAACACATAGCTCTTAGTAGGCCACACTCTGCAACCCTCTGGCACTCCCGGGTCCCCTCTGTGGGTGCAGCAGGGGAACCCCTCCATCCCGCCATCTTGAACATCGCGGCATGGGGCAGGGATGGATAATCCTTACAATGCAGGACCTGTCCCTAGTCCTCAAGCAGCACCATGAGGGCACCGCTACTGACGTGCTCCCGGCAGCCCCTGTTCATGCCATCCCCTCTTCAGTTCACTCAAGCTCCTGCTGATCGCCATCTTACCACAGGGAATGCTCCTGGGCCCTGCCTTGGCTGCAGCCACCACCTGAGAGACAATGAAACCAAAACACCATGGCACGCTGAGAGCCAGGGTTTGGACAGGCTTCCCACGGAAGGTCACATGATGAGCCATTCCATCAAATCCCTCCGCTCACTCATTCCCGATTTGTCTCTAAAGCAATCCAAGCGTGCTGACCACCGATCTGAAAGCGCCACGTAGCCCTGAGTGTACATAATTATCGACTTTAGTTTAAAGGGCTCCGAACCTAGAGGAGGGGGCTCCCAGCAGAATTCCGTGATTCTGTGATTCCGTGGCGCCCGGTCGGCACAAAAGGGAGTATACCAAAGGCCACAGAGGACAGGCCTGTGTCTCCCTGCTTCCATCCCATGTGGCCCATGTCCAACCCACACCATGGGAGCCAGGAGGGGCTAGATCTGGGTTCAGTGTTTAACTGACCAAGAACAAAGGAGGCTTTTCAAAAAGTTTTTTGGCCAGGGGCGGGGGTGGTCCAGAGATCTGAGCTAAGCAATGATTACAGTGCATGTTTATTCCAAAGCTTCCAGTTAAAGAATTCACCATTTTATCCAAAGGGACGGACAAAGAGCAAGTTGTCCCCAGTCTCTGGTGCCCGGCATGGCAGAGAACTGGTGTCAGACCAGGGGAAGCCCAGGGAGGACTCAGCCAGCTGGGGGTGGAGCTGGGGGATGGGCAGCCACTAAGGGCAGGGGTGCATGCTCGCAGAGCTCGGAGGGCAGGGGGGAGGGGTGCAGGGCTGACCAGAGACTGCAGGTCTGTGTATATGAGAAACAACTGGAAGGAGACAAGGGCAGGCATCGGGAAGTGCCCCCAAAGGCTGTGCGCGCTCTGATCAGTGCATCTGGTTCAACGCACGCCATCTGTTGTAACCGTATATACTATCTGTTCTCATTTAAAAAGTAACACGTGGTCACTAGACATGGGAATCCATAGAGAACCTGAGGAGGACATGGCCCGTAGACCTACCTCTCCAGAACAAAAGCAGCAGGCTTGGCATTTGTGTTTATAAAGCTTAGTTGTAAACGCCACTTAATTGGGCTTCTGAATTTGGGGGTGAAATTGACCTGAAATAATGTACCTTAAGCCTTTTGGCAAAAGGCCCAAAACTGGGGTCCAGTGGCAGGTGGTGCTGCGGCGTATGCTGACTCTTTTGGCCCGGACTCTTCCGAGGAAGAAGCTCTTCCAAAGGAATTTCTGATAATTCAGTTAGAGAGTCGGCTGCACAAAGAGGGGTGATCATGGATTAGGAAGCCCCTCGCTTTGAAGCTTCACCCCGACGCCCCCGTCCAGCCCAAGCGAGGGCTCCTGCGCAGGTGTCTGTCCTCCAGACCTCTGGACGGGAGCGTGTCATCCCCTCCCTCAGCACCGGCCGCCAGCTCTTATAAGCAGAACTTCCAACTTGTGCCCCTACCTTCAGTGATCCCTTGGTTCGCTAGAGCCTCAGACTTACTCTTTTCCAAGACAGAGTCTATCCAAGGATGACTTTACGTTGTCTCTATAGAAGAAAGATGTTTTGTCTGGGTACAAAGTTCCTGGCTCACAAACTCAGGACCCTGGGGCACGTCTTCCCCTTGGTGCCAGGCAGAAGAGCACGCCAGCCCAAACGTCATTACTTTGGACATATAATAATTTTTAAGTTATCTTAAATGACTAGATGCTTACTGAATGTTTAAACTTTGTTTGTACACTCCCGAAATCTGGCAAGTTGCTCTGGGCACGGTTTTATTTTTTCTCCTTTCGTTTTTGTCTGTAATGAGAAGCATCCTGTTCACACAGACCCTGGGAGGAAACCCAGGGAGGGTGATGTATTTGCATCTGCGATTCCTACTTCTCAAAACTGTCGTGAAATCACTGTAGGAACAGTGCTAATTCCTGCTTCTTCTCTGTTTTGTTGTTTGGGTGTTTTTTGTTTTTTTTTCTCCTATCTATAATTTCTCTCTTTCTCCCTCTCCCTCCCTCTCTGATCTCTAGCATTACCCACAGAATTTTCAGAAAACTTCTCGATCCTCATTACTGACAGATTTTCCTTTTTCTCTTTATCATTCTCATTCATTCGTTCGTTCGTTCATTCATTCATTTTTAATTCCAGTATAGTTAACATACAGCGTTACGTTACTTTCAAGGGTACAACAGAGTGATTCGACACTTCCACACGTCACCCTGTGCTCATCATGATAAGTGCGCTCCTGAATCCCCAACATCTGTTTCCTCCACGCCCCACCCACCTCCCCTCTGGTGACCATCAGTGTGTTCTCTGTAATTAAGAGAACGTTTCTTGGTTTGTCTCTCTCTGTTGCTCACTCGTATTTTTTTTTTTTTCCCTTTGCTCGTTTGCTTTTGTCTCTTAAATTCCACGTGTGAGTGAAATCGTATGGTACTTGTCTTTCTCGGACTGACTTCACTTAGCATAATACACTCTAGCTTCATCCCTGTTTGGCCAGATTTTTCCTGATGCTGGTTCTCCTCTACCAGTGCTGGTCACTTGTCCAGCACAGATGGAACTCGTGTGAGGCTTTCATGTGCACAGAACCCCCACCTTAGGGAGCCACCCCAGCCTCCTTCCATGAAGTTCCGCATGGTCCGGGTGGTTTCTCTGGCCAGAGAGGCAGCCCCCTGACCAGTCGGACCAACCTCACCAATCAGAGGCCCCCCCCCCCCCCCGTCCCCCTGAAACTAGTTTAGATACGGGCCGATCCAAGACAGGCCAACCGGGATTTCAGCCAGAATCCTGGAGCCTTTGCTGGAAACATGAGGAGCATCTTCACTCTCCTCCGGGATGTGAAGCTGTAAGGATTATGCATTTGGGAGTTGCTAGGGGTCATATTCCACCCAAGGCAACAGTCCGGCCAAGAATTAAGGAAAAGGCAAACAGAAACAGTGGGAGAGAGAGAGACAGAGCAACTGAGACCTGAAAACATCACTCGAGCACCTTGAGCCAGGAGCCCCTGAGACATGACATGCAGTGAGCCAATACATTCCTCTCTCATGTTCTCTTCTTTCAGCTGGCTTTCTTGACCCGACCCACGTGAAGAATCCAGACCAGGACAGCTGGCTCTGCTAGACCACTGTGGGATTTCCTCCTGCCCCCACTGACTGGTTCACAACCACTTCCTGAGCAGCAAAAGTGCATGAAAATCCGTGATAACCAGCACGTTCGCTCCTGAGGCTCTTCTAACTGCACCCCTACCCAAAGCCTCTTGCTCTGGGGGAGACCATACCTCCCAACACAGAGTGCGCGCCACTGCTCATCTCTTCGCCCCTTCCCTGTGTTCTGGACCCTGCAGGGAAGAGCCAGGAATGGAAGAGCCAAAACCTGTCACTTGGAGAGAAGACGGATGCCCAGTCCGTCGGGAAACTTGTGATTTCTCCATCGGTGAGCTGTCACCGAAATAATTTGCGATTGCAAATCCTACCTATTTTCATCCCACAGAGGGGACACCAGAGTCTACATTTGTAATCCAGGTCCAACAACGTTGTCATCAGTGGAAACCCTTCCGAGAATCTGAGGGCAGGGTGACTCGCGGTCTCTGTGGTCAGTGGCCCGTGTGTCTTCTAGACGTCGCGATGGGAAGCACCAGGGGCTACTGGCCAGACAGCCTGAAAAGCTAGAAGCCTCACCATCCTTCCCTTACTCCCTCTTTGAACACGGGCCACTGCAATTTTAAAACACATGCCTACTAGAGGAGCCGAGAGCAGAAAGACGAGCTTGTGTGTCTGCATCATATCCCCACCATCCACGGAGCACTATCATTAAGGCACGGTTGTGGCTTTTTTTTCTTTTTTAAAAATCATTATTACTGTTATTGTTGCTATTAGTGTTAGCAGCAGATTCACCTTTGACCATCACCGTTCTCTCTGCTGGGAACACTGGGCCCGAGGCTCATTCCAGTGAGCTCGTCATTATAAATATCAATATGCCTCCTTCGGGGTGAAACTCTAGCGGGCACCCCTACTCGTCACCCATTACCCCTTCCTCAGCCCTCCATCATACTTACCCCCACCTGACCTACTCTGTTTTTACTTATCTGAGTCCTCGAGAATAGGAGCTCTGGGAGAGAATGCTTGGTGACTTGTCATTTTTGTTGAAATTTCTACCACATTACTCTTGTTTACTGCTTCATACTCTACAAAACACACACACATAGACACACGCACACACACACACACTCACTGACACACACACACACTATTCATGGAGTGTTTGTTACTAAGGACCAGGCACCGCTGTAAGCATTTTATCCATATGAACTCACTTGATCCTCAAGAAAATCCTGTAAGGTGAGTATACCATGACCACTCCCACTTTCTGATGGAGAAACCAAGGCAAGGAGAGGCTAATGAAGTGGTCTGGGATTATGCTACTAGTTAATGTCGGAACCTGGCCTTGAACCCTTGCACATCTAACTCCAGAGCTGAGTTCTTGATCACCTCACCACATGCAAACTGGTCCTCTGGGATCTACAAAATATAGATATAGTATAGCTTATAGGATCTAAACTGCCTCAAGGGGCGCCTGGGTGGCTCAGTCCGCTGGGCGTCTGACTCCTGGTTTGGCTTCAGGTAGTGATCTGGGGGTCCTGGGATCAAGCGGTGCCTGGGATGCTCAGCAGGGAGTCTGCTTCTCCCTCTGCCCCTCCCCCTGCTCATGCTCTCTCTCTCTCTCTCTCTCTCAAATAAATAAAATCTTAAAAAAAATACTTACTCTGGTCTCTGACCCTGCACCCCAGGTTTCCAACACATGGTTTTTAAGGGCCGATCCCAGGGTCCCGGGATCATGACCTGAGCTGAAGGCAGATGCTTAACCAACCGAGCCACCCAGGCGCATGGTTTTTAGACTCATCTGTCCACGACATCATTTATGCGAATGTCCACCCCCGTCAGATGATGCCCTTACACTTCCTAGGTGCATTCCAACCCTGGGGTTCCTCTTGTTCCTGTCCAAGGGGGCTCAGGGGCAAAATGTCCACAGAGTACTAGGGGGAGGACACAGTTGGACGGTGAAGCTACAGATGGAGACTCTGGTGTGCGAAATAGGGAGTAAAGTTGTTACTTTTATGGGACGATGTCTTTTGGGCTCTTCACCTTGTTATTTCAGGGTCCCGTTGTCTGAGACGGTTTCCTCGGGTCCCACCTTGCCGTGGGAAGAAGGTGGGGGGCTGCTTCCTGTTCGTGTGGAGGGCCCCTGCTCTGGACTGTTGGGAGCAAAGTGTGGCCCCGGGGAAAAGGTCGCTCAGGTCTGCCTGCATTCTCTGCTGAGGATGTGTAATCTTGCTGGAAGGTCCTCCGAGCGCACAGCCCTCCAGGACCAAATAAACAAAGAGAGGCAGATAGCCTAGGATTCAGCAGGCTGGGGCACTGGCCAAAGACGGTGCCATGAATGAATGAGTAAACGAGCCTGGTCCCAACCCCAACATTGCCCTGTTGGTGACCAGCTGGGAGACTCACTGGCACTCCTCACTTGCACCCCCCAGTGCTAGACTGCACCCGAGTGAATGCACCCCAGACTCTGAATGCCCTGCGTGGAGGCGTGAAGGGGAGCAGGTGCAGATCTCCTCCTCTCGCTATGTCTCCAATAGCGGGGTGGTGGAGAGGTGACTTCTCAGAGGCTACCCTCCTTATTGTTTCTTGGCATTGTTAACTAGGGACCATGTCCCGCCAGGGCCCTTCAGAGCAGGAAAGACCCCTGGAGGTTTTCTAAGCCAACCCTGTCATTATACCCCCGAGAGGAAGTAGTTCTTCCAAGTTTAGCGACTCACATCAATGTGACTTGACGCCAAGCTTTTTTCCCCCCTCCCCTCACATGGCACACTTCCCTACCATTATTTTGCTTCTCCAGACTATAAAACATAACAGTAGACGGGGAAGATGTATCATCATCTCGCTTCCTAATTCTTTTTTTTTTTTTTTAAGACACGTAAAAAAGCCTCTGCCCGCCCCCCCCCCCCCCGCCCTTATTGTTTGGGGTAAGCGTCCTGCAATAAATATGGACTCCACTCCCTGTGTTGTAACACTCCCTTCCACCAAGCGCGCCTGTCTTGTCAGTGCACGGAATCGGGCGGCGGGGGGGGGACTAGGATTCCAGATGGAGCCGGACAAGGAGATGACCATTTCTGGGTCACCCAGCTGCCCAATGCCCTCGGGTGGCCGCAGCAGCAGGGAGGGTAACCTAGTTTGCTTAGGAAATATTGCAGATGTCCCAGTTTATCTGATGCAGTCCTAGAAAAGTATTGGCACTTGCCCTGTTTCCATAGCTCTCTTGTGCCACTCAGCCTGACAAAGCCGCCCTGCCCCTCCTGCTGGATCAGCTGACCCCCAGACCCCCGGGGCCCCCGACTCCCTGGCCTGCCTTGATGTGCCCCCTAAGTCTGCATATCCCCTAAAGGGGATCCTCGCCTGGATTGAGGCTGATAGTGTCGGGGCCTGATGTCCATCCTGAGATGGCAAGGCTGCCATTTGAGAAAGACAGCACAATTCTCGGGGACATTCAGACCCTGATGGGTGAGGACCTGGAGCTAGGAGTTGGGACTTGGGGTTCTGTGACTGGGTTGGCCAGTTTGCTTGGCTGCCTGGAGCAGAAACGGTGTCAATGGGGAGCTCTGGGGGCAGAAGCCGCGGGGTCAGGCAGAAGGCACCCGGGAGCTGGCCTGGGCCCTATTATCCACATGACTCTGGGTGATTCCAGTCATTTCTTTTGCGTTTCAGCTTCCTTATCATCTGTAAACTGCAGGACACCTAACTCTAATGGGGCTGGGGGTAGAGGATAATCGTTTGAGATTTCAAAGTAAACCTACAAGTCATACCTCCCAGATGTCCAGAGTCTGGTTCCAGATTCCCCAGGCTCGACTCCGAGAGGCTCGTGGAAGCTTCCGAGCTGGGGGGAGGGGGGGCGTGGGGGAGTCAGGGAGGAGTGGAGGATGACGGCCAGCTGGGCCTCCACTGTCCATGTCCCCAGTCAGGGTCTGACTGCGTCCTCCTGCCCGTGTTCCCCACCCACCACCGAGGGCAGAGCCCCTCTGTCTGCTCTGAGTCACCGCACAACCTCTGTGCCCAACACAGGCCCCAACACAGGCGCGGCATTCGAGGACTAGATCGGGGGCAAACAGAGTAATGTGCGTTTCTTCTTTTCCCCTTTGCGCCAAAGACGACTCACAGATAATGTTCCTTCTTAGGGCTGCATTCTGGGAGAGAGGAAGGATGTCAGTGACAGCAACGGAGCTCAGGAAATGAATTGGGCATCAGACTTGACAGCTGACGTGTGCCAGTCTGACACACTTGCATGGCTCGGAGAGGAGATGAAAAACCCAGCACCTAAGCTGAGAAGAGCTGCAGATGGGTGGGAACAGATTTCCAAGAGATCTGGGGCCAGAAACTTAGAAATGTGGGTCTTCTTGGACTGGGGGCTTCCAGGAAATATGAGTGCATCTACTGCTGGTGGTAACACCCTGGGGTGGGGGTGGGGGGTCAGGGGTGCCCTGACTGTCTTGCTCAGAATAGCCTTCCTTCTGTATGTGACGTTCATTCTCGGATCTGGGATCCAGATTTCAGGCAGCAGGAAAAGAGTTACTGATAAAGGGGTGCGTTGTGCAGTATGTACATTATATCTCAGTAAAGCTGTCGGAAAAGACTAAGTTCGTGAAGCCCAGGTAACACTGGGACTGTGGATTGGACTGTGGATGGGGCAAGTAAAGCCCTGCCAGGGCTCTGGGAGGGGAGGAGAAGGGAAGGGAGGAAGGGAGGGGCGGACTGGGCAGCGTGTGGCGGCACAGGACAGCCTGGCCAGGGACGGCAAAGACTACAGGTTCAAGTTCCGGCTCAGCCACTAACGAGTATTATGACCTTGAGCAATCCCTTCTAGAGTCTTGGATTCCTCATTAGTGAAATAAAGGTGGCGGGATGTGATGAGTGCCAGCTTTCTATTATTCTCTGGCTTGGGAATTATTTTAAGGCAAGCTAATGAAGTTTGGATAAAATTAGAACCGTGTGAGTTTTACAGAACTCACCCAGCTCTCAGTGACAGATTAAGGCACAGAACGGAATTCCAAGATCTTCTGTGAATTTCTTGATGAAGGACTCGTGGCACATTGGCTCCTGCAGGCGCAGGATTGGGGAGGACTGGTTAACCTGACCTGGAAACGTTTTCTCAAAAACGTCATTGAGTCATCCTTTCTCTTCTCCTGGACCAACTCCTTCTTCCGTTCTCCCTCAAACCTCTGAATAGTACCCCCCAAATTGAAAGAAACGCCTCGAAATTAAAAGAAGCACCCGACTGATACCCTCAGGCCCAATTTGCCCTGTAAAGAATGGATGGAACTCCGTATCTTAACTAGGAGGCTGAAACTCTTCAGGTAAGATATTTGAGGAAGGCATTCTAGAAGAAACCTGCCATTTTACATTTGGATCAACCCACTTATAAATACAGTGAATTCTCCCTGAGTGGATCAAATGCACTGGGCTGGTATCCCCAAGAAGAGAATGACATAGGGCACCCTGATTAAAAAAAGTTAGCTTTCTGATTCTAGCATAACTAAAAAGGAATTAGATTCCAACATCTCAAGTCCTGAGCTCCACTTCCAATATGGCTTGTGTTAATTACAATTTCTGGGCCAAGTGGAAACCTGATTATTTGAAGGTGCCAGAGAAAGATGAAAAGCAGGCAGAAACCAGTTGACCCTTGAAGAAAGAAAAGCATGTCTGGAAAGGTTTATGTTTACACTGCATTTGTCCTGCCGGAACTCTCCAGCCCACATGGTACAATATGCTTCCAATTCAAGCAAGGAGCCAAAGTATCCTTGGCCTGAGTTGGAGGACAGAGTCTGGTGGGACTCCCAGAGCAGCCAGAAATTGAAGGCGGGAGAGCCTGGAAATGAGGGAGCCACAGAAGGTGGGATCCCCCAAAATCTGCCCTTAAAACTTTCAAATCCTTGGCTGACCCTCAGGGCGCCTGGGTGGCTCAGTGGGGCAAGCATCGAACTCTTGATTTCGGCTCAGGTCATGATCTCAGGGTCCTGGGATAGAGCCCCGAGTCAGGCTCCCTGCGCAGGGCACAGTCTGTTTGGGAGTCTCTCTCTCCCTCTCCCTGTGCCCCTCCCCGCTCCCCGCACTCTCTTTATCTCTCTCTAAAATAAACAGAATAAAATAAAAAAAAAAAAATCCTTGGCTGACCCCCATGGGCAGGCAAGCCTTGCAAGAGGCTGGCAAGGTAACAAAAGCTCTAAAAGGTAGGGGAAGGAAAGTTGCACCTGCTGCCCATCTCAGGGGACAGTGAATTTATACTGTAAGTCTCACCAAGTCAGAGAAACTTGGTAAACATCTCATACTTTTTGACATAACCCAAGGCCTGGATTAAGGGCAAAACCAGCAGAGACGCACCCAACAAAATGCAGAACCAAGCCTCCACAAGTTCATGATCCATTTATTTGAGAGAGAGAGAGTAGAACATGAGCAGGGGGGTGGAGGGGTAGAGGCAGAGGGAGAAGCAGAGAGGAAGGAGACCCACGGAACTCGATCCCAGGACCCTGGGATCGTGACCTGAGCCGAAGGCAGATGCTTAACGACTGAGCCACCCAGGTGCCCCGGAGTAACATCTTTAAAGTGCTCAAAGTTGGGGCACCTGGGTGGCTCAGTCAGTGACTCTGACTCTGGCTCAGGTCATGATCTCAGGGTCATGGGATTAAGCCCTGTGTCGGGCTCTGAGTTCAGCATGGCGTCTGCTTGAGATTCTCTCTCCCTCTCCCTCTGTCCCTCCTCCCCCGTGCTCACACAAACACAAACGCATGCTCTCTCTAAAATGAACAAACCTTTAAAAAAAATAAACTGCTCAAACTTAAAAATACCACCAACCTAGAATCCTACAAACAGTAAATACCTTTTAAAAATGTTAAAAAATAGCCCTATGACCCAGCAATTACACTCCTGGCTATTTACCCCACAGACACAGATGAAGTGCAAAGAAGGGGCACCCGCACCCCCATGTTCAAAGCAGCAATGTCCGCAATAGCCAAACTGTGGAAGGAGCCGAGATGCCCTCCAACAGACGAATGGATAAAGAAGATGTGGTCCATAGATACAATGGAATATTACTCAGCCGTCAGGAAGGATGAATATCCACCATTTGCATCCACATGGATGGACCTGGAGGGGATTACGCTAAGTGAAAGAAGTCAAGCAGAGAAAGTCAATTATCATATGGTTTCACTTATTTGTGGAACATAAGAAATATCATGGAGGACATTAGGAGAAGGAAGGGAAAAATGAAGGGGGGGGGGAGTCAGAGGGGGGAGACAAACCATGAGAGACTATGGCTCCGGGAAACAAACTGAGGGTTTTAGACGGGAGGGGGGTGGGGGGTGGGTGAGCCCGGTCATGGGTGTTAAGGAGGGCACCTATTGCATGGAGCACTGGGTGTTATACGCAAACAATGAATCATGGAACACTACATCAAAAACTAATGATGTACTCTCTGGTGACTAACATAACATAATAAACCAAATTACAAAATAAATAAATAAAAATGACCACCCAAAAGGTGGAACAATTGGACCAAGAAAATAAAGTAGTCCTGGATTATAACCCAAAGTATAAAATAAATACCCGTAAGTCTATACTGATATAAATGGAGGAGAAGAGGCAAATCTCCCATGCAGAAGATTCTGAAATAGTTCATGGAGATATTCAACTCTCAAAATACCCAAAAGGGGGAGCATAAATTCCCTTCCTTTTTTTTTCCTAAAGATTTTACTTTTAAGTCATCTCCACACCCCACGTGGGGCTCAAACTCACAACCCCAAGATCGAGAGTCATGTGCTGAACCGACCGAGCCAGCCCCATCAATTCCATTCATTAAATGTGGGCTGCACAGATTGACTTCCTTGCACAAAATACAGTGGGGAAGTGGAGAGAGATGGAGAAAAATAACTCGACAGTGGAGAAGTCACACAGACGTTACCTACAACGCCAGGTAATCAGGATTCACGTCGACAGCAGGAGTCATAGGAATAGTATATACCCTTGATTTGCTGCGATGAAAACGACACTTGACTTCTGTGGCTTTCCCCTTGGACACACACAACTCCAGTCTAGTCCTAAGAAAAACACCTGACAAGTATCATTTGAGCGACATGATCCAAAATACCTAAACTTGCCTTCTCAAAACAGCCAGAGGCAGTGACCAGAGGCAGAAGTGGTCACAGCCTAAGGAGATCTGAGCTACATGGGATCCCGGAGCAGGAAAAGGACATTAGGTAAAAACTAAGGAAATCTGATACAACATGGACTTTAGTATTACAATGTACCTATCTGTTAATTGTAACACATGTATCACTAACGCAAGAATTCATGACGGGGGAAGCTGGATGTGGGGTATATAGAAACTCCTGGCACCATCTCTGCAACTATTCTGGAACTCTAAAGATATTCTAATTTTAAAAATTATTTTAGGAGAAAGATGATAATCTAGGTAATTTTTTTTTAATTGTGGCAAAAAAAAAAAAAAGACATTTTCAGATCAAGGCAAGCTGAGAGAACTGATTACCAGCGGATCCACTCTACAAGAAACTGTAGAGAAATTTATTTCTACTAAAGTAAAATGGTGCTAAGTAGAAATTTCAATCTCTAGGTAGAAAGAACCGTCCCCGGAAATGGTAAATAGATAAATGCAAAAAGAGTATTTTTTCTTTCTTCTGTTATATTCTTTAATTGACTGAAGTAAAAATAAATGTAGAATAGAGTTGAGAATATACATAAAAGTAAAATTCATGTCACCAAAGAGACAAAGGATGAAAGAAGCATAAAGGAGTTTATTATTGTAGAGATCTTACATTATACATGAAGGATATAATATTAACTCATGGTAGTGGTAGACACTGAGGAGTTAAGGAGACATACTGTAATCCTTAGAGCAGGCACACGCAAAAAATTTTTTAAAGATGTGCAGCTGAAAAACCTACAGAAGAAACAGAACCCAAGCAAAGAACAAAACAACCACAGAACTTGATTAAACCTATAAAAAACCTAAAAACAGACAGGAAAGGGGCAACAAAAGACCCAAACCAGAGGGGCCAGACAGAGAACAAATAACAAGATTGTAGATTTAAACTCAAGAATGTAAATAATTACATTAAATATATGTTGGTTAAATACTGCAATTAAGAGGCAGAAATTGTCAGCCTAGCTAAAAAAACAAGACCTACCTTATGGTGCTTATCCTGAATGTCTTTTATTTTATTTTACTTTTTTTATTTTTAAAGATTTTATTTATTTATTCATGAGAGACAGAGAGAGAGAGAGAAGCAGAGGGAGAAGCAGGCTCCCAAGGAGCAGGGAGCCCGATGCGGGACTCGATCCCAGGACCCTGGGATCATGACCTGAGCTGAAGGCAGATGCTTAACGACTGAGCCACCCAGGCGCCCCTGGATGTCCTTTAAATATAAAATCATAGGTTGAAAAAGTTAAAGGATGGAGCAAGATCTATCATGCAAATATCAAATCTTTGATCAGTATTATCGGTTGCCAACCTGGAACCTCTTCCTCATTTGCCTGCCTTTCCCAAAGAAGCTGGGAAAGCTAATCATTCTCCTTCCTGGCCTCACTTGCAGCCAAGAGTGGCCATATTGTCTAGCACTGGGCTGCAAGATATGAAACTTCCTGGGACTGCATTAGCTTTCCTGATACACAGGATATGTGGAGATAAAAATCAGCCTTTATCTCCATTGTCCCTGCCTTGAATGAAAACGTGATGCTGGTGCTATGGCAGCCATCTTGTGACATGAGGAAAAGTCAAAGAAAATGCCAGAGGTTGGACAGTATTCCACTGAGCTGTTTAGTAAATACCCCACACCTCTTATTTTGTGAGAAACAATTCGTTTCTGTAATACTCGTCAGGTATTTTATTTTCTTTAATGTAGACATGAACAAAGATTGTCTTGAATCTGCATCTGTTTATGATCTTTGCTGTCCGATTTCCCACTCTGTATCATATTCAGATAATACATTTTCACAACATGTTGGTTCTCAGGAGAACAAAGTATCTCACACTAATAAATGTTTATTCCCACATGAGAACCACAAACAAGACTGGGGAGAAAGAACGCGCCAACAGTCGGCACCTTGCAAATGCAGACGTGGCATGTGGGCAAGTGGAGAAAGTCTCTCTTCACTTTTCCTGCATCTTTCTGTTTCTGGAAAGGCATGGGCATGTCACCCAAGAGGACAGCGTAGGTGTGGGGCCACTTCTGCTAAAGTGCAAATAAATATGGGCACTTCTTCACAGATGCACCTAGCCCTGCCTGTTTTTCTCCTCCTCCCCCTCCCACTTCTCTTCCTGCCCCTCTGTTTCTTCTCCCACTTGTCTCCCACCCTCCCACCCTCCCAAACACTGGGAATTATAGACCAGAGACTCACCATTTCTATACTTCCCCAAAACAGCTTATTTGTCACTTACTTGTTAAACATCAAGGATACCTACAATTAACCTGAAGAGAGTCACGGTATAACTAATGTTTGGGACTGTTTTCCCGACTGTGTCCAGACAAGTAATTGAAAATACTAATTTAAGAAGAAGAATATTTCTGTTCTGGTCCTACATTAATTCTCTCCATTCTCTGGATGTGCATTCCTGTATGAAAAATGCAATGAAATAAACGTTGTGGAGGACATGGAGAAAAGGGGGCTCTCGTGCACTGTTCGTGGGAATGCAAAACAGTGCAGCCACTGCGGAAAACAGTATGGAGCGTCCTCAAGAAATTAAAAAATCGAACTATCATGGCGCGCCTGGGTGGTGCAGTCGGTTGAGCACCCGACTCTTGATTTTGGCTCAGGTCGTGATCTCAGGGTTGTGAGATGGAGCCCTGTGTCGGCTCTGCACTCAGCATGGAGTCAGCTTCAGATTCTCTCTCCCTCTCCCCCTCCCATTCTCTCTCTCTCTAAAATAAATAAATAAACCTTTTAAATAGAACTATCATATGATCCAGCAATTTCACTTCTAGATATTTATCTGAAGAAATGAAAACATTAAGAAAAAAGGATCTATGCAACCCTATATTCACTGCCGCATCACTTACAAGAGCCAAGATACAGAGGCCACCTAGGTGTCCTCGGACAGATGAATGGATAAAGGCGATGTGGTATACACATCCACTGGAAAATTACTCAGCCATAAAAGTAAATGAGATCTTGCCATGTGAAGCCACGTGGATGAACCTACAGGGTACTACACTAAGTGAAACTAAGTCAGAAATAAGACAAATATCGTATGACTGCACTTACATCTGGAATCTAAAAAACAAAACAAATGAACCAACCAAACAAAACAGAAACAGACTCACACCTACAGACAACAATCTAGTGGCTGCCAGGAGTGAGAGAGGCAGGGGGATGGGCAAAGGGGGGGCAGTGGGATTAGAAAGTAGAAAATTCTGGTTATAAAAGAAATGCGACAGAGGGACCCATAGTTAATGGGGAATAGAGTTAATACATGTAACAACTTTGTATGGTGGCGGGAGCTGGATTTATCATGGTGATCACTTTGTAGCATATATAAATGTCGAATCACCGTGTTGTACACTTGACACTTACAGAGTGTGTCAATATACTTCAAGAAAAAAAATTCATGAAAATTTTTTAGTATCGAGTATTGACTATGTTCCAGCACTAAGGATGTAAAAGAGGAAATAGCTACTTCTTCTCCTTCTCTGATACTTCAGAACTTCCCCCAAGCTCTTCCTTTCTTGTGCTTTTAGACAATCTGTTATCATGATTACTTTAACAAAGTTGTACTGGATCCCATCCATTGACCTGTACTTCTCCCCTCCTCAGCTGACCTGATAAGGGAAAGAGCAGAAACTTACTCAGAGTTCTGTCCCCAGTACCTAGAGATGTAGCATATACAGTTAATGGAATACTTGAACGAGTGGATGAATTTGTTTCGAATTGATGAATACATTTCGAATAATCCTTATATCCTCAAGCACAGAGAAACAGAATAATTTGAATAATCGTACAGCCATCATGCCATTCATTTTCCTTCACTTTGTAAAAGGGAACAAGTCACACATGACTTACTTAGTTGATTAGAGTGTTGGTTTTTAAAAGGGAGGAGACAATCCTTAATTCCCAGCCTTTCAAGGAAAACAGTAGCAGGGAGAAGTGCTGGACTCAACAAACCGGAAAACTCATAAAAACAGAGTTAACTTCAGAAACGGAAAACAACTTCAAAATAAATGACATTAGTTCCCTCGGAGACATCTGAGAGCACATCGTACAAATAAAATAAGCATACACTGGGGGCGCCCAAGTGGCTCAGTCGGTTAAGCATCCGTCTCTTGATTTCAGCTCGGGCTGTGATCTCAGGGTCGTGAGATCAAGCCCCGTGTCAGGCTCCACACCAGGCATGTAGCCTCCTTGGGATTCTCTCTCTCTCTCTCCCTCTGCGCCCGCCCCGCCCCCCCCCCAACGGCTCGTGTGCACATGCTTGCTCTATCTAAAAAAAATTAAGTAAAATAAAATATGTCATGAAAAAGTAGTAAATTTCTTGGAAAATAAAACCTAACAACAAAAACCTCACAAAGAGCCAACACCAGTCCCAGGAAAGTGAATGCAAGGCTGAAGCACAAATTAGTAAACGCTACAGACAAGAGGTACAAATTTAAATCGTGACAGAAAAGTGAAAGGCCACTCATTGTAGATGCTTTGGGTAAAATCTGGTATCCATCTAATCAGAATTCCAGGAGCAGAGAAATAGTACGATGAAATGAAAAAAAAATCCAAAAATAAAGTATTCGGATAATAAAGATACAATGAGTACCTTGGGAAGACGTTCGTTATTCATTCATTGAAGTAATTCAAACATTCACATCTTTAACGGACGTTTATTGAGCACTGCTGTGCACAAAGCACTATGCTAGATACTGTAAAGGCAATGAGGAACCAAGATAGACACATTCCCTACCCTTAGGGAGCTTATCTTGTGGTGTAGTAGGAAAAACAGACATCGTTCCCCCCAACAAAAGGACAGATTGGATATACAATTGTTCTGAGGATGAAGTACAAGTGAATGATACTGCAGTGGTGTTCGGAAGACACCCAGGCAGCATGCTCATTATGCTCACATCTGAAGGACACTGAGGTTTATGTAAGCTGAGAGTGGCTTAGGATAGAGTATGTGGAGAACAGCACTGCAAGAAGAGGGAACCACCTGTGCAAAGGCCCCGTGGCATGGCACATTAGGAAACTATAAGAAAGCCAGTGTGCCCAGAGCTCAGGAAATAAGGAGAGGCGTGAAATATGTGAATCCCAAGTCTAAACATCAAGTATTGCCAGTTTCCAAAAAGCCAAGTTAATTTACAAAGGGAACTGGGTATTCTGCTTCTCACCTGCGAAACTAGGTGTGAGAAAACAATAGAGCAGTAACTTCAAAGTGCTGAAGTTCAAATAACTTGAGTCTAATTTGAATGTGTTAAGGAAGCAGTGTCAAATGTTTAGTATAGTAACGGCATCGTGCTTGTTTCCCAAAGAGTGTCTTTATCTTATTACCTTCCAGAAGAAAAACATTGAACTAAAATATTTACTATTTAGGGATGAAATTATATGATCTCTGGGACTTGCTTCAAAAGAATCCAGTGTGGGAGTACGAGGCAGGAGTTGGGGGGTGGGGCAGCAGGGACAGCTGGGAGATATGGACAAGCGGTTTCTCATACCTTTGTCTGTGCACCTGTGTATGTCTGAAATTTTCCATAATAAAAAACCAAATTCAATTAAAATCTAGAATAGTGAAATAAAGACATTTTTCAGAAATACACACACTGATAGGCTTGCCACCTAAATACTCAAAACCTGTTTTTTAAAAGAAAGGGAGACTCTACCCTTTGCTCCACCCCCCACCACCAAAAAAAGAAAAAAAAAACAAAAACCACCAAAAAAACAAGGAAGGGAGGCAGACAGGCCAGCAAAGAAACCAGTAAACAATAGAGAAAATTTAAATAATTATACTGTGGCTGTGAAACTTGTCCTATTATTTGTTTCAAGGACTTTTAAGATGTAAACACAAACAAATGAACAAATTATATATGTATACACACACAGATATATTCAATAAACAAAATGATAGAGGAGGGCAGAAGACAAAGGACCGAACAAAGACAAACCATGCACTTATTATTAATAAGGAATCAGCGCTGGAAATATTCTATCAGATAACAGATACTATGGAGCAACAACAAAAAAAGGCAGCAAAAGAGACAAAAAAAGATGCTTTGTTTTGGTAAAAACTAGACCAAAGAAATAACAGCAATCCTGATTTTTTTTTTTAACAAAAGGAAATACAGTGGAGAAATACTGAAAGCAAAATTCAAAGAAATAAAAGAGAGTTTGAATAAACCATGATCATGGTAAAAATATAAGTAATTCACTAGGGTTTTAAAACTATGAGACAGAAAGAAATACATAGGATATATACATTATGCATAATGAAACTTATAAACGTGGATGGATAGCCAAACATAAAATGCATTTTTCCCAAATATCCATTAAGTATTTAGAAATTCAGTCACTAAGCCACAAAGAAAATCTTGATAAACCTCGCAAAGTAGAAATCCTAAAAGAGGCTCGTCCTCAAGTCAAAATTAAATATTAATAAGTTAACAATTTAACAATAGCCAAAACAATAGCTATCTGGAATATTTTAAAATACAAACATAAAATCTCTTCTAAATACTTATGTTTGTGGAAAAGGAAATTCAGAAAATTATATGTTCTTTAGGGAAAAAAAACTTTAAAACTACAATATTTCAAAATCTATTAGATGTGGCCAAAGTCCTACTCAAGGAAAAACTTCTATCCTTAAGTGTATTTATAAGAAAACTTTAAGAATGAGTAAAATTAAGCCTAAAGAAGAGAGAAGGATGAAATTAATACAAACGCTGGGAGAAATCAGTCAAACACAACAAGACAGACCCGATTAACCGAAACCTAATTTACTGAAAAGCCCAAGAAACAAAATGTTGCAAAATCTGGTCTCACTTGGAGAGTAAGCCCACAGGAAACCAAACAACATTAGGGATGCCAAAGCAAAGGTAATAAGAGCTACTGGGAAAACTTTACAATTAATTTTTACACATACTCTGTTCAACTTTATACCAATACTTTTTAAAAAATCGGATGAAAATAGACACAATTAGCTCAGGATATAACAAAAACAAATCCACCAGTAACAACAGAAGACAATGAACAGAGACACTTGCCTCCAAAATCATCATGCCCAGGTTATTTTATGACCCAGCTGGATCAAACTTTTAAATAATACATAACTTCTTTGTTATTTAAGCCACATCAGAACAGAGAAAAAGACCAAAAATTTTTTCAGTCGTTCTTTGAGTCTAAATGTAATAAGTACAAGAGAAGTGTCAGATTCTGCTTGGCTTCTCACACCAAAACCAAGCAAAGATATTAGGAAAAATGAAAGTTCCAAATCAATCTCACTTGTAAATTTCAATGCAAAAAAAAAAAATCTAAATAAGACATTAGCAAACTAAACCTAGAGTAATAATACAATAAAGCATCAAGGCCAAGATGAACTTATTCCAGAAATACAGGGAAGCTCAACAGTGGAAAATCAAACTAAGTTATATCATTCATGACGTTATAAAAAAGAAAAACCACATGACTATAATCCTAAGTGCAGAAAAAGTCATTTTTTAAGTCATTTCTCAATACCCTGAAAACAAAAGGTTTAACTTAATGACAAATCCCAAAAGACATTTCTGTAAGGAGTACCTGTTACCACTATAATTATTTATCTTTTTAAAAAGAAGTTACCATCAATGTACCAAAGGAAAAAAGTAAGAGAAACAAATATGAAATGAAACAGAGTAACTATCATTACTTGTAGATGACATGATCACTTAGAAAATCTAAGGCAATGAACCAAACCACTATTAAAACTTAGTGAGAGGGGGTGGCTGGGTGATAGACATTGGGGAGGGTATGTGCTATGGTGAGCGCTGTGAATTGTGCAAGACTGTTGAATCACAGACCTGTACTTCTGAAACAAATAATGCAACATATGTTAAGAAAAAAGAAAAAGAAGAAGATAGCGGAGGGGAAGAATGAAGGGGAGTAAGTCAGAGGGGGAGACGAACCATGAGAGACGATGGACTCTGAAAAACAAACTGAGGGTTCTAGAGGGGAAGGGAGTGGGGGGAGGGGCTAGCCTGGTGATGGGTATTAAAGAGGGCACATTCTGCGTGGAGCACTGGGTGTTATGCACAAACAATGAATCATGGAGCACTACATCAAGAACTAATGATGTAATGTATGGTGATTAACATAACAATAAAAAATAAAAAAGAAACTTAGTGAGAAAATCCAATACAGTGAGCAGATGGAAGAAAAGCGTAGCAAAATAACTTTCCTATATCCTGGCAAAAGCCAGTGAGAAATAAACCCATTTACTTAATAACCAAAATGGTGACATGCCTTGTAATAAAACACAAGGTGAGTATCAGAACTCTAGGATAAAAACTATGAAAACTTGGCTAAAGAAAGTCAAAGAAGGAAGGGTCTGGAAAACCAGAATGACATACCATATTACTGGACAGGAAAACTGAAAACACCTAAAATGTCAGTTCTCCCCAAAATTAAGACATGAAATCCACGTCTTTTTTTTTTTTTAAATCTCATTCTTTAAAAATAGAATGTGACTAGCTGATTACAGAAGTTATCAAAGGCAAGGGAATGCACACGAACCACCACTAACATTCTGTAACAAGAACATGATGACAGGAAATTTGTACCTCCATGGTAGCAAAATGTAGTATAGAGCCCCAATTTAAAAAGCAGCATGGAATGACATAAAGGTACACAGAAAAAAATACACACAATAAAAGTTTCCTACTTTATTTATATACCAAAGTCATTTCCAGATTCCTTTTAAAATCTATTGATTTGGGGGTGCCCTGGTGGCTCAGTCGGTTGAGTGCATGCCTTTGGCTCAGGTCATGATCTCGGGGTCCTGGGATCCTGCTTCTCTCTCGCTCCTTTTGCCCCTCCCCCCCACCTTGTGCTCTCTCGTGCACCCCCCAAATAAATAAAATCTTTTTTTTTTTAAAGATTTTATTTATTTGACAGAAAGAGACACAGCGAGAGCGGGAACACAAGCAGGGGGAGTGGGAGAGGGAGAAGCAGGCTTCCCGCGGAGCAGGGAGCCCGATGCGGGGCTCGATCCAAGGACCCCGGGATCATGACCTGAGCCAAAGGCAGACGCCTAACGACTGAGCCACCCAGGCACCCCAATAAAATCTTTAAAAAAAATTAAAATCTATGATTTTTTTAAAGGCGGAAAGAATATGAAAGCATGTCTTACAAATTTGCAAAAGGGAATATCTCCCTAAATGCAACAAGGAAGCTCAGAGGCAATAAAGGAAAAAGGATGGACAAATCAGACCTCTTGAAAATTTAAACCTTTGATACTTTGCATCATGCAATAGGTTACAACCAACTGTGAAAAAAATATTTGCAATACATATAGTAACCCAAGGGTATCTACTACCCAGAAGGTAGCTAAACGTCAATGAGGGGAAAACAACCAGTCATTTCCAACCACCGGGCTGCCTGTTATAGGAGAGCAGTTTGAACAGTGCCCCCTGGAGTTGTGCAATGTGATGATTCTGGTCCAGAACATTATTACTTGTCACCAAGTAATCCATACCCACAAAAGGGAATTTTTTATATTTTTATTTTCAATAGGATTACATCCATTCTCCATCTAAAGCAGCAGTTGACCGCTCACTTAGAATAGAATCCAGTCCCCTTCCAGGGCCTGGCCTGGTCTTCCTCTCTCTCCTTCATCTCTATGCCCTGGCCTCGAGAATCTTCTCCCTGACTCTCCCAAATTCTCGGGATTTTGCACACACTGTTGCTGCTACTTGGAAAGCTTACGGACGCCACCTCTAATCTCTGGTCTCCAACTCATGCTGGCTGCCTGGCTGGCTCCTTCACACATTTAGGTCTCAGCTAAGATCCTGCATCCCCAGAGAGGCTTTCCCCAAATGTCATAGCAAAAAGAATGTACTCCTTCTTGTTTTCCAGCTTAGCTGCTCAGTTGTTAATTTCATAGTTTATTTTCAACCTGTGATAATTTTATCTGTCTTGTTCCGTAGAACATAAACTTGACCAGTGCAGGGCGCCTGGGTGGCTCAGATGGTTAAGCGTCTGCCTTCAGCTCAGGTCATGATCCCAGGGTCCTGGGATCAAGTCCCGCATTGGGCTCCCTGCTCCTTGGGAGCCTGCTTCTCCCTCTGCTTCTCTCTCTCTCTCTCTCCCTCTCTCTCCCCCTCTGTCTTTCATGAATAAATAAAATTAAAAAATCTTAAAAAAAAAAAAAAACTCGACCAGTGCAGAGAACAAATCTGTCCTGTTCACTGTTGTATCCCCAGCAGCTAGAGGGACGGATAGTACTTGGGAGATGCTCAATTAAAATGTCGCTGAACGCTTAAAAACAAAAAAAGTGAATCACATGAATAAGCAATCATAGAAGACATAAAGCGGCATTAAGCACATGAAATGCTAACTAGATAGAAGTAAAATACAATTTTTAATCTATCAAATTGGAAAAAAAAGAATGAATCTTTTTTTTCTTGTTTAGACTTTATTTATTTATTTGACAGAGAGAGAGAGAGCACAAGCAGGGGGAGTGGCCGGCAGAAGCAGGCTCCTCACTGAGCAGGGAGCCCAACGCAGGGCTCCATCCCAGGACCCTGGGATCATGATCTGAGCCGAAGGCAGATGCTCAACCGACTGAGCCACCCAGGCGCCCCAAGAATGAATCTTAATATTCTGGTTATCGAAGTTATAGGGAGAAGTGCATTATCACACACTGAGCAAGCATAATGATTTTGGAGGCCTTTGGGCTTCTCCTAGTGGTATGCTAGAATCAGCTTGAACTGGCTTATCCCAGCTCACAAGAAACCATAGTTAAATACTCAGGGGTTTTCTGAGAACCATCCCCATCTTGAAGTTGGCCATGCTGGGAGTACAGTTATCCCCCAATTATCCACGGTTCCAGTTACCCGCCGTCAACCGCGGTCAGGAAGAAGATCACCTTGCTTCCCACGTACGGTCGGGGGGGGGGGTCAAAGGAGCCTAAAACCACAACACAATACACCTTCCTCCAACTTGTCATGTAGGCATCTTACCATCTCACATCCTCACAAGAAGAGTGTGTACACTACAACAAGATACTGAGAGAGAGAGACCGCATTCACGTAGCTTTAGAGTCCATTGTTACAGGTGTTCAATTTTATTATGACTCACTGCTGCTCATCTCTTACTGTCCTGAACTGATCCAATTAAACTTTATCAGAGGTACGCATGTATCGGTCCATACTTTCCCATTTCAGGCATCCACTGGGGGTCTTGGGACATATTCCCCTTGGATGAGGGGGGTGGAAATCAGCAAATGCTATAGATCAGAGGGTTGTTCCTGTTTGTTTGTTTGACAGCCAGCATAGAAGCATACTCATGCCCTTATGTATAAAAAGGAAAAAACGGGCATAATTTTGGTCTAGTATTATGGCATGAGCGCATGAGGAAAAAGGACATTTAAAAAATAGACAGTCTAGTCCTCTAAGATGCCCATGAGTAGGGGAATGATTAAAATGCATTCCATAATATAATATAGCCATTCTAAAAGACTGAGAAAGATAGATCTACAGATACCTGCCACAGCTTATTGTTGAATAAATAAAGGATCTGGGGGACATGCATATTATCTCTTTTTAACAAATCATATATGCTCGCAGTGTATCATTTTATATGCGTTTGAGCGAGGTCTATTTGGATGCGTGCCAAACTGTTGGAATTATCTATTCCTTAGGACTGACAGAGGAGTGGGGGCAGGTTTTGCTTTTTAATTTATCCATTTATAAGCTGCATGCATTTCCAGGACGGCAGCAGATGCTATTTTCAGGGACCAAAAAAAAAAAAAAAAGATCTCAAAAAGTTTTGGATTCAAGAGGGAATCAAATTGTAATTACAGACTATTGAAAAATCATGACAATGAGAAAAATGCATAGCAAAAATTATGGAATATGGCAAAAGCTGTAATAAGAAGGAAACTCATAGCTTCATATAATTTCATTATTAAACAAAAAAAGCATGATAATACATTAAGCTCTTGAATCAGGAGACCAGGATTTCTCAAGGAAATCAAGAGAGGCACATTAATAGATAAAAGCGGCAATTATGAATTTAGAAAATATGAAAAGCATAAGACACCTAGTTTTATGGGAAAAAATGCCATTAAAACTGGCACGCTTCATCAGGGAGGCTACTGACTATGAAGGAATTTTCTAAATCTGTCCCCTAAACATGAAGTTTTGAAACTTCAAGGAATGTGTCAGAGTTCTGCTATTTAAAGTATCCTTATAACAGAAAAAAAAAAAAAAAAGAGGTAAGCATCCCAATTCATTTGACTAGTACTGTTTCACAGTGGATTTGTAACATAATAATTACAGTGCATCTTACTAGTATAGCCACCACTCTAAAACCTGACATTGTCACATTCTAACGAGACACCCTCACACTGGGGACGCCTGGGTGGCTCAGTGGGTTAAGAGTCTGTCTTCGGCTCAGGTCATGATCCCAGGGTCCTGGGATCGAGTCCCACGTCGGGCTCCCCGCTGAGAGGGGAGCCTGATTCTCTCTCTGCCTCTGCTTGGGCTCTCTCTCTGACAAATAAATAAATAAAATCTTAAAAAAAAAAAAGAAAGAAAGAAAGAAACCCGGAGACCAAACCCCATGCCCATAAATGCAAAGATCCCAAAGAAAATACTTTTTAGATTCCTCTCCACATAGCAGCCAGAAGGGATCCTAATAAAGCATTAACAGATCACGTCTTGGACCCACTCTTGACCCTCCCAGAGCTTCCCGGCTCACTTAGGATGGACTCCAGAGCTTTCCTCTGGCCCGCAAGGCCCTTCATGAAGGGCTTTCGTGCCTCTTGGACGTTTTCTTCCCCTCTCCCCAGGATCTTCCTGCTCTAACCATCCAGGGGCCCCTGATATCCCTCAAACCCGACTGCGATGCAGTCTTACGGTTTTGCATTCCCTGCCTCTGTTCCTGAGCATCCTAAGTGGCTATTTTGGCCATCCTATATACCCCCTACCTGCACTATTTTCCTTCACAGGGTTTGCCATTACGTGAAGTTGTATCATGCACCTGATTAATCTACGTATTGCTCATTGTCTTGAACCAACGGCAGTGCCGTGATGAGGGCGCAGACTGGTAAGTCCCGGCCCCAAAATGGTGCTCGGCACACAGAGTCGTTTTGCGAAATTCCATTATGAATGCGTATATTTATTTGCCTCTTCAAGTCAAGGAAACTTCAGGACAGCACAGACATCTTGCACACGGCCAGCACGATGGGACTGTTTACTATTAACTGCCAACCACAGTCCGTGGGAGAAACACAGCCCGACACACAGGTGGTCAGAGGGAAACTGCATTTCCCTTCTCCCAGCCTCCCTTGCTGTTAGGTGTGCTCAGGGCACCTGTAGGGCGTGTTTGGAGGGTGACAAGAGGACTCTATGCTACTTCGGGTCCAACGCCAGAAATACCGTGGATCTTCCTCTTCTTGCTCCCCTCCCCATAAGCTGGAGAATTCTGGAGCCCAGCTTTGGCCATGCAGAGGAGGACGATGCCTTGCCAGGTCTGAGTGAACGAGTGAATGAATGAATCCCTCTTCCTGCCATTTCCATTCTGCATTTGGAAATGGGGACAGGAACCCCAAAACCAAGATCGACCACGGGCATCTCTCTGCATGGGAAGAATTTCAGAACAGAAAAGAAGCGAGGCTGGTAAAGCGAATTAAGGAAGTCATCCCGAAAATCCAGGGCACAGCAGATGCTCGCAGATGCTCGGGGAGCATCTATCCCCCTTGATTGAATGAAGAACTAAAGTTATCGACAAACCACTCTGCAAATTATTGATGATGCTCTAGAGCATGGTCACTTCCCAGAGTCCAGCAGTCACTCCCAAGGGAGGCAAAACCCAACATCGGAAGTTAACACATCAAGGCAGCAAAGAGTGAGGGTCAAGCAAAAACAACAACAACAACAACAACAAACAACAACAAAAAACAAGCCAAGAGACTCTAGGGAATGAATCCACCCAGGCATGGAGGTGTCCTCTTGCCTCCAAAGAAGAAACTAAATGGACGGACCATGAATAACATGGGTTCCAGGCGGAAGAGACACAAGACCAGGGTGAGAAACAATCCAGTGAATCAATTCAAGTTACTGCAGAAACTGATTTGCAGTTGGAACCGACCAGCATCTTATTCTGCCTTAACAAACGTTTGCTTCAAGAATGCTCACATGGATGCTTTGTGCTTCCCCGGCGGTGACCAATCTTTGGAACCTTTAGTATCAAGGAATGGAAGTGACAGCCTTCATGTTTCCTGAGCTCATTTGTCACTGGGGCTTCAAGTCCCCACTCCAGCTGTTACCCCCATCCCCCCCCTTCCCCCCCGGCCACTTACCAAACAGAACTCTAGGGATGGCTGCAGCCTGAGCCTGGGGCAAAGATCAGCTGTGAGATGAGAGAGTTTCTTGATGAAAGAACAAATCACGCTGGACAAACTTGATTGTTTTGGGGATCAGCTTGTGAAATGAGGGGGCTTAGCAACCACAGGCAAGCACAGTATCTGGGGGGAGGGGGGTTAGTGAGTTATTTAATGAAATGCTCTGGAAATTAGACGCGGGAAGCCTGAGATGGTTGGCCTTAGGGACAGGGAGGATGAGAGGGTGCCCAAGGTGGCCTTGGGTGTGGAGAGGAGAAAATCCTGCGCCCGCCATTTTCTGGAAGAGTCATTTGGCTGCACTGGGGTGTGCTTGTAGGGGGTGGGGAGCTAGGGCGGGGCCCCAGCACAGGCAGACGTGTGTCCCCAGGCAGCGAGGATCACAGTGATGGAATTCGGGCAGACCAGTCCCTCTAGCTGTGTCTTCCTCATCCGGCATCTCTGCCCTGTCATCCTCCTGAACAGGAATTGTGAAAAAGCCAGACCCCTGGGTGAAATTCAGGGCCAATGACTCCTCCCTCTGGTTTCTCATCTGTAAAACTAGAGCTTGGACAAGGCTTTTTGGGGGGGCCCAACCCACTTCCGTGAAAAAACTCTAATAACCTGCACACCTAGCTCCACTGTGCTTGCGTCCTTGCCCCACCCCAAGATGGACTTTCAAGATGGCTCCATCTGCTGGATGATTCAAAGGCACCAGAAAACAAAACTGTCCTTTTTCAAGGACACTCCCTTCATTTGCTGGTTGACACGAAAAAATTGTATAGTTATTTTCCTTAAATTATTCCCATCTGCAAATGGAGGGCATGAACCAGCATTCCTAAGGGTCATCTAACCCCATCTCAGAAACGGTTCTGGCTGCTCCGTATCCCCAAGCCCCCAATATTTTTCTTCAGTGTGTGTACCATGAGGCGAACTTATAATAAGAATTGGAGTATTTATTTACCTCCTCCAGTCAAAGTAAACTCCATGACTTCATGAAGGTAGAGAAAGAAAACAAAAGGAGCCCGGGTCCCCAAACCTTCACATGGCTCAGAAACTTAGCAACGTGAGCAACAATTAACTTGTTGGAGCCACTACATCTTATGGACTCTTCCTTAAAGCAGCTTAGATTCTAACTGATAAAGAAAATAAACTGCTAAGTGTATGGCACTGTCCTAATGGTTATTTTGCAAACAGAGAGGGAATAAAAAAAAAAAATTTCCAGAAATGGGGGTGGGGACGCAGAGGGTTGGAAAAGCCATCTGCTACTACAACCCTGAACATCAGGAGAGAGACCAATCAATTCAAAGCCGCTTTCAAAGAGCTATTAAAGTCTTCTCAGTCAAGCTAAAGCATCCTTCTGGCGAAAACCGACTTAAGAACGCAGCCTTCCCTTCCCACCAAGCTCTACCATCTCAGATGCCCTTAAGACAGCCACCACTGAGTGGAAAGAGATAGGAGAGGTCCAAAGAAGCAAAGACATAAAGCAGACCTAAGAACTAGAGCTAGGAAAGATTACTTGAATGTGGTTTCTGGAACATGGGACTGACTGCAAGGAGGTAGACCAGAAGTCTACTAAATCTTCTGTGGGAATTGCATTGCCATAAAACACTGGAGCTCTGTTGGGAAAGCCTGACTGTTTTATGCATAGAACAACCACCAAGGCCATGACTGTGGACAAGAAAGCAAGCAGGAAAGCTCCCTGTCCTCCGGGGGACACGTTGCCCAACGTACTCTCAGGAGCAGACAGAGAGGAGAATGGATAAGAAGATCCACCCGGGGCAGGGGCATCTGGGGGTAAATACGGTCATCCCAGCACATGTGGCCATGGATAAGGGAGTTCTTCCCTGAGAGCAGAACCAGGGTCTCCATCGGAAACCTGCCCCACTCCCAAGGCAGAGGGTCTTCATGATTCCCACCCAGGAGAATCCCATCACTGCTATGGACCAGCTCTGGTCTCCCCTTATTCCCTTTTCTGAGTGGAATCTGTTCTTGTGATTTTTTTTTTTTTTTTTTGGTTTTGTTTTGTTTAGGTCTGTTCTTCCTTTTCCTGTGCGTTGCCAGTTGATCTTGGACATTTATTTAAACTCACTGCATCTTGGTTCCCTCACCTGTTGAATGCAAACATGAATTCGAGGGGGTCCAGGGGCACCAGCAGTTAGCTCACGGCATGTATATGGACATGAATTCACAGTTAATGGGGCTGGTCGGAGGTCCATAAAATAGCGAATGTTCCCGAATGTTGGCAATGTACGAAGTGCTTTATAAAGAGTTGCTTACGCTGTGCAAACAATATACCCCTAATGAGGCTGGTCTTAGGAGCCCTGTTTTTCATATGACGAAACCACGAAAGCTATTACTAACTTGCCCAGAGGTAGTACACTGGCAAGTGCTTTGTGTGACCAGATAGGAGATGTGACATACATGGAAAAACTTCGAGGGCCCCAACTCTGCAGGCCGAGGTGACATCCAGGCCTGGGCCTCTCTGGAGCAGGTAGAAGCTGAAGAACACGGCTGTCCACACGTGCATGGTCTGAGAACTTGACCATCACTGCACCTGTTCCCGGTTCCCTTTGATCTTCGACCGACTGGTCAGCCGGCAGCCAGGCAGGGAGGAGGGGGTCTCTTGCTAGCGGCCAAGGTCCAGGAGACCAGCGTGGCCCCAGCCAGAAGCAGCTGTCGAGGGTCCAGGGCCGGGCTCCCGGGCGTTCAGCCCTGAAGCGAGCCCGGAAGGTTCCCTGAGCTGTTCTGAGCTCTTCTTGGCCCTCCTCCCCGCCTCGCTGACACTCTGTCCTGTGCCTCATCAAGGAAGCACAGTCCTAAAGGGCAGAACTGACTGTGGGCTGTGTCTCGGCTCCCGGCTTGACTCATCTCCTCCTCCGACACCCCCGCCCCGCCCTGCCCCTGCACACGAGCACCCCCTCCTCACTTCCTCTCCAATCAGCTCAAAATGCCACCCCAGCACACGCACACCCCTTGCTTCTCGCTGCTGGCTCCCCCGTAGCCTCCCGGGAATAAGGTCCCCCCTGCCCCCCGTGCCCCGCCCCTGCCTGCCTCACACAGACCCCAAGCTGGAGGCTCAAACAGGGGCCCCGGCACCCTTCTCTGGATAGCAGGGTGGCAAGGGCAACATCTGCAGGGCAGGTTAGGAAAAATCACCATGAGACCAAAACCCAGAGCAAAGGGGTCTGTCACCAGTTGAGAGTTTTGCTGCCCTGTCTGGACCCCATCGCTCACCAGGAAAAATGCAAACCACCCGAGGGGTCCCAGGGAAGTGCTCCCATGCTCAAGGGGGCTTTCCATTCTCCATCCTCCTTTTTAGAAATAAGAAGGTCCGGGCAATGCATTCACTGGGTCACTTAGTGCAAGCGCTTCCCAGGCCCTGCGGAAGGCCGGCCCATCGGGTAGCTTCCTGACATTCTGGATGTCCTGCCCTCCACGCCCTGTGTCCACGCCACTCTCCCTGACCCCTGACTGATTGGAACAGACAGAGGAAGAGAATCTGTCATCTTCAACCCTTCTCCCTGTCCCCACTTGCATCCCGGAGCCCCAGGGGCCGGCTCAGCACGCTCCTCCGAGGAGCCAGCCCCACCGAGGAGCTTTATGTCCCCCCTTCGGCTCCGCAGGTGTCTGAGGTAAGAGGAGAGGGGACTCAGGGAGGCACATAAGGTCAACACGGATTGGGCCCCCTTTGTCCTCCCTGTCCCGGAAATGATTTCGCCCAGGCTCAGCCTCTGGTAAGGCCCTTTCCCGCGAGGGTCTCCAACAGATGGAGTTTTCTGACTGCCTTCCAGTGGGGTAAGCAGAGACAACAGCACACACACTCACGATCACACAGGCACACCACACCACTGTGCCCAGATGAGGCCTTGCTTGGCCCCATGGAGAGTCATCACACTCCTTCCCTGGGCCAGTTGCCTTCGCCGGACGCCCCCGGACCCATGAAGACATCCCCTGCTGCAGGACATCTTGCCGGGAAATGACAGAGCCCCCAGCCTCTGACTGAACTCCAGCAGAGCGTGTGGAAAGTTCCCAGTTGCCATCAAGAAGTTCTAATGTCAAACCTCTCCCTCCAGGCCACCTGGATTAATCCTGGCTTCTGTTTCCTCCCCTCCCCCGTACCGCTGCTACAGCAACCTCCAGCCCCTGGGTATGGCTGCTGGGCTCCAGAGCTCAGACCCTTGGGGGCTGCCTCCTGGGCCCTATCCATAAAATGGCTGGGTTAGGGACCACGTGTATATATGCTCTAGGACTTGAGCGTTATCATTCCTGATGGATGCAAAAGAGGGCTTGGACCAGCCCAGAGGTGCTAGAGGTACCAACCCACTCAGGCTAGTTCCTTGGCACTTTCTTCCCTCCTTGCTGCCTCCTCATCTCCCCTCCACCCACCACCTTGCAAAAGCATGCGCTCGTCTGTCTGGGGTACCGTCGCGTACAAAGGGAGACAGGTGCCCAGCGTACCCATGTGCAAAAGGGAGCTGAGCGAGGAGGACCTGCCTGTCCTCGGCCCTGGATTCTGGCCATGCGTCTGCCACTCACTAGCTGTTGGCCCTTGGGCAAATTCCTCATCTGTAAAATTAGGGGTTTACACTGGATGAACTCAGGAGGTGACTCCCAGCATAACGTTCTATCATCTATTTCACTGCCCGCAACTTCTTAAATTCGGCTGGCAGGACACTGAGCCTGGCAAATACTGTCAGAAGGCTCCAACCACAGGCCTGCGGCTCAGCTCTAGGACCCTAAGACCAAGTGCCTGCAGAGGGACGGGCGCCCCTACAGCTCGGAGCTTTCCCTTAGGAGATGTCTCTCCTCCGAAGTGCCAAATCTGCATTCCCATTCCTTCTACGGGCATGACCTTGACTTGGGGACCTGACTTCCAGCACCTAGATTGCGGGGACCACACCCCTCAGTGAGATGTCATTTCCAAGGAGTCCCCCCAGACCCACAATGAAACTAGCAAACAGGGACGTTACTAGAAGCTGCCCCTTTGCTGTTGGAGGCAGGGAGGGACCAGCAGGGAGATCGCAACCAAGAAGGCTCATAAGAGGAGAAAGGATAATTCATGCACGCTGTGACCTGAGGGTGGAAAGCCGCAAACCACAGGCCTCTGGCCAACTCCCCTGTAAAGCAGTGGATTAGGGGAGATAGTGACCCAAACTGCAGCGATCACGCGGGCTAGCGCAGTAGGTCGTGGCAAAGCCTGGAGGCCCCCCGGGAAGAAGTGGGAGGCTGGGAAGACAAATCAAGGTTAGCGTACTGTTCCCTCTTATTGAGATGGAATTTTCCACCCACCTGGGTGATCTGGATGCTTGGGGAATGTGTGGTTAATGGTCCCAGAGGTTCCCGTGCACCCCAGGGATAAACAGCTCGGCTTCCATCTGAGAGCCCGGGGTTCCCAACCCAACCCCCCAGCACGTTATAGGCCGTGGGGTAAGAGGACCCGTGAGGAGCCCAGCGGCACGCGGGGCAGGATCCCACCGACACGGGGCTCTCAGGAGGAGACCCCGGAGCGCGCGGGGGAGCCTCTGACGCCCAGAAACAGCAAGGCCCATGATGAGGCTGAGGATGCCACTCCAGGAGGCTCCGCTGGGGACTTCCTTTGGCTTCGGGCCCTGCAAGTACCCTTTAAAAGTGTTTCCCCTGCCTGATATTGAAGGCTGTTTGTTTTCTCTCCCGGGTGAACATGTGAATTTTCTCTCTCCTCCTCATGCAGGGCTCGGCAATGACAGCATGTTCTCGAAGCCAGGGCAGATGGGGTGGGAGGGCAGAGCTGTGCTCTCCTTACGGGCCGCACCTCCCTCCCCCAACTGCCCAAACTCTGAAATTCTCCACTAACATTTTGGGAAGAGCTGTGGTTCCCGGCCAGTGTGCCAAGGAATCAGAATAAGACGACTGCTTTTTCCCACAACCGTCTTCTCTTCGCTTAATGTTTATGCCCACAGTTGGTGGCTTACAACAAATGGCCTTGAACTTGCAAAAAAAAAAAAGATATTCTTTCCCCAGAGGGGCATGCGGGCTGCCGCAGGCAATCCTCTAACTCTCGCCAGGATCACAGACGTCCTGGACATCAAAGACCCAAACTGAGAATGGGCCCGAGGCTTTGTCATGTGCAGCAATCCAGATGAATCGATGGTGCTGCCTGGAACACAGTGTTGAGAAGGATTCTGAGGATGCATTCGGATTCGGAGGGAGAGTCGACTGCTGATGTTCCAGGTGCACAAGAGCAAGAGTGGTGGGTCACATGCCACGTGGCCCTTCCTGACTCGGCAGCAGCTTGGACTCGCGCGCTAGACAGAGTGATGCCCCCCCCCAAAGATGACCACATCCTAACCCCCAAAACGTGTGAATAGGTCACTCTACAGGGCAAAAGCAACTTTGCAGATGGGATTAAGCGAAGGATCATGAGATGGTAAGATCACCCTGGATGTGGCAGTGGGACCACGGTGATCCGGGGGTCCTCATCAGAGGGAGGCGGGAGGGTCAGAGCAGAGAGCGAAGGGGACGGGACGGCAGAAGCAGAGGTTGGAGTGATGCCCTTTGAAGATGGGAGGCAGGGGCCATGAGCCAAGGAATGGGGACAGTTTCCAGCAGGTGCAAAAGGCAAAGAAGCGGATTCTCCCCCAGAGCCTTCGGAAGGAACTGGCTCTGCCAACGTCTTGGCTTTAACCATAGTGGGACTTATTTTGGACTCCTGGCCTTTAGAACTATAAGAGGATCCATGTGTGTTGTTTTTAGCTACTGAGTCTGCAGTCGTTGGTCCCAACAGCAAGAGGAAGCTAATACAGCATGTTATTCTCCGCGTCTTGGCTCGCTCTTTGGAGAAACAGTGGCCACCTCAGATGGAGCTGTCCGGACAATTAAATGTAATGTAATATATGTAAAGCACTTAGCAGAGCATCTGGCGCTCAGCAATTCTCAATAAACATTAGCTATGATTATTCTGGCCCAACTGCTTTATTTTATCGAGGAGAACATCAAAGTCCAGACAAGGGAATATGATGCACGAGAGATCACAAGGACACAAGGAAATGTGCTCGTTCCTGGCTGATTACTGCCAAGGAGCTCTCCTATTTACAAAAGGGAACGTGTGAGCTAGAAAAGATTCCCCTCTTCTAGGTCACAGGAGGACATGGGGTCCCAAAGCAAAGCGCATTCGGTAGCTGACTTTCTGCTGTCCGTGGACAAACCTGCCATCAATGACAACCTGCCCTCAGAGAGCTGCCTTAAACAGGAGCAGCTGGGCTCCCCCACTCTCTCCCTACAAGTCAGCAACGAGCTCCATCTCCTTGACCTGGCTGCCAACAATGAACTCGGCACATGGTTTCCCCACCGACAATTTGTCAGTGTTCTTGGTTCGGAGCCTCCTCTCAACTTTCCACCCACCCCTGGGGCTCCTATCTCAGAGCCAGAATCTATCCCCACGTGAACACCCCACTGCACCACCTTTGGGGAGGCCCAGCAGCTCCTGCTCCCCCCCTGCCACACTCCTTCGCCTCACCGATGGACCCCAGGCCTTCCCACCGGCCACCACCCGCCGGTCATCACCCCGCGCCCACTGGCCCAGGCTGGATTTCGGAATCTGTCATTATAACATCTGCATCTCAAACACTCTCGGGGCTCTTGCTGGGGGCCTCCCTGCCACACCCACCTGGAACAGTCTAAGTTGGTTCGATCCATCTCTCTCCTTCTCCCTACCCGTACTCCCCAGCTGAACTTCTCCAGAGACAACGGTGCAACTGGGCTCCTACGTTTTGCTACCATCAACTCACGGTCCCACATCTTGGCTGGGGACCCGATGGTGTTGTCAAGCAACCCCTCGCAAGGTGCGGAAACCATCCCACACCCCTGGCTCCAGGCTGGAGGCTGTATGCACTGGGGTGAGGCTCGTGAGTGCTGGGATGAAGCCACATGAGGTCAAGTTCCCACGATCCCACACAACAGCTGTGGGGTCTCTGTGGAGCAGCTAAAGCTCTCCGGGCTTCAGCATCTCATGGGTTCTCCAAATCTTATGTCCATGGATACGTGTATCGGGATTTTATTTTATTTTATTTTTTTAAAAGATTTCATTTATTTATTTGACAGAGAGAGACACAGCGAGAGAGGGAACACAGGCAGGGGGAGCGGAAGAGGGAGAAGCAGACTCCCCGCCGAGCAGGGAGCCCGATGCGGGGCTCGATCCCAGGACCCCGGGATCATGACCCGAGCTGAAGGCAGACGCTTAATGACTGAGCCACCCAGGCGCCCCTGCATCAGGATTTTAGAGCAGAGGCTGATAAGGACTCAGCCCTGCATCATACACATGATTATTCTTCTCCCTCCAAAACTCTCTGGCATTCCGTCCTGTCAGCAGAGGACCTCACCTCGAAAGACAGGAACTTTCTCGTCCTCCAGCAGTCCGATGCACAAGCCCTCCAGCACCCACTCCCTCTTTTCTCTTCCTTCCTGCTGCCACGAAGGAACTGTGCCCTCGTCCTGAAGGCCCAATCCCTCCGCTTTACAGAGGGGTTCCATTCCCATTTCACGGGGACAGGAAATGCTGGACACTCTGAACGGTGCTGGGGACAGACTCCCGACAGCTGCCCCTTCCTTCTCTGATGGCAAGAGGAACTCACATTTTGAGCTGAGTGCACGTGCTCGGGGAAAGCTGATCTTGGACTGTTACTTGAAAAGGACACAATCACCTTTTGTCTTATTTAGGCTACTGTTACCTGAGGTATCCCAAACACGGGGAGCCAAACGGGTCAATACACACCCCTACACTAATCAATATGCCCAGCTTCTCTAGGACGTCACTCATTTGCCTGCCCTTCCTTTTCCGTTCACTCTCCGATCTTCCATTGGACTGAGCATTTCAGGCACACACACGTGTTCTGGCAACTTCCATCCGTACAAAACCCATGCCTGACTCCACATCCCCCTCGGCACTGTTTCTTCAACCTCCTTCTAAGCGAAACTTCCTGCACGTGCCATCTCTACAGCTCCCCCTGCCCCTCACCCACCTTTTTTACGCCCCCCAAAAACCCAGACTAATCCCGCTGACGCGGCTCTTTCTGAGGATGCTGATGACCCTCACGCACCCCCCCCCCGCAAGTGGGTGCATCTTTCTGTTCCCCTCTCATTGGATGATTGCATGGCTTTGGACAGGGTGCACACACTGTCCTCTCTAGCTTTTCGAACACCATCCTCTCTGGGTTTTCTTTCCTGCCTCCCTCCCGGGATTCTGTCCAGGATTCTTTCTAACCGACCCCAAAGCATCTGGGTGCCTCCCGACTTTGTCATCAGCCCTCTTCTCTCTTCTTGACAGTTCAGTATTCTCTCCCGGCAAGACATTACCCCATCACTTCCATGACTCCCCGGATGCAGATGACTCATGCATTTATATTCCAGACTGCTCCGGAGCCGCCCAGACACTGACCCATACTGCACACGGAGCAACTCTAACCCAACGTCTCAAAGAGAACATGTCCACAGTGGACTCAAAATAAAATATTACCTCCCGAGACCGGCTGCTGGGGTCTGACCTGTGTCCCTCCCCCCCCCCCACCCTCTAGTGTAAAGAAGCTACTAGAAACATTCTAGCACGTGGCTCTACTCTAACCATGTGCCCAGGTGGTGTCCCTCTGATCATTTCCCTGCTTGCAAAATTACCATCTCTCCCCCTCATCAAACTATAACTCGGCAACAGCAGAGATCGGACCACCACTAACTCACCTGCCTGCTATGACGCAGGGAGTCCCTCAGGAAGGAAGGACCCACTGGAATGAATGAATACGTACGTGACTCTACACTCCAGCTTATTCCAAATACAAACCGAAGAAAGAAGAGGAAGGGAGGAAATGAAGGGGAGGCACCAGGAGAATAATAATAAGCTAGATATTTTCCAAATCGCTGGAGAATAAAAGAGGCAAAAATGGGGCGGGGGATGAAGGGAAACGGGAAGGAAGGATTTTTTTTTAAAATAGATGGGAAACGAAGGACATAAAAAAAATATAAGAACCCAGTGTATCGGTTATCAAATAAATACATGTAGGCTTAACACCTCCATTATAAGAAAAGCCTCTCACACAGAGACACAAAACAAAATGTTAAGATAAGCTGTGTCAAAGACATGTCCCTAAAATAAAATTTCCTCAAAAAAAAATTAACAAGGGGAAAATGCAAAAATGCAGAATCAGGGCTGGCAAGATTAATGTTACCAATCAAGGCAAACGGTATCAGAGATCAGAGGGTTTAACCTGCTGTGGGCACAGAAGCCTAAGAAGCCCTCACACAACAAATGTTAAAAATATACATAGATTTTTTTAGATATCATAAACCATGGGAAATCGCCAATATTTAGTTGCCTTGACCCATAAAACCAGCTATTTCCTATGTGCATGATGCAAGAAGAAAGGAACAGTTGCAGAAGAAATGAACATATCCCTATCAACTCTGATCACGTGAACAAAAAATGAACAAGGACAGAAAAGATCTGAATAACATGACTAATAGGCTTTTTCATTATTATACATTCATTAAGTATGATAAACAGATACTCCTTTAAATGCCCACATAACAGTTAACAAAAATCGATCCTATTATACGCCTCCTAGATACCAAAAAAAAAAAAAAAAAACTTGAAAATTTCCAAATTTGGAGACAATATTGGTCACCCTATCTGAAATGCAACAAAATTAGATGTTGGTAACAAAATATAAACACACCCAAAGGCAACCCAATTGAAATGTAAGAAACAAAGTTCTTTAGCAAAGTCTTCACCTTCAAAGTCTTGAAGATTACTTTTCGGGGAGAAGTCCTCTTTGGGTAAAAGTGTCATTGAAATCAGTAGCTGCAGATATTTAGAACATACCAGTAATGAAAACATTACCTATGAAAATACAGACAGAGTTGCAGTTGTAGCTACCCTTAGAGAAGAACTTACACCTTCGAGGTCTCTTATATTAAAGAGGCAACAATAACACTTAAAGAATCTGGAGACCAACTCCAACATGCACACCAACAGAATCTCTGAAACAACTAATTAAATCTCTGGCAACCCCAGTCAGAAGCAAGAGAGCACAAACACCCAGTGATATAAAAGAAAAAAGGTATATAATTGCTGATCCAGAAGAGCTATTTTTAAATAATAAGAGGCTGCTTGCAGCTCTCCGCCAATGAACTCAACAAAATCAGAATGATTTTCTTTGAAAGTATGAATCGCCGATATGAATTCAAGAACAAATGGAAACCCTGAGACTTGCAATAATCACGGAAGAAACAGGAAATATTGTTTAAAAAATATATATTTAAAAATATATTTTTATATATTTATATTTTATATGTCATACATAAATATATATTTTATACATTGATATTTATGTATTTCATATTTATATTAAAATTGGTATTTAAATATATTTTATATAATATGTATTATTATATATTATATAAAAATATATATTTTTTAATATATTTTAAGTTTCCTGCCCAGGGCAACTTCACAGGTATACCCCTTCAAAGTTTCCCAGCACAGATTATATAGGTCAGGGGTGGAGGAGAAGAGGCAGGATAGAAAGAAAAACTTTCAGGCACGCCTGGGTGGCTCAGTCGGTTAAGGGTCCGGCTCTTTACTTTGGCTCAGGTCATGATCTCAGGGTCGTGAGATCGAGCCCCGTGTCAGGCTGCATACTCAGCAGAGTCTGCTTGAGACTCTCTCTCTCCCTCTCTCTCTCTCTCTCTCTCCTTCTGCACATGCACACACTCTCTTTCTCTCTCTCTAAAAATAAATTTTTTTAAAAAAGAAAAACTTCCAATTTCTTTTGCAAAGCAAGCATAAACTTGATCTCAAATCTTAAAAAGATACCTCTGAAAAATGGGAGAAGACAGTTTAACTCCTGAAATTCGATGCACATACTCCAAAAAAAAAAAATGTTGGAAAACAGAATCCAGCATTATTTTAAGTGGATAACGCACATTTGACCGAATTGGTTTTATATTCAAAGAATGAAGGATTTGTCAAAATTAATACATCATATTAACAAATTAGGGAAAAATATAAGTACGGAATTAAATAAATGCCCAAAAAGGCAGTAGATAAAATTCAATATCCATTCTTAATTTTAAAAGAAATCTTAATAAAAGGAAATTAAAATATACCTCTTTAAATGATAAAAATGTCTAATAACAAAAAGTCTGTCAAATGTCTACTATTTGAAAGGTTCTGCGTTAGGGGCACTGGGGTGGCTCAGTCATAGAACATACAACTCTTGATCTCGAGGTTGTGAGTTTGAGCCCCACTTCAGGTGTAGAGATTACTTTAAAAAAAAAAACAAACAAGATCTTAAAAAAAAGAGAGAGAGAGAAACATTCTGTGTTAAATGTTTTACAAGATTCTTTAACTCCTCAGCTGAGAGCAATTACAGACCGGTAGTCACTGTCAGGCAAAAATGACTGTGAACATGGCCATTTCCACTCAAGTTAGAAGTGAAGCGAGGATGCCAACTACCTCATCATCATTTAGCCGTATTTGGAGAGGTTGCCAGTGGAGTTAAACGAGAACTAGAAATAAAGGATTTATTTATTTCAGGGAGAGGGAAAGCATGAATAGGAAGGGGCAAAGGGGGAAGGAGAGAAATCCTCAAGCCTACTCTGTGCTGAGCACAGAGCCCCACACCCGGGGCTCGATCTCACCACCCTGAGATCATGCTGAGCCAAAACCAAGAGTCAGACGCCTATCCCACTGCACCACCCAGGCTCCCCAGTAAGAATATTTCAAAGAGGGGCACCTGGGTGGCTCAGTCAGTTGAGCATTGGACTCTTGATTTCAGCTCAGGTCATGATCTCAGGGTCCTAAGATGGAGCCCCGTGCCAGGCTCTGTGCTCAGCGGGGAGTCTGCTTAAAATTCTCTCCCGCTCCCTCTGCCAACCCCCTCGTGCCCACTCTCTCTCTCTCTCTCAAAGAAATAAAATAAATCCTTTAAAAAAGGGAATATTTCAAAGAAAGAATCAAAATTATCATTATTACCAGATCATGCGATTACAGCTCTAGGCAATCCAAAAGATCAATTGGAAAAAAAAACAACAACAAACTCTGAAACTAATAAGAATTTTCAGTAAGGTTGGCAATTACAGAATAAATGGACAAAAATTAATCTTTTATACCAGCAGTAATTAGTCTGGGCAGGATAAAGAGAGAGAAGAAAAAAGCACTCCTATTCACAATTATGAAAAATTATATAAAATACATGGTATTTTATTTTATCTTATTTTATTTTAAAATACATGGTATTTTAAAGGAAGTGTGGGGAACTCGCATGAGTAAAACTTAATGTATTTACTGGAGGACATCAAATGCTCATTCTTGGACAGGAATTCTCAGTATTATAATACAAATTCATCTAAAAATAATCTATTATATAAAAATGCAGTCAAAAATAAAAACTAGCTCCACTGTATTTTTATTTTGACAAAATAATTCTAACATTTATACAGAAGAATAAAAATAAAACTGCAAGGATAATTAGACAGTCTCCTGGATTGCTCATGGATTGTGTAAATGAGTATAACCAAGTGGAAGGAAATTTAACATTTTAGAATAAAAGTCCTAAAAACCTACGCAACCAGGGCTCCTGGGGTGGCTCAGTCAGTTGAGCACCCAACTCTTGGTTTCAGCTCAGGTCGTGCGTGATCTCAGGGCCATGAGATCGAGCCCTGCGTCAGGCTCCTCGCCTAGCTCCGTCTGCTTGAGATTCTCTCTCTCTCCCTCTGCCCCTCCCCCTGCTCGCGCTCTCTCTCTCTCAAAATAAATAAATAAATCTAAAAAAATAAACTAAAAAAAACCTACACAACCTTAGAATCGGCATTGTTGCCTTCAGCAATTTATCCTGGGAAAATCGTTACCCAGGTCTGCCCCCAGCTTCGTCAAAGTTACTCACTGCAGCATTATTAGCAATGGTGGAAAACCAGAGTATTAACTAGAGTATTATCTTCTCTGGCCACAAACCAATGAATCTGAGTCCGATTATGAGGAGTTTATTTTCTCATTAATTCGCTGAACTCTGACATTTCTCTATAGATGAAAAATGTTTTACTTGAGTGATAAAAAATTACTAAAATTGCAGAGGAGGGAAATTTCAATAGTAAGCCATATCCATCGAGAGCACGGAATAGTTTATGTCTGCTGGATGAGACGCTTCCTTCCTCACATCAATAAACTCATGCCAAAATACTTGCATCAGGCATTTGGGCTAGCACCTCTTTTTTTCCATCATTCTAATAAACACTAGGAAATTCTTTCTCCTGAAAGAATTTCTTTCTTCCAAGGCTCGGTTGCAGTATTCTGCATCTGAGAGATTTCCAATTCATGTCATTTAAATAAGTCAACGAATTATGATATTCTGGACAACATGTCCTGGGGTCTTATGGGGTTCAAATAGGCATTTCACCTAATGAAAGACCCTGTCCCTGCACTGGGTTCTGGTTCCTTTGCAAGGAAACGCACATTACCCCCAATTTCCATGCAATGTCTCTTTCCCAGTGATAGCCACGCTTTTCCTTGGGTACGTTCCAGCGACATCCAGACACAGAACTGTGACAAAAGGCAGGATATTGGGAATGCCAACTAAAGGTACAAGCCAAAAGCTACACAAGAGACAGGAGGCGGTAATTCTAATGTCGATGAAGGGAGGAGATGTATCCTAGAGGGCTTCCTGGAGGAAGTGGCAATTCCTGTAAATCGTACGAGATGATAAGGATTCTATAGGTGGTCAAGGGGGAGAAGGGAATTCCTAGCACAGAGAACAGCAACAGCAAAGGCACAGAATTGTGGACATTCAGGATGCAGGGGCGTGTGCCCTTTCCACCTGTTACTGAATCCTCAGTGGAGAGGGATGCACACAGGTGCCCTTGTACCCTGGTCAGTACCAAGGACTCGTCTGGTGAGGTGTGGGGTGGGCAGGTTGGGGGGGCAGGTATGGTGGGAGCTGACCACCAGAGAACTGGGCCTCCCTTGCTTGAGGCACACTGGTTCCTGCAGAGGCGGTGAGGGGCGCAGCTCAAGCTCAGGGCTGCATTCCTCCATGGGGTCTCGCCTCCCTGGACAAGGCGATACATACCACCCTCCCTCTCATTCCGACTGTTGTCACTGCAGCCACCAGCTTCTACAGAGTGCCAAACAGCCACTTCCCAGCCACCCTAATGCTCACATTGGCCACAGCTGTTTCTTAGAATAAGCCCAGACCTGTTGCCATCAGGGCAGACACATGAGCTGCACGTGTTCTGCAAAAGAAACGTTGTACAAACTGAACGCATACCCCCAGCGTTCTTTTTTAAAAAAGATTCACTTTTTAAAAAGGGGTCAACATCATTATTTCTCACAAAGAAATGAGCCCCCTTTCTCCCTTCCCAGACACATGCTTTCCCAACTGCAAGGGGGCTTAGAGGGGCGGTGGGATGTGTGACGCTGTCTCCATCTGTCTGACACGCCAAACGGGATGTGCAAACCCATTCCAAAGCGCAGACTTCTAACAACGCCTCTGAAGTGCCTCCGATCACACTGGAACCAGCAGACGCCCCAAGACGTGCGGAGCCTTATCTGCGAAGATTTATGTCTAAGATGCACGTGTGCATGTGAGCATGCGCGTGGATGAAACTGGAAACTCAGTAAGTATTTCTCAGGGCTTTTTTTCCTTGTTGATTTCATGTGAGCAAAATGCCCCGTGATTGCAAAATGGCAGCATGTTTGGGATATCCTGAGCTCACTGGCAGGCCACAAGTTAATCCTAAGGTAGCACCTCCTCAGCCACCTTCACTCTAGTTAGAAATAACAGAGGAAGAGCAGCATGGAACCCTGGACAAGGAGGACCTGGGTTGAACACATCTCTAACGTTCTTTGCTCTCAGTTTCTTCCCTCGAATGATGGAGACGATAATATTTGTATCTCCGACCTGTGGTTGAGTTTATATGGGACCATGTCAGTGAAAATGTCAAGTGTTGAGAAAGTAGAATATGGCATGAGCGGAGTCATTAAAAACAGAATGTACTCCAGGGGGCATCCAAATTCGTTTATGATAGAGAGATTTGTTTAAAGTGAGCACATAACCAGAAGCCTCTCCTCAATGAGGAAGTCCCTTTTGAGCCCATAAGAAAATGGAAGAAAGTATACCCAAAAGATAGACACTGTGAGCTATCCACCCAATAGTCACCCTGTCCCTCTCCTTCCTTGCTAACAAAACACACATTCTTTAGGGCAGCAACATGTCCAGCTAAACAAAGGTTGCAGGCTCTACCTTTCCCCATCCCTGGTGCCTGGAATGTAGATGTAAAGCCTGGAGCTGAGGCAGCTGTCTTGCAAACATGAGGCAGTAAGAAAGGTGAAGACAGAAGGTGGGAAAAGTCCGTTTCTCTGAAGGCAGTGCTGGGCGGCTGAACCAACTCCAGGAATGATCTCGCTTTGGACTCCTGGCTAGGTAGGAAAATCAGCTTGTATTTGTTTCAGCCTCATTTGGTCAATTTTCTGTTATTTGAAGTGGAGCATAATCCCAAATGACATGAATGACTTCTCCCACTCTCTGCTAGGTAAGGTGGGGTGAGTTTTGACGTGGTGATATGGGAGTTCGAGGGGTTTTTTGTTATGTTAATCACCATACATTACATCATTAGTTTTTGATGTAGTGTTCCATGATTCATTGTTTGTGCATAACACCCAGTGCTCCACGCTGAACGTGCCCTCTTTAATACCCACCACCAGGCTAACCCATCCCTCCTCCCCCTCCCCTCTAGAACCCTCAGTTTGTTTTCCAGAGACCATAGTCTCTCATGGTTCGTCCCCCCCTCCCGATCCCCCCCCAGATTTGTAATGTCTTTATTAATGAGGTTTCCGTAAGTGATTATATTGGCCTCATGCAACATTTTTGAAAGACATTTGTGTAAGACTGGTGTTGTTTCTCCTTTGCATGGTTCAAAGAGTTCACCAGAACCCATCTGGGTTTTGACTTTTCTTCATGGGAGGTTTTTTTTTTAATTTTTTATTGTTATGTTAATCACCATACATTACATCATTAGTTTTTGATGTAGTGTTCCATGATTCACTGTTTGTGCATAACACCCAGTGCTCCACGCAGAACGTGCCCTCCTTAGTACCCATCGCCAGGCTAACCCATCCCCCCACCCCCCTCCCCTCTAGAACCCTCAGTTTGTTTTTCAGAGTCCATCGTCTCTCATGGTTCGTCTCCCCCTCCGACTTACTCCCCTTCATTCTTCCCCTCCTGCTATCTTCTTCTTTTTTTTTCTTCACATATATTGCATTATTTGTTTCAGAAGTACAGATCTGTGATTCAACAGTCTTGCACAATTCACAGCACTCACCGTAGCACATACCCTCCCCAATGTCTATCACCCAGCCACCCATCCCTCCCACCCCTATACAGATCACTTCCACCGTGCCTCCCTAATACTAGCAGAAATAGGAGAGAAGCTCCCCCACAGCACAGGACAAAATTGGAATTTCCTTATTGGCCACTAAAGTTTTATGTTCTTGAAATTCAAAACTGCACCTTATTTCCATTATATGTTCTTTCTCTGTTCCAACAGAACCTGGGTGTTTAGCATCTGCAATATCATACGGCATCTCTGCATTCGACCAAACATTTCCTGAGTTCCCAGAGCATGGCACTGGGGTTCTATGCCTTGTACGGTATCTGCTGGTGCCATTTTAATGTAACCAGCTTATTTTCCTTAACTCTCTCTTCAAAAGAACAGAAAAATAAGCACGTGCATGGGTCTATTCAGCATAAGGTCTGATCTACTTCATTTCAATTTGGTAGCAAACAAGTGGCTGAACTATAAACAGGGAGAGGATAGAGAAGTCTGACCAGAAGACTTGAGTTCAAGTTTGGGTTTTAATGCCTACAGGCTGTGTGATGATGGACACATTAGTTAAACCTTCTGAATCTTCATGGAGAATCACCTATGAAATGAAAATAATTGTTCTTCCTCAGTAGACCGATGTGATGATAAACTGATTGACATTCAGATATATTTGTTTTTGTAGAGCAATATATGTTGCATATATATATATGCATATATATATATCCATATATATATATGCAATGAGTTTTATTACATATATTGTCTAAAAGGACAGTAACAGTTAATACTTTTGTAGGGACACTCTACAGAGTTCAGTAACCCTGAAGTTTGGGGAAAAAAATAACCCAGATGTTCTGCTCCAAGTTCAATGATTTGGGCACTCTGTTTGGTCAATTAAACTGTCCTGGAGCCAATCACTTACAAACAGCAGGATTGTTGCTTAATGCAAACCTCTGTTCAACTCTGCACTCTACAAACCGGAATGTGGAATGTGGCTTTTGGGGGAAATCAGAGTGAGTGCATCCATCTGAATTCCAGTTTACAAACTCAGGGTCTGAGTGAGGAGGCATCTTCTTGCACCTGCTGCTTCACGGGCGCCCCTTGGGTTGGGGCGGTGGGGAGATGCCCAATCATGTACGTCTCCAGATCACAATGGCAGATACATGGTGTGACAGCAAATAAACGAAAACGTGTTTAGTCCAAATGATTTGCCCTCTAGCCCCGTCCCTTCAACCTTCCGGGTTCTCATATCTAGAACTGTACCCTGATGTCTGAAATCTGGGTAACAGGTGAACAGAATTTTAAAGAGCTAGAAGAGTAAGCTTATTTACATAATAAAACAGTGGGGAGATCTGCAGAGGCCAGTGGGCTGAGTTTGGGGGAGTTTTGTGAGAAAAGAAAGTGCGTGAAGAAGGAGCATCTGTGGATACATAAGGCACTGAGAGGAAGGAAGATGAGGAAAAGTTTTTGAAAAATTTTTTAATTGCTTTAACAGTAATTTTTAAATTTCTTCTAATTTTTAAAAATTTTAGAAGTTTAAAATTAAAAATTTAAAAATTTGTTACATACCACAAATGTTTCATAGATCCCACTGTTTTCTTTTTTTCTTCCAAAAGACCAAGTAAAGATTTGTATTGTTTTTTAATTATATTTGGGTATTTGTTGCTTCTTCACATGTAACACCATGTCAAGACAGCTAGCTGTCCTGGAACCAGAAACTTTAGCAAAGTTTTAGTGTTTTTTAGTGACACTTGGTTGTTTCAAAAAAGAAATAATCTGAGGAGCTCTCCATCCATTAAAGAAATTGAGCATTTAGTTTAAAAATCTTCCTATAAAAATAAACAAAACTCGAACTCAGATGGCCTCATCTGAGTGAATCCTACAAAAATTCTTCCACAAACCTGAAGTGGAGGGAAAACTTCCCAATACATTCTATGAGGTCATAACTGCACTGATACCATTGAAACCAAAATGATAAGAAAACAGAACTACAGACTAATATCCTTCATGAACACAGATACAAAAATTCTTTACAAAATTTTTGCAAACCAAATCCAATAATCTATAAAATGATTATGAAATCATGACCAAGAAAGGTTTATTCCAGGGATGTAAGGTTAATGTAACATTTGAAAACCAATCAATGTAACTTACCATATTAACAGACTAAAAGGAAAGCCATATGATCAACAGACACAGAAAAAGACAGAAAAGTAGACAGGATCCAAGATCCATCCCTGATACAAACTCTCCACAATGGGATGCCTGGGTGGCTCAATCGGTTAAGCATCTGGCTTTGGCTCAGGTCATGATCCCAGGACCCTGGGATCGAGCCCTGCATCAGGTTCCCTGCTCAATGGGGTGTCTGCTTCTCCCTTTCCCTCTGTCTGCAGCTCCCCCTGCTTGTGCTTGCTCTTTCTCTCTCAAATAAATAAATAAAATCTTAAAAAAAAAAAAACCTCTCTCCACGAATTAGCAATAAAAGGAAACTTTCTCAACCTGATAAAGGGCATCTCCAAAAACTATAGCACACGTTACAATGTGAAAGACTGAATGCTTTCTCCTTAAGATCAGGAACAATATTTCCCCACTTTCATTCAGTATTATACAGGAGACCCTAGCCAGTGCAATAAGGCAAGAAAAAGAAATGAAATGCATACAATGTGAAAGGAAGTAAAACGATATTACAGATGACATTAATGTTTATGCAGAAAATCCTAAAAAGCCTATGAAAAAGCTACTAAAACTAACAGGGGAATTTGCAAGTTTGTAGGATACAAGGTTATTATACAAAATGAATCATATTTTTATATGCTAGCCACAAGAAGTCAAAAATTTCAACAGTCAGCTGTTTTAGCATATGAGTATAAATGTGAAGGTAAACACCACTATCTTTATGGTGTTCCCTTCAGACATTCCCCTTGAACAAATCCTAGCATTCAAGACCTCACGTTCTCATGAGAGACGATGGACTCTGAAAAACACACTGAGGGTTCTAGAGGGGAGGGGGGTGGGGGGATGGGTCAGCCTGGTGGTGGGTATTAAGGAGGGCACGTTCTGCGTGGAGCACCGGGTGTTATGCACAAACAATGAATCATGGAACACTCCATCCAAAACTAATGATGTGATGTATGGTGATTAACATAACAATAAAAAATTAAAAAAAAAAAAGACCTCACGTTCTGTTTCCAACCCTCTCCTCTAACCTGTTCTCCTACCATTTGCCCCATCCCACCATTAGCATGCTACTTCAGAAAAGGTCTATTCTCTGTCCTCTGAAAACCACTTTTTATCCTGATGGCGTTCTTTCATCCACCCCATTCCTACACTAGCCAATCTCTCCCCAGCTTTCTTACCATCCAAGCCTTACCTAGCGTTCTAGGTCATATTCAATATCTCCCACCTGCCATGCTGCTTCCTTAGATCATTTCAGTCTTTGGCACAGTGCCTGGTATGCAGCAGGCATTCAGCCAACCCTCAGAGAATGAATAAACTTGCAGTATGCTCCTACTGACAGGAATGCCCCCACACAACTTATGTGTACCTCTCAGTTCAATCTGGCTCATATGTTGTACTTCAACCTGTCTCTACACAGGCCTTGTTCCTACGGATGATAAGTGAACATTTCTTGAATCATAATTCTGTGCAGATTTTTAACTCTTCTACTGCTCCGTAAGCCTGCCTGGGCACACATCTTATTTACTCAGACTGTAAGCCCTCCACGCGCATGGCATCCCATCACAGAACAGGATCAGTTCTCAATCAGTAACGGATGAATAAAGGGATTAATGAATCTCAATCTACTTGGAGTAAATTTCAATCACAGCAATCATACATCTCAGGGGAAATTTCCAAAAAAAGACCTGCAAGGTGCTTAAGCGAACCTTTATGTGGCAAGAACAGAAACAGAAACACTATGGAGGCTTGTTTCTCCAGTGGCTCCTCCTGAAGACGGTTTGTAGCGGGAAACATCTCGCCCCTTCTCAGAGAACGATGAGGCTCAGAATGCCCACCTGGTCCTTCTGACTCACGCAAGCCCACAGGCCGGAGGTTGCTGGCCAGCCTCAGCTAAACTTTATGGCTCTGAAAGTCACCGGGAGCTTTTCTTGTAGGAAAATCTAAGAAGCCAGGTTAATGAAATGCGAGCTTGCTAATGAAAACTGAAAATACAGGTCATTGCCCCGGTCTTGTCTCCCTCCCTCTCTCTCTGCTCTCAGTCTCTGCGACATTATGACTGTGAATGAAAAATTGTAAAGAGACTGGAAACCCTGATCAACCGGGAGGGCTGAGGGAGCCTGTGTCTCTACAAGCTCCTATAACCACTCCTGGCACCGGCCTTGAGCAAGTCAGCCAGCCTTTCTGCACTTCACGCCTGTCATCTGCAGGTGACCGTAAGGATGATCCTATGATCGACTCCATAGGATTCCTTTCCAATTGCCTCTTAGGAAAGTGGGTTCACGTGGACCAAAGGAAACCACAGAGCTCCCCATTCTGAAGCCATGGAAAGAAAAGTCTGTTTATTACACAACACTGATCCGACCAAAGGAAACCACAGAGCTCCCCATTCTGAAGCCATGGAAAGAAAAGTCTGTTTATTACACAACACTGATCCGAACTCCATGCTAACAATACCAATGTTGTCATTTTTTACTCATCAACCATGTGCGGGGGATTCTGCCAGCCACTTTATATTTATTGTGTCCTATCTCCACGAGGATTCCTACAAGTAGGTATTAATATTCTCACGGAGGAAAGAGCAGAGGCCTCCCAGCGTCCCCCAGCCTCTGAGCTCACGCCACGTCGTTTCCGAAGGACTGCAGGAAGGGTCTTCCCAGGTGCCCCAGGAGGAGGAGTCAGGGACCCAAACTGCTCACCTGAGGGAGGATTCAACAGCAAGCCTGAAACTTCAGCGCTTTAGCTCCTTTCCATGGAAAACACAGGGCTATCCCTCTGGCGCAGTGATGCCGACCACCTCCCTTAAAAAGGACCCCAAACTGCATTCTGGCGTTCCCATCCCAAAGCCATTTGGTTGGCCCTGTCTTCTTGGTGCCCCAGGTCTACCTGCCCACCCTGGCTGGCCTCCTCTGAGACCCCATTTCCTTTCATCTCATTCTTCAGGGGAAAGAAATGCCACATTTATTAAAGTGCAAGCTTATCTATTCCATCACAGATCTAAGCCGCAGTGATAAATCCCCAAGCTAAACACACACAAAGGGAATGATGAAGCTTGAATACCGATCAGAATCAAGGAGCAGGGAGGGGCAGATGTGGGCTTCCTCAACGCCTGGCTGTCTTCCCCACCCACCCGAGGGTCTTCATCCAGAAGGGACTGTTCCTGCCTCCTGGCAAGGGTGGGTGGCTGGGCACAGGCAAGGTCCACATTGACAGACTTTCTAAATAGTTCTGGCAAAGCCTCCGCAAACGTTCTATTTCGGAAAAACTGGCCTGGTTGCATCTTGTGAAACTCCTGAATAATCTGCGACTGCCTTCTCTTCATTCAGCAGGCACGGGCTAGGGCACAGGGCGCAAGAGAGGCCCCAAGCTCCCAGCAGTGGGAGCGCGAGGACCCAAAGCTGAATAGGACACAGCCTCTGATTCCAGGGACCTCACAGCTGGGGACAGAGTTGGGAACTCTTCAACCTCTCCAGAGGCTTCCCAAAATGGGGGAATGTTCTGTGGTCTCTGTTTCAGAGACTCCTTCAGAGCTTTCAGAGGTTTCTCCAGAGGTGTCCCAGTGGCCTGACCCTCCTGGGCACAGTCCCCTTAAGGACACAACTAATTGTCCTTACAGTGGGAAGTACAGATGGTGGCGACAGTGATCCACCAGATCTGCTGGCTTTCCATACTGATGGTTGGTAGTAGAAAGCACCACACAGCCCCGGTCCCTTGCCAGGCCACACTGTGACACTAAATGTCCCCCAAGAGCCATTTTTCTCTAGTAAAAGAACTCCCATATCTTAACTGGTCACACGGTCACTACATTGGCTAACAGGATGGAAGTGGGAGTGGTATGGCAACTTCAAGCAAGTGTCCTTAAAGAAATGTGGTATGATCTTGGTCCTTTCTTCCTCCTGGAATGCAGGCACGATGGCATGTGCGTGGGCAGCGACTTTGGGCCATGACATGGAAGCTGCATGTTTAGAAACCAAAGCAAACAGATAAAAAGGAGTTCCCTTACACTGTAGCACCATACCATCCCTGGACTGACTTCTTTTATACGAGAGAGAGAAAGAAACTTCTCTTTTGTGTCAACAACTGTTATTTTAGGTATTCTGCCACTTGCAAGCACATATATTCACGATCGCTGCACCCTGCCTAATGTATTAAATGAGAACATTCAGTCTGTCATTCATTTATTCAAGAAATAGTTTTTGAATACCTGAGTGCCAAAAGATGTACACTCTGAATACAGTAAGTAAAGCAGACATGTCCCTGTCCTCAAGACACTTACAGTCTAATGGGTCATTACTGGTTCTGCTTAGTTATGGTGAGATATAACTATGGCTAAATTCAGGTCCAGATCACTGGGAGAAGGAAGTCTGTATATGTGTGTATATGTATATGTAGGGTGTGTGTGCATGAAAGAGAGAGATAGAGATGGAGACAGAGAGAAACAGAAAGAGACAGAGAGACAGTGAGAGAGGAGGAGAGAGCCCAGATTCTCTGACTTCCCTTAGAAGTGTTGCGGCAACATCCACTGGAGAACGGGACAGGCCACCAGCTCAGCTCATCTGCCAACACTCAGACTCTTTCTAATCTTCTTTTGCAATCTGAACTGCTCTCAGCAATTCATTCCAGGTCTTTGCACTGGCCTGGCCATTTTCAGCAACAATTTTGTCTGTCCAAAATCTTGATGTCATCACTGACTCCTACCTTCTCTTCATATCCACCATATAATCCATCAGCAAATGCTGTCATTCTACTTCAAATAAATCCTGCACTCTCTATTTGATTGTATTGTATTGTATTGTATTGTAACAAAGATGAATTCCCTACATCGCATAATTGTTTCATGGTTATGTAAGAAAATATCCGTGAATTTAGAAGATACATGATGGAATACTTAGCAGTGAAGAATCATGATATCATGATTCAGTTCTGGTGATGATCACAGTGATGCTGCTGATGGT
>NW_027397105.1:5320009-5348187 GCF_003265705.2 Callorhinus ursinus | reverse complement strand
AACTAATGATGTAATGTATGGCGATTAACATAACAATAAAAAATTATTAAAAAAAAAAGAATGATTGAAATAAAGGTGGCCCCTGAGCATAAGGTCAGAGCCATGCCAGTGCCCTTGAAATACACAGACTGTTCCATTCAACGCGTCAACGGCCCTCTTCTCTAAGGAGGGTGCCTGTTACCCCACTTCACAGATGCCGGATGCAAGCCGGGGTCCTACAGCCTGTGAGTGGGCAGGGAGGAGTCACACCCAGGTCTGCCCAGCTCCAACTCGAACACCCTGGGTCAGCCGATCTCACCGTCCCAAGAGCTCCAACGTCATCTGTGGCCACCATGTCAACCCCTTCTAGAACAAGACAGTCCTATCTCCCTGGGGATGAGATAAAGAAGAATCCCACTTCCCTTGAGGGGCTGAGGTTGACCAGAAGTTTCTCAGAGTTCAGGTGTATAGCCCACAGCCCCAAACCGATCCCTGTGAACGGGGACTCTGATCTGCCTTAGCTTCCAAGACCTCTGCAAAGGAGTCTTTCTTGGGTCAGTGGGCAGAAGGGTGGGGGCCCCCTGGGTCAGGGCCTCTCTGTGCCCAGCCAGGGAGGCAGGGAGGTGAAGCTTCCAGCCTCTGGCCACACCGTGCCACGGAGAGCTGGGTCAGCCCCAGACAGGAGGAGAGAGCCAGGGGTTGGGGAGGGGGGTTGGTGAAAAGCCTGGGCGCTGGTAACCAGGGCCTCCAGCTCAGCCTAACGCCAGATGACCAGACTGCCAGGCTGTCCAAGTGACCGACTCCCCACTGATGTTACACAGAAGGCCACAGAAGGGACACGCAATCTTTATGGGAGCTCTGTAGCACGCAGCTGCGTAACCAGTACCTGCGTGCTGGCTCCTACGTCCATCCTAGGAAGGAACTGTGTCATCATTCATTCATTCATTCCCTGCACAGTCACCGAGAACCCGTGATCTTCCAGGCAATGCCCCTGGTCCAGAGACACTACAGTGAAGACAAAGACAAAACCCTTGCTTCGTGGAGCTTACATTCTGATAGCGGCAAAGACAGTGAACCAACGAGCCAACAAGTACACGATGTTAGTTAGACGGCATACGTGCTCAGAAGAAAGTCAGGCAGGGGACCGGTGCAGATGAGGAGTTGGGCAAGGCGGTGCCATCAGAGCACTGGATTTCGCAGCACCGAGATCTGGTGACAGAAAGTTTCCGGCCAAAAATCAAAAGAGGGAAAGACCCCAAGGCAGGCATGGACTGGACATGAGGAGGGATAGGGTCTGGATTCCAGCAAGAGACACGGAAGGTGGCAGGAACAGCGAGGGGCCCGGCTACGCGGAGCTGTGACAAAGCGCCCCTCTGTCAGCTGCCCATGCTTCATTCCCAGTCTCCACAAAGCTTAAACAGTCACGTCCCTTGGCTCCCTTCGTCTGCCATTATAACACACAGCTTTGACAAGAGGCAGGATGACTGATTGCTCATTTATACAACTCACAGTGGTGTGTGGCCGGGACATAAATATTTATTTCCTCCAGCTGAGGCCACTCTTGATAAGGGGGGAAGTTGGGTATCAAAAGTTTGGAACCCCAACACGTGGTGTCACCTGCTACTGGGAGGGACAGGTACCCCGCTGTCCCCCAGCGGCCCCCAGCCAGGCTCTTTAGGGCTGAGTCAGGCCAGGCAGATGCTAAGTCTCCATTCCTCCCCACCCTTGAAGACCAAGCAAGCCCGTCCCCTCCCCCAGCCCCCTAGGAGCCTCTGGGGACTTGCAGCTCCAGATCCTGGTGCATTTCCCGATGCCTGGCTCTGCCCGACCCTCCGATCCATTCTGGTATTTCTGCTCATCCCCACTGCTGCACAGTGACCCCATCAGAGCTGCAGACTGGTCCCTCCCCCTCGGCGTACCTGTGTCCTCCACTCCTTCTGCCCTGCCTGCCGTGGGGAGGACGCGTCTCTGCAGCCCGCTAACCTGGACCAGCGGGGCCTGAGCCTGTGCATCTTGAGGTGCACCCACGCTCCACAGCCCTCAAGATGTTTCCCTCACTTGCCAGTCTCCCTCTCAGCTCCGGTTCTCCAAGTTTGCTGAACGTGAGAACCGGCCACGTGGGAAGCTCTTGAAAAATACCAATGTCCAGGTACCACTCCTGACCAATTAATGCAGAATCTCTGAGGGTGAGAGCCAAGCATGAATAGTTTCGGCACTGTGTACACGAGTCCATTGTGCAGCCAGGGCTGAGGCTCCCTACGCTAAAAGGAGCTTCTTCCACCTGAATGCGCTTATGCATCATCTGAAGATCATGTTAAAGAGCAGATTCTGACTCAGTACTTCTGGGAAAGGGCCCAAGGTTCTGCGTTGCTAACCAATTCCCGTGGGGATGCAGTCGCAGCCGGTTCACGGACCACACTGTCCATCATGCATCTCCCTTCAAAGTCGAGAAGGGACTTCTGGAAGCGTTAGCTAAAAGGCTCTTCCAGAAGGAAAGAGGAATTTTCTAACATGGGGACAGGAGCTCCTATACCTAAGAAAACTTACAGGGTCCACCTGTGTAATAAAGTGTCTCCTGGAATTAAAATCAAACCCTAGGGGTGCGTGGCTGGCTCAGCTGGTAGAGCACGCGAGTCTTGATCTCTGAGTTTTAAGTTCGAGTCCCACACTGGGTGTAGAGATTACTTAAAAATGAAATATTTAAAATAAATAAAATAAAATAAAAATTTAAATAGTGTTTAACAGAGGACCCAGCGCATAGTAGGTGCTCAACAAATGGTACTTTTGCTACTCATGTTCTCTCTGCATTATGATTATTAAGGGAGGACTTACCCCATTTCCTAATCTAACCAGGCATGTGCTTTGGGCATCCAAAAACTGGATGGAGCCCTACAAAGCCTAACAAACCACTTTCGCCCTCAGAAGATGCCCTGTGGGTGGGGGCCAAGCACAGGAAGGCCTGGGTCCAGGGGCTTTCATCTCGGACACAACCCCACGGACCCTGCCTTGTCTAAGAATACCAATGCCTTTGGTTTTCCCTCTTTTTTTTTTTTTTTTTTTTTTTTTTTTTTTTTTTTTACTAACTTGCCATGAGCTGTGGATATACTTCTGTAGTCCGGTCACAGCTCACAGGGAGTGTGTGCTATGCGTCAGGACCAGTTTTAAGTCTTCTAGTTGGTTTAACTCATTATATCCGTAAAACAACTCAGGGAAGCAGGTACTATTAGCCTCAAGGGCAGACAAGGACACTCAGACCAAGCGGCCTGCCAAGGTCATATACGGAGTAAGTCACAGGGCCAGAAAACAGACAGGGGGTTGTATTTCAAAGCCCAGGCTTTTCCAACGCTTCTCTAACTTCCCTTGCTAAATGACTTCACTAAAATGCAGGTTCTCGGGTGCCTGTGTGGTTCAGTCGGTGAAGCGTCTGCCTTCAGCTCAGGTCATATCTCGGGGTCCTGGCATCGAGCCCTGCATTGGGCTCCCTGCTCCGCGGGGAGTCTGTTTCTCCCTCTCCCTCTCCCTCTGTGCCCTTTCTCTCTCTCAAATAAATAAATAAAATCTTTTTTTAAAAACGCAGGTTCTCCTTCAGCAGGTGAGCTGGAGCCTGAGACACCGCATCTCTCACGAACCCCCTGGGAATGCTGATGCAGGCGGTCTACGGACCTCACTTTGAGGAGCAGAACGACTCCTATGATGCCTCCCGGTATTTCTGCCACCATACCCCTCCAACCAGCGGTTCGTTGATTCGAGGGGTGACAAAAATCACAGTGAATCTCCCCTTTGGACACTTTGGGAAAGTTCTGTTGAAACTTCTGCTCCAACTGCAACATCCTGTGGCAAAGGATATCAGCAGCTGTATGGAAAAGCCGCTGAGCCCATGAGAGGCTGTAGGCATTTGAGGGTTACAAAATTGCTTTTAAATTTAAGTGTCACCACTACTGAGAGCACTCTCTGGACCAGGGAAACCAGGCCCGTCTTGAAAGACAAAGTGAAGAGTCGCAGGTGGAGAAATACAGGGTGGGATTTCTCCGAACAAGCACGGAAGTGAATCACGGAACTGTAAGTTTTCCTTCTTGGATTACCGAGACAGGATATACACCGAGACCAGAATAAATGACAAAGCTTCCTGCCCAGAAATGTATTTAAGAGCCAATTGGGACTGTCCACTTAATCAGCCTGGATTCAGCAGCTGGGAGCAAGCAGGCTGGTGAATGAGACAGAGGAAATCAGAGCACAGTGGGGTCGGGGTAAACTCCCGGGGCACATTGGACACCAGGGTGACCTGAAGTTCCAAGATTGCAGATGTGGTTCTGGGGAAGCCTGACTTCAAACCGTGAGTCTTCAGGACAACAAAAATACCCTCCTCAACCCTAATCATAACACCAAGGTTGGATTAAACAGTGATCGACGAAAACAAGGATTGGTTAGAATGGTATGGTTAGGCCATTTTCCACCACCCGGCGATCCTCAAACTTTGCTCCACAGTAGAATCAGCTGGGAAGATTTCAGCACGCACCTCCCTGCCTCGTGCTCGGGCCACACTCCCGCATACATTAAATCACAGTCTCTGGGTGTGGGACTCAGGTATCCCTCGTTCTGAAAGCTCCCCGGGGTGATTCCAACATGCAGCCAAGTTTGAGAACCACCGGAGAGCCTTTTAGGGTCTTTACTCATAAAATGAGGAATCCATCTGGATCAATGGTTCTTCACCTTGTCTGAGGGTTAGAATCACCTTGGGAAGGTTTTCACAAGCAATGATGTCAGTAGCATCCCTGGAAATTCGGGTTAATGTGTAGGGCCCAGGAATCAGCATTTTCAAGAGCTCCTAGGTGATCCTGATGTGCAGCTAGATCGATCACTCCTGGTCTGGATGTTTTTGCCAAGATTCCTTCCATTGCTGACATCTTAAGCATCTATAATAGTAAGGCTAAAAGTGCATCTTAGATCTCTCGTCTTTACTTTTAAATCAGGGATTTCTAACTCTGGAAAGGTCCGCGCATCCCGTTATATTGTATTAAAAATGTTGGATGAATACACGTGTTTATGTATAGGTACATATTTTTGAAGATGAATGTCCTTCCCTTCTATCAGACCCTCAAACGGTTTCAGTAGATTACCTGAAAGGCAAGTACGTGGTTTCTGATTTAAATAAATTGAAGCAAGTTCAAGAATGAATGGAAAAGAAATTTGATCTCAGCAGCATGTTCACTACACTTTTGAATTTGGCCCATACCTCCTGGCACCAAGCGACTGACTGCGCATCCTTCCAGCAGGTAAAGTTCAGACCCCTATAGCCCCATCCTCCAAAAGGCGTTAGGGTGATGGATGTCAAGCTTTCAGATCCAAGTTGCACTTGGAAGGAGACTATCCACTCAGACCCTTTGGATTCATGTCCCCAACTGGTTTAGGATGTTAGGATTTTTGAGTCCTGACTGTTGCAACCTCTATGTCTGGGTCTGGAGCCTGGCTTTCTTCCTCCCCATGTGTCCTTGGGAAAAACTGCTGAACTTTCCTGTTCCTCTTATGAAATGGGGACAATATAAGTCCTTTTAAGATCGCTGTGAAGGACAAGTAAGGAAATCCACGTAAAATGCTCAGCATATCACTTGGCGCAGAGCAAGACCCAAATAAATGGGAGTTATATCACCGTATCGCTGATGTTTTCATGACCATTAACATCTCAGTGCTCTTGCCCAAGGCGCTAAATTTCACTGAGCTTCATTTATTGATCCATATGGCAAGAAAAATACACCCTGCTTCGTTTCCTTCATGGGGTTATCGTGATGACTGCTAGAACATGGCAACTCATCATATATTCGGGGGAATCTACAGAGCACTGGACAAGGTCACCCTATAATACAGACATAATCCCTACTCTCAGGAAGTACATTCCAATAGTTGGGACTGACTATGGCAATTTCTCATTACGTCTCTGGCGTCCTGGGCAACCTAAACCATCCCATCCAGTGGGCAAGTGGGGGACCACACTCCACCACGCCCGCCACAAGGCTCCTATCAGGTAAGAATGTATGCCAACCACTGACTCAATCACACGTGCCCTGAATCGTCCGCTATCCTCCAGCCAGGACACCCAATGGCACCATCTCTCTGATGTCAGGCCCTCCCCAGGAGACAGTCCCCAGGCTCGTCCATATGCCCCAGCCTGCCCAGTAGAGTCTTCTCACAGCACCGTGGAGCACCACCTGCCCCACTGGAGTGAAGCATCACCAACACCTCGAACCAGCGCCCCCACCCCCACCCCAGCAAAGACGCACGGCAAGGCGATCAGCGCTCACTTACCTGGAGTCGGCTTGGCCGTACGCACGGGGGTGTAGTGGTTCTTGGAGGACGATCTGACCGGTGTGTTCTCTTTGGGAGAGGTATTGATAGCCGAGATAGTTTCTCTTTCACAGTGTGCTATGGGGATTGGTCCCTGTTGTCTTAAGATGTCGGCCAGAGCCCTAAACAAGGAGGAGATCACACGGTGAGATTCACTGAGCAGGTGGACACAACCACAGAGGGAGCTGGCTTACTTCCGTGGGCCCTTTGATGGACAGAGCTATGGGAGGAGACGCACACACAGTATTTTGTTCTCAGGAGCCACAGCTACATCGGGTACTGGTCCCCGGGGGTGGGGGAGGATGCAGGGACTGATTATGGTTTCTGTCTTCAATGTATGTCACGTGAGCCCTTTCAAAATACTGACTACCCAAACACCCCCCTATGCTTGGCAGATGTGTGCCCAGCCAGCCAGCAGGACACCCCCGCAGAACATCTGTAGCCTCGATTCCAGCAGCAGGTTACTCATAACACGGGCACAATCGCCCCTTTGAGAAACACCCACCGGGTAGCACGTACTGTATACTGGGGACCCAGCTCTCTGCCTGGGTGGCTCAGCCGGTTAAGCGTCTGCCTTCGGCTCAGGTCATGATCCTAGGGTCCTGGGATCGAGCCCCGCATCGGGCTCCCTGCTCAGCAGGGAGTCTGCTTCTGTCCCTCCCCACAACTCGTGCTCATTCTCTCTCTCTCTCAAATAAATAAATAAACAACAACAACAACAAAGAATGAATGAAAGGTGTGATGTAACTGTAAACACAGGACATACAAATAACAAGGTAAACACCCAACCACACGGACGGTGCAGACCGTGACTGCAGCGGGAGCTTAGAGGAGGCAACAAAATACACAAACACGGACAGGAAGAAACAAGAATGCACAGAGATGCTGCAACAGCTGGAGCGCCATGCCCCTCTGCAAGAGACCCAGCTACCCGAACTCTGAGCAACTTGTATTCACTCAGCACATCCCTTCAACCACCAAATGTGCATTTACTGAGGACCCAGCGTGCACACGTCACCGCAGAGCCAGAGGTAAACAGGACACAGTTCCCACCACCTAATGGCTCACAGTTTCGGCGAAATCAGTACGTGGTTTCTGAGTTCATAAACTGAAGCAAGGTTTCAAACAGGACTCGCTCGGAGGGGGTGCTATGTGACCGGTGCGTGTGTGACCATCATTCGTGGAAAAAACAGACAGGCAGGGATAGTCGGAGGTGGCGAAGGCAAGTGTGGACAAGCTACAAACACCCCGCCACCCAGAGAAGGAAGGCCACCTTAGGGCCAGGTCCCCAGTTCTGAGTGCACCCCTGTTTTGTACAAGCTAGGCAGGGACTCTTCCGTCTACTCGGGGAGTCCCTAAGATGTGGGCAAGGTGCCACGCCCCCAAGCCTCCCTGCCCCCCCCCCCAGCCTGGCCCCCCCCCCCCCCCCCCCCCCGCTTCATTCACACTGGGACTCTGGCGCCCAGCATCCTGCCCCCTCACAGTCTAAAAGCGTGTCTGAGAGTGAATTATTGCCTTCCATTATGCTGCCTCTGACATGTTGAACCTTCCGAGGAGAAGAGCATCAACCTGGCAATCTTATCATTTAGTGGCATTTATATAGCAATTTCAGACGTTCCAAACGCTTTCCCCTGGCTGGCATTCTCTTCTCTCCGGCTGAAAAGGGAGGAACAGACCCTGGGGTGGACCAAGCAGTGAGGGAGGACACAGGAGCTCCCGAGGTTGGCGAAAGAGGTTCAGGCAGACCCGGGGTCCGGGTGAGGGACCTGAGATTCAGGGCGTGGGAAGGAGAAGCACGCACCGCCCTGAAAGGTTGAGAGATTTGGGTCCTAATCCCAAATGAGCTATTCGACTTTAGGCAGCTCTGCTAACCTCTAAAATGGAAATCTGATCTTTTCTCCCCCATCAGCAAGACAAAGGGTTTAAACGAACATGACCCTTCCAATGAGATCCCTTCTAATTCCAAAATGTTATAAATATTTTCTGTATTTGTCACCACAAATCCACGCAAGCTATCTTGATTTCCTTCGTTCCTCTGGTTATCAAAGACACTTCCCTACCACGTTCCCATGGTAAGGAAACAGGGAGCTTGAAAGTTATAACAGAAATATAGGCCAATGGAACAGAACTGAGAGCCCAGAAATGAACTCATACGTCTATGGTCAATTGATTTTCAACAAGGGTGCCAAGATCACTCAACGGGGAAAGAGCAGTTTCCTCTACAAATGGTGCTGGGAAAAGCGGATAGCCACATGCAAAAGAATGAAGTTGGACCCTTCATTCACACCAGATGTAAAAATTAACTCAAGGTGGATCACGGAGCTAAATATTAGAGCTGAAACTGTAAACTCTTCGAAGAAAGTATGGAAGTCCATCTTTGTGACCTCAGGTTTCACAGCGGTTTCGTATCTATGACACCAAAATCACAAGCAAGCAAAGAAAAAAGTAGAAATCCTGGACTCTGCCAAAATTAAAAACTTGTCTGCATCCCAGGATACCATCCAGAAAATGCAACACAACCATCAGGAATGGGAGAAAATATTTGTAAATCGTGTGTCTGAGAGGCGACTTATATTCAGAATACATAAAGAACTCTCACAACTCAACAATAAAAAACAACAAACAACCCAATTTAAAAATGGACGAAGGATAGAAAAGACATTTCTCCAAAGAAGGTGTGCGCATGAAAAGCAGCTCAGCATCATTAGTCATCGGGGAAATGGAAATCAAAACCACGATGAGACATCCGTTTATACCTACTTGAAGAGCTACCACCAAGAAGTCGGATAATACCAAATGTTGGCAAGCCTGTGGAGAAATGGGAGTCTTCATTCACTACTGCTGGGAAGGTAAAATGGTGCAGGCCTTTTGGTAAAGAGTTGGGCAGTCCCTCAAAAGGTTAAACATACAGTCACCCTACAGACCAGCAATTCTACTCCTAGGTAGAGACCCAACAGAAATAAAAACTCATGTCTACACAACACCTGTCTATGAAGGTTCCTAGCAGCATCACCAATAATCACCAGAAGGTGGGAAGAGCCCAGATGTCCATCGACTGATGAATGGATAAACAAAATGTGGAATACTCACACAATGGGTTATTTACTCTGCCTTTTTTTTTTTTTTTTTAGATTTTATTTATTTGAGAGAGAGAGCGCGCAAGCACGGACAGGGGTGAGAGGGAGAAGCAGACTCCCCACTGAGCAGGGAACCCAATGTGGGACTCGATCCCAGGATCCCGGGATCATGACCTGAGCCAAAGGCAGATGCTTCACGGACTGAGCCACCCAGGTGCTCCTTATTCAGCCTGAAAAAGCAACGACGTACTAATAGATGCCTTGAAAACATCATGCTAAGTGAAAGAAGCCAGTCGCCAAAGACCATGTGTTACGGGATTCTATTTACAGAAAATGTCCAGATTAGGCAGATCCGTAGAGACGGAAAGTAGATTTGCGGTGACTGGGGACTGGGGGAGGGGAAAGTGGGGAGTGAATGCTAATAGGTATGGGGTTTCTTCTGGGGGAGATGAACATGTTCTCAGAGGATAGCTAGACAACTCAGGGAATGTAGAGAAAGCACCAAATTGTACACTCGAAAATGTAAGGATGAATTTTATGGCAGGTGCACTACATTTCAATAAAGCTACTACTACAAAAAAAAAAGTATATATTAATTTTCTTTCTGTTTCTTGCCTCTCAAGTTTTTATAAAGACTCCTACCCCTCTGGTGACTGTGAAGGGGGATGGGGTCTTGTGGTTAAGTCCACTGCTTTGGGGAGGCGAAGAGAGTCTCCAAGGGTGCTCCTCCACAGTGATGCTGCCCCCCCCAAGGGGGGACGGCAGTTGGCAACGTCCAGAGACATTTTTGGCAGTCACGCGTGGAGAGGGAAGTGCCGTTGGCTTCTGGTAAGCAGAGGCCAAGGGTGCTGCTAAACAGGCCAGCCCGCCACAACAAAGAATGATCTGGCCCAAAATGTCAACAGTGGCGATGTTAAGAAATCCTGAGCTACCTCTGTGCGGCATGAGGGAAAGCCAGTCTTTGATTAAGGCTCAATGCAGTCCGGCTCCACAGATATCCACTGAGCAGCCCGTACCAGGATCAGACACGGGGCTGGGCCGGAGATACCGAAAGGAAGGTCCCCAAGGAGTGGGCCTGTCTGTCGGGGACTTTGTTGTATCCTGAGGCCTTGGCACACTGCCCGGCCACGTTACATAAACACAGGAAGAAGTGAAGGTCAGCCATGTCCCCACCTTTGTAGGGCTTCCAGCTCCTCTCCCCCTTTGGTCCCCACTGACAGTGTCCGTGGCAATTTCCGAGGAGATTTGCCCCGGGGCTCATCAGCCAAGGAGGATGCAGCAGAGATGAGATTTTCGAACGGCGCTCCCCTCTCGAAGGATGCAGAGGCTCTTGACTCCCAGCCCCTAAGAAGCCCTGCAGGACGCGGGCTCTGAGGACTCAGGGGTGGAGGAAAGACACTTTTCTCAAGACCATCAGGCTCGGTGGAGAGCGGTGTGCTTGGGTCTGGCTTGCGACTGGAGAAGGAGTTTTACCTGGGGTACAGCTAGGCCGTCTCCCCGTGAAGAGAGTGACTTGCACTGTATCCTTTCCAGATGCCCGCTTGGCTGGGCTGAGCTGGGCAGCGCGGCCAAAGGGGAGGGATGCACTAGAGGAGGTGTTCCCGAAGAGGCAGGCTCTCTGGGGGTAGGTCCCTGCCCGCTGTGGTCCTGATAAAGAGCATGGTAGCCAGGGACACACTCCCGGTCCTCCCACCTTCTGGCAAGGGGAGAGGTGGCCCTAATTTCCAGGCGGTGTCCTTAGGAGCGGTGCCCTCTGGCAGCCCCCCTCACACCCCGTTCCCTCAGCCCCTCAGCTCGTGACCCCCCTTCCTTGTTCCCGTTCCTCTGCTCCTCTCCACCTTCCACCCCCTTCTCCCCAGGGTGCTTGATAAATATTATCCTAATTCTGAAACGTGCCATCCCAGTCTCACCTAATTAATCTGGATGTGCCCCAGGAAATGGGTTAGGGCCTGAGCTATTTTCCAACCACGGGAAAGAAAATCGGTCACTGAGGAACACGGAGGTGCGGCTTGTGGGACGGGGAGAGTGGGCAGCTACTTCCAAGTCCGAGGCGGGGGGCAGAAGGAAGGTCAGGATATGTCTAAAAAGCATGCTTTTTGCCTGAATTGCCTGGATCATGGCCTTGGTTCGCTGCTCCCTTTGGCACACGGATTCCTTGGCTTTTGTGGACGTGTGGCGAGCAGGGCAGAGTAAATTAACTGGGCAGCAAATCGGAGCAGGGAAAACAGTCGTTTGTGAGCATTCAGGCCAGGAAACTTCAGGGGTCCTCAGAAGCCCCCGTCTGTGTCTTCACCATCTGCATCTCTGAGACACCCCCTCACCTCTGTGCCGCACTAACCAGGTTCTACACGCGCTCGCCTGCCTGATCCGCCGTGACACCCACTCAAACCCTGCGTGACCTTGGCAGGCGGTACCGCCCCGATATTTAACCAGGAACTGAGGCTTGGACGAATTCTAGGACTGGAACGTGATGGAAGAGAAATTTAAATCCGGGACGCGTGACCCGAGTCCGCATGTCCTTTTGCTCATGGGACCACTGCTTATGTTCATCTCACTGCCCCATGCTGGGTCCACTTGCGCCAGTGAGTCCTTCTGGTCTCTCCAGCTGGGTCGGCCAATTTAGCAAATGCCAGCTAACATTTAGGCACGGAGAAACGATCAGTAAAGGAGCAGTTTGGATCAAGACCCCTGATTTACCTGCTTAAAAACCTTGGTTAGTAGTGCCAGCAATCCCAAGGAAATGGAAATGTGTTTGAATGTCCCAAAGTGTTGAGTTATCTGGACACCACGGACCAAGCCCAGTCAACATTTTTGATGTGCTGCCACCTGCATTCAAGAGACATGGAATCTTTCTAAAAAGGGCACGTGATTCCCCTTGACAAGAGAGAAATAAAACCTTCATACCTTTGCTTCATGACCTTGCCTGCTTGGGAAATTCAGCAGGAACTCAAAGACTTAGGCAATGGACCACTATCACTGATTGAGCAATTACTATGTGCCAGATACCAATGCTAGATTCACACATGCACCGTATCCTCTAATCCTCAAAATGACAGGATTTGGTAGATGCTATCAGTAGCCACAATTAACTGCCGAGACTATTAAGATTTTTCCAAGGTTAGCTATATTTTGCCCGAGGGCACACAACTAGGAGGTGGTAAATCCAGATTCCACCAACGGGTAGGTTAAGAGACAGAGGGCTGCCTTTACACCACCAGATTATCCATTCATCCACTCCGTCACATTTGTTTTTCCACCTAATGCATCCCTCTAATGATCTCTGAACACAAGGTTCTAGAGAGTGCTCAATTGTTAGTGGAAAAATTGGCCCAAAGAGAAGCAGCTCCCGCTCGGCTACCCATTTCTAGCAACCTTCGTGAGTCATCAACATCAGCCGCTTGGAACGTTTTTATGTTGTTTTGAGCAGGCAACTGTTTTGTCCCACCAAGTCCTGAGCAGAACACCAACATACTTCCTAAGACCCTTGTCCTGCACGAGGCCCCAGTGAGAAGCCACTGTCCCTGGGCTTCGTGGAGTTTCTGTCTCAGGAGTTCCGAGCCACATAAATGCCACAGATGGGGAAAAAGTAAGTTCACCTACTGTCCAGTAAGCTTTTCTCTGCCAAGGGCAAGGCAAGCTGACTCGCTTCGACCCCTAACTGTGCCCTTTCGTTTTCCGGAAGGAGTAGGAAGACATTTCTGCTGTTGGATAGGTATGATAAAAGGCCAAACAGATCGACTATTCCATGAATAAGCTATTCTGGTTAATGTTCTTACTCCTGAGGACTAATGAGAATGCTCTTGATCTTGAAGAATTTTCTCAACTCATTCCTGCCTAATTAAGTAGAATATACTGAATATAACTAATTTTTTTTTTTTTAAGAATGCAAGTTTCTTCCATGAGAGGGCCACCAGCCTAATCTTTAGTTCTCTTTGGAGAACACTAAGCAAATGCAGACTATGCTAGGAAAATGGAGCTATTCGTGTAAAAACTGCAGGATGAACCATGAAAGGTTGTTTTTTTTTTTTTTTAATTTTTCCTCCTTAAGTAAATCTCCGATGGCTACTTTTGTATTTGTCCTAGAAGTAGAATGTGGACATTCTATTCTAGTTAAATCGAATATTCTGGTTATCTGAGTTCGAGAATGGAGCTTTTGCATGATGCTGGGAAGAGCTAGTGTCCTCTGTAGCCTCATCCTGCTACCTGTTTACTGGGCAGTTGGCGTGCCTTTAATTCTCCGAAATATGCACTCCGGACAATCGAAGTGAATATATTTTTAATAAACACAGACCAAGGAGAATGGCTTCATTTAGTTCTTATTCCTGGTTCTCTCACAGTCCACTTGAAAAACACAGCTGCTGGCTTTGTGTGTGCACAAGACCGCTCTCCTCATATAGAGAGGCTCCAAATGGGTGTGGAGATCTCCTTTGTTGTGGTAACAATGTTTGTGCATCTGCACTGAGCTCTTCTGGGGGTCTGAGTTGTCCCCGGGCACAATCGGAATTCATCGTGGCCAATGAACACCGCGGGACCCAGGGAGGGAAGGCTCGGCCCGCCTGCTTTGTTTTCCAGGCAAGCAGGGCGCGTTGCTCCATCCCGACCGGCACCTGTCGGGGGTCTGCCGCGTGACGGCCAGCCACGAGCCAGGCGGAACGTAGACGTGCCTCCTCTGGGGCACCCCCGTCCGCCCTTCAGAGCAACCCCTTCCACACACTGTATTCCCAGCCTCATGAATCATGTGAAAATTTACCCGGGAGTGGGAAACTGGGTAGCGTCAACACCAAGCCTAGACTTTCCAGAAATATCTGGATTGTCCGAGAATGAATTAAAGACCTCGATGGGCCGAGGACGACCACCACTTCGAACTGGGGAAAACAAAAATGCTCCCCACGATTTATCAGCAGAGCCACGTGGGCAGTCGGGTGACACAGGAGTTAACAGATGTACCTGCCACTGGTTTTTTTCTTTTGTTTTCTTGGCATCAGTGCACAGACCGAAATCCACGGCTGAGGCAAAACCAAGGTGGGATAGCCTCGTGGGGATGCTGGAGCCAGAGTCCCTGGGTTGGAATGCTGACCACTCAGTACAATGGTGATCACCAGTTAGTTACGTAAGTGCCCCATGGTTCTGTTTCCTCATTGAAAAAATAAAGCTGAAATAATAAGGCCAAAAAGAATGTCTACCTCTTAAGAGTTATTACGGAGATTAAATGAGTTAATATTCGCAGAGCACTTTGCCACTTCCTGGCAACCAGGAAGCACTATATAAATATTTGATTCATAAATAAATCCAGAGACAACCTCCTCGTGTCTGCAACAGGCTCAGCCCACAGGACCACAGCAGAAGTATGGGTGGAAGAGGAGCATCCCGGGGGACTGACTCCATGGCACCAGATGAGCAAAACTCTGGGTGTGAACAGGGAGCCACTTGGCACGCTCTGGCCACGGGTCGTCCTGGAAGGGACCACCCACGTTCGATCTTTTCTGCTCAGGCCTCAGGACGGGCATGCCTCTGGTCACACAGCAGTCTTCCCTGAACCCTGAACCCGGCCTCCGACAGCCAAGTGCAAACAGACAGCCAATCTGTTCCCCTCTGTGAGGCCGTCACAAACTGTGCTTCTGCTAGACCGTGAGGAAGCTCCAAGATAAAGTACCACCAAAAGGCAAGGAGACTCACGTCATGAGCAAAACAAATCAGGATTCCAGCAGGGCATAAAAGAGCAAACGCATCACACTGGCCAGGGCAACGTTTGCTGCAAAGGATTCAGCTGGAGTTTTGTTTTTTCTTCATTCTTCCTACTTCCCTTTTCCTTTCTTCTTTTTCCTTCCTTCCTTCCTTCCTTCCTTTCTTCTTTAAAAAAAAAAAAAAAGCATAGGGGCGCCCGGGGGGATCAATCATTAGGCGTCTGCCTTCGGCTCAGGTCATGATCCCAGGGTCCTGGGATCCAGCCCCGCATCGGGCTCCCTGCTCCGCAGGGAGCCTGCTTCTCCCTCTCCCACTCCCCCTGCTTGTGTTCCCTCTCTCGCTGTGTCTCTGTCCAATAAATAAGTAAAATCTTTAAAAAAAATTAAAAACTTAAAAAAAAAGCATAAACGTGACTGGCATTTCCAAGCTCAAGCATCTTTGCATCAACGCAACCATCAGAAGAGCAGAGTACACATAAAGACCACCCAATATCCTCCCCAATTTAATTACTTAAGCCATCTATTCGTTCAACCACATTACCTGAGCACCCACCTTGTGCCAGGCATGACTCTAGGCATACAATACAGGTGTGAACAAGATGAGCAAACACACGTGTCATCCTGACATCGTGGTGGGGGAGACAGACAGGTGCCTAGCCCTGGAGACCAACCAATTTCCCAAAAGGAACCTTTCAGATGTTTACAAGGCGCCTGAATGACTGAGACCTGCATGTTGCTCTTGGAAATGTCACTTGGGGGTTCTGTTAGAGATTTATAAGCCCATTTCTATGTGACCCTCCTTCACACAGGCACGAACACTTGAATGCACGTCCTGTGAGGAACAGACTCATAACTAGGGATGAGTTTATCCAAAAAAAAAAAAGGGAGATTGAAGGGGGCATGCCCTGCTATCTTCATAGAGAAAGAAGTCTTCTTGTCTTCCAGAAGAAAGGATACATTTCCTCTGGGTTGCCCCACTGGGTATGCCTCACGCCAAGAAGTCAATGTTGGCTCCCTGTAAGAATTAACGAGAATTACGTCCTAACAACCTAATGGACAGCTCCAGGAATAGGGAGAGTCCAGGTCTCGATGCACATGTATGGGAGGACCAAAACACTTCCTAAGTCCCTTTCACCCAAGAGATTCTATGAGTTTAAGATGCTAAAAACAAGCACTCGCCGGAGGCCATCTGCAGACAGCATTCTTACCTGAAGGGAGTGTGCAAGGAAAACGCATTTTCTCCCAGGGCAGTTGGATTTGACGGTACAGATGTACACTCTGCTCGCCTCAACCTCCCAGGGATGCTGAGATCAGAAAGGGGCCAGAGAAGAACACACCTCCACAACTTGATAGCCCCCATCCCACAGCCAGGCTAACAGACTAAAGTCGGGGCCAAGGGCCTCACCCAAGGGCATGGCAACAGAAAGTGACCCAAGGTGGGATTAGCCTGCCTCTTATCTCAGCTCCCAGGAAACCCCGGGTTCCTAACCCCTGGTGTCCAGGGGCTCATCCCGTGGCAAGAGGGAACGAGGTGAACCTTTTGGGTTGCGGCAGAACCCATAGCAGAGTTCCCAAAGCCGAAAGAGAGAGAGTTTCTGGATTCTAAAAACTCAGGGCAATACAAAAGAAAAGAAACAACAAGAGAGGCAATTAGCAGGAGCCCCCAGAGGGAATTAAAAAGGGAATTCGAAGCAGCCTATGGTCAAACATCACCAATTCACCAGAAACCGGGGCAGGCTAATCCCAATCAATGAAATGGGCATGGAAATGCTAAAACACTCTAAAGGAAGTGCATTTTTACTGGTTCCCGGGGCCATTGCAGGATTACAAACCAGGCTAGAAAAAAAAAAAAAAATTGACCTTTGGAGGCTACTTCATTGAAGAGCTAAGAATGATTGGTAATTAGCATGCCAGCCACCTAGGAAGGGCCTGCTTGAAAAATCTGTCCTTCCGCGTGGTCTGTGTGTCCTGTGCAATCTTTGCAGTCTTGTCTGAGCCATTAATCTGTTCATCACAGATTCTTATCAGACAGAGGAAAGAAAAACCTCACCCAGGTCCGATTTGGATACACGCGGAATTAGCAGAGTCTGAATCGATGCAGTTTAATGAAGTTACAGCAGGACAAGTTCAAGAAGGAGAGCCGGAGGGAGAGAGAGCAAAGGGACGCAACCCAGTGGAAGTGAAGAGGGATCAAAAAGGCAGGAGAGATGGGAGAAACAAGCAACAGCGGACAAAGACACCAAAAGGAAGGAGAAGAAACATTTTAATGATGGGGCTTGAAAGAGGGAGGGAGAGAGAAGCTGACAGATCCTCTGCTAAAACACCCGATTCTCTTCGTGAATGCTTGAGGCTGGGGGAGAAGACGCCGGCCCAGAGGTGGGCCCGGTTATCTGAGAACGGAAAAACTGTGTGATTTCCCGGCGTAGCAAGAGTGCCACCCACCATGCCTCTGGGGCGGGGGCAGTCATCCCCTGGGAAAGTTCGAGCAAACTTCTCGGGATGCAGTCAAAAAAGTCACAGAGGGCCGGCCGGCTGCTAGTCCAACAGGGCAGCTGGAATCCCGATTCTTCCATGGGGCCCAGAGCAGCCTTGGTGCCTGAGAGGTGGGGACCAGTGCCCGTTCCCGCCCAACCCCTAAGGCTGATGGCAAGGGTCTGCATTCCCAAGACCTTCAAGGGGAGGGGATGGGTGGGCTCTGGAACCCACTCTCAGGCTCCTCTTAAAATGAACAGCCACTCCCCCACAAGCCCTCCTGGGTTCAAATCCTTCCTCCCTGGGCCAGCAAGACCAAAGGAAGATCCAAGAGGGGACACAGCGGAAAGCATCCTTCCCAGAAGAGGACATTTGGCTAAGGGAGCCACGAATATGTCCAGAGGACAGATGTCCTAAGTAATGAGACTTTAATGCCGGAGCTAATGGGAACAGTACACAAAACCAAATGCCAAGAACGCAAGGAATAATGAGTGTTTGGGAAGCCTGCAGAAAGCAGCGACTCCTCTCTCCCAAATGCCCAGGGAGCGGGGCCAAGGTTGTAGCCACCCAGGGCCTGGCTGGAACTCGGCCTCCATGGTCTCGAGGTGGGAACAGCGGGCCTGGGCAAGGAGGAACAAGAGTTCTCCTGTTCCTCTGACCCGTATGGGTCTGAGCCGGGGTGGGGACTGGAAACGGTGCCCAGGAACTCCCCCTCCCTGGAGAGAGCTAGGGAAATTGTTCCCACACCCCCACCTCAATCAGGTGAGTGCCTGCCCCCCCTCAGTCAGGGACCCTGCCCTGGGTGCCACAGGCCAGGGAGTGCAAGCCCCACCATGGACCACCACCCTGGCCATGACCGCCACCACTGACCGGGACAACAGAAGTTTGGGAGTAAAGCCCAGGGCGCTGAAGGTTCCCCGGGATGCCTTCCTTCGAGCGTTCCTTTCAGGACAGGGGACTTGAGATCATAAGAGACAGAGAAACATCTGGAAGGAATGCGGAATTAGGAGACACAGCTGGAAGAACTAAACAGGGAAAGCACAGGACCAGAGCAGGAACCAGCAGTGAGCCGGCTGAAACTCTGTCTTGTGTGCGCTGTGCCACATGTTATAAATGGGGCAGGGAGGAGGGGTGGCGATAAATGGAGCTGTTTGTGAGCTGTGGGTCTCAGTAATTAAAACTGGGAATGGCCCGAGGTCCACATCCTCTCGGCCCCAAATCACTTCCTCTCCCTAGCGCCTCTATTACTCTCTGGAGCTGGGACTCGCAGAATTGCCTCGGGGGTTCTGCCAATACGGTAAAGGTTTGTTGTTTTCATTGTTGTTCCTCCACTGGAATCAGGGTGTTTTGCTTCGCTTTTGTTTTTTAATGTTTTCTTCGTATGGCCTTCACCATCCTCAGCCAACAGGATCCATTCTTGAAAACAAGCCTGCTTTTCCCCCTCTCCCTCCGCCTGACGCTCCCCCCTGTTGTGCTCTCTCTCTGTCAAATAAATAAAATCTTAAAAAAAAAAAAAAGAAAGAAAGAAAGAAAAGAAAAGAAAAGAAAAGAAAACAGGCCTTTGCTCCGCCCTGGTGGCCTCGTGCCCTGCAGGTAATGTAAGCGAGGCCACCAGCCCGGTTCTGCTGTACCCTGATCTGTAGGGTGGTGGTGCCCCCATTTCTCAGCACGATAACCCGTGCCAGGGCACAAGGCAGAGGGTTCTTTGCTTTCTCAAGGCAGCTGAGCATCACTGACCCGTTTACATCTGGGAAGATGAGAACCGGCTGGCCCCCCAAGGAGATGGAGACTGGCAATGTTCTAGCTGTGTGACCTTGGGCAAGTTACTAAGCCTCTCTGAGTTGATTTCATCGGCCATTCAATGGGCACGGATCCCCAGAGGGTGAAGGAAGGATACAGTGAGACAGTTTGTGGCCAGTGCATAGCAGGGTTCCAGGCCCAGAGGAAGCCCTGGAGACTGAGAGCTCTCGAGAGCCTCTCCCTACCACCCTCCCTGTTTCATCCACGTGACCTTGAGCCCCCCTCAAGGCCAGCTTTCTGCAGGCGCACAGCGGACAGAGCTGTGTAAGCTTCCGGAAAACAGACCTCCCCCCATCCTGACCTTTGAGCAGAGGAAGGGGGCTCCCCAGCCACAGAGCAGGGCTGACTCCTCCCAGGGCCCAAGAGTGCCCGTTAGGGGGTCTTCGGGGCCAGAGGCTGTGCCCCAGCCCATATGCACTCGGGGGGGGGGGGGAGCCGGAGAGCGCAGTAAACGTACGTTGGGAATCTACGCGCCATGCTCACGGGCAGCCCCACCTCTCTGCACATGCAAACATTTCTACCTCATCAATGGCTGTCTGGCCCCAAAGGGGACCTCACGTGAACGCCAATCGCAGAGGTGATGGCATCCACACAGACAGAAGGGAGGGCACAGAGACCCTCCAGCTCTAACCCCAAGCCCAGCCCCACGCATCCCCAAGAAACTGGGTCCCTCTACCCTCAGAATGAAATTAGGAATCTAAATTGAGCTATCTGTCTACTTATCTCGTGAAGAAATGTGGGACATTCTTTTTTTTTTTTTTTTTTTTGGTTCTCCCTTTCTGGGCAGTTATTTGAACTCTTTCCTGCAAATTCGACTCCTTTCTTTTCCCAGTGCTTCCCCCGTCTGCCCCCGACATGCTGGTAGGACATGAAGCTGATTTTCTGAGGGCTGGTGATACCCTTCTGCGTGCAGAGTGGTCTCTGCAAAGTGGCCAACGTGGTAAGCCCGGCTCGGCTTTGCAGGGCCGGTGTTCATTACTGGAACGCCTCTTCTGGGCTCCGCCTTTGGGGACAGCGGCCGCGGCTCCCAGGAGAGCAGGTCTCATTACTGGAGGCGCTCTTTATGTCTGCGAATAACTGGCTGGTCACCTACCCCATTCATTGGCCTCAGCCCCGTGACTCATCGCTGCTTACAAGAATCAGATCTGCCCTAAGAGGATAAAAATCTGTGCCGTTACGGAGAGTCAAGATGACATGCCATGGGCTCCGAGAACACTTCCAGGAAAGGAACTGTGGCAACATTTTCTGGAGAAGAGGCAGCATGGGGCCTCCCAAGGTGACTGCTTAGAAGGAGGACACGTTAGGATACGCACGTCCTGGTTCTTTCAAAGTTACGATCAGGCACATTGCTGGTCACGGGCCCCAAATCGCATGTCATCGAGATGAATTTCACAGAATGGCTGGACCTAAATCTCCAGCTTCAAATCTCCAGGCATCCTTCTAGAAGCTTCTCTGGACCCCTCACCTTGTATCCACCCTGTCCCTGTGGGGTCATGGCCCAGCACTGAGAAGGGGCAAGGGCTGGTACCAATGAACGTACCTCTGTGGCTCACAGAGCTGTCACATATGCGGGGAGCCATCCTGGAGGACAGAGGTGAAATCCCCCCCACACTGGGCCACAGGGCGCCTGGAGGTCTCTGGTGGTCTGTGGCAAAACTGAAACTCATTGAACCTGGTAGGTCTCAGCGTTCCCCCCCCAACCTCATCTCTGGGAGAGAGAGAAAGCATTCAGTGCCCACATTCTGAATTACAGAGGTCAGCCCACAGTTTTACCCGGTGGCCCCTTACCATAGTTCACAACTTTCTGGCTTTCGTTGCATTCCCCTTCTTCAGCGCTCTGCATCCCTCAGATCTTATTTAAAGGATGGTGCTTAGATCAGGTTATCGCCCTCCGCAAAGGGACCTGGAGAAAACTGCAAGGCGGCCGCAGAAGACGGACAGAAATCATTTTAGGGGATGATCAAACTGAACGAGGAAGGACCAAAGCAATGTAGGGAAGCGATAGAGGGGAGAAGGCCCTCACTCACACCTCTAAACATCTGGACGTTCTCTGGTGGTGACTGAGAAACAGGTGCATAAAGTGAAGCCATCATGGGTGCTCACTGCTGAGCTGCACCTGGGCAGGAAAGTGGGCGGGCCCAGGATGCAGGCCCCGCCCACCAGCTGGGGACCCCCCCCCTGACACTGGGATCTGGCCTCCCAGGGCATCGCCTCACCTATAAAATCAGGAAGTTAGGCTACATGACCGGCCTGCAATGAAAATTCTACAATTCTATAATGATGACAAAATAATAAAACGTATGGTTGGCGCTTGAGCAAGGCAGGGGTTAGAGGCAACAATGCCCCCCCCATTCAGTTGAAAATCCAAGGATAATTTTTGACGCCCCAAAAACTTAACTACTAATAGCCTACTGTTGACCAGAAGCCTTCCCAGTCCGGGGAGCATGTCACTCTTGATCTCAGGGTCGTGAGTTCGAGCCCCACGCCAGGCGTGGAGCCTACGTTAAAAAAAAAAAAAATGCAGAATAAAACTGAAAAAAAAAAAATCTGTGTATAAGTGGACCCGCGCAATTCAAACCTGTGCTGTTCAAGGATCGACTGTATTACTCTGTCTTTTCAGGACGATTCTGTTTTACTTCTAAAGATAAAAGAAGAAGAACAGACAGAGGGAGGAATCTATCCTGAACAGGTGTGAAATAAGCCTGCTCAAGGCCAAGGGAGGGAGACCCTCTGAGGGTTTGTGGGTAAACCCTTGCACCAAGCCCTCTTCCCCATCCGAAGTACCTACTAGAAACATGAGGTCAGAAATGTGACTCAGGGAAAAATAACGGGCTGGAGTTTCCGAAGACAGAGAAAAGAGGGGGAGAAAAAAAAATCTCAGCAGAAGATATTTAAAAAACAAATTTAACCCAGGCTCTCATATAGTCCCTTCCCCATGGACAATCTGAGACATGTCACCTGCAAGTCTGGAAGGTAATTTTGTGGTTCCACAGGATGGACGTCGTCAAGGGATAAGACCAAGACTGTAAGACAAGATGCACCTGAGTTTGCCATAATCCTAAAGACAGATTATGCAGCACATCGCATGGGGCACGGTGGCAAGGAGTGGGGGAGGGGTGGCAACCCACAGCCGGTGGCTGGCTGCCCCTTCCAGCCTGGAGTGGGGGATTCCTACTCACTATGGAAAGGCAGCCAGAAATGTTAAGATCTAAGGGCAATCGATGCTGCCAGGCCCTGGAGAAATCGGGCTTCCTTTGGTATAGCTCCCTTCTACTCTGGATCCTCCGTGGGCATGTCTGCCCGGGGCTGGTGAATTAAGGTCTTTGCATCAGCTCACTTCTTCAGCTGTCCGAACCCCTGGATCGAAATCAACAAGCCAATCTGATCCCTCATTAAAATAGGTTGAAAACAGTGAATTGGACTTTGCCTCTGCCTGGGTCTTGGCAATCTAGCCACCGTGGGCGAACTCTTATCATCTTAGCAGCAGATTCTTCCCGAGGAACGTGCTCGGAGCCTGGGGTGCGGCTGTGGGTGGGGAAGGAAGACACACGTGTGTGCCTTCTGGGCTGGGACAGGGTGCAGGAGAACAAGAAGACAGTGAAGCAACAGACCAGACAGAACTGTCAACGTGCCAGCTTCTGGAAAAGCAGCTTGCACGGCTGACCTGCTCAATCAAGAATGAACTCTGCCGGTCGTACGTGTCCAAGGTAAACCCCACCTCAGAGGCTTACGTTATATGGTTTGAGACATACCTCGCCCCCCAGCAGGTGAGCGGGGCTCCTCTGTGGAATCGAAGGCATTTGCGTGTAGCCCAGGACCCGGGCACCGCATCTGCTTCTTACCCCACTGCCTCCCTCCTTTTGTCATTTTTGCCTCTTCCTGTCTTCCTGGTGTCCTTCCCTAACCCCTCTTCCATAAGCCTCCTTAAATTCTTCTACAATTTCCCTGCTTTCCCTGCATGCATTTTTTTTTTCCCTCCAAAGCAACAGAAAACAAGCAAGGCTCAGACCTTCGCTCCAAGGCAAGATTTTTTTCCCTGTCCTTCCAACTGCTCTATTTGAAGTAAAAAACAAGTTGACTCTCTGTTTAGATCAATTCATTAGAGTGAGCGCACAGTGCTCCAAGAAATGGGGAGTGCTTGGGGATGCTGTGACAATTCACTGCCTGCGAATCCAGGAAGAGAATTTGCGAAATCAGCCAGCAAAAGGGTCCTGCAATTGCAGCGATGTGGTCAGGCAGCCCATAACAGGCCTCTTTGGGTGTGCCATGGATTTCTAGAGGGAGAAAAGGTGGAACAGTGTTCTCTTGATTCCTCTAGAAACAAGCTGAGGAGTCCAAAGACAAAGGACCCTCCTGATGGCTGTCGGGTCGCTTCCTGACACCTCTCCTCTCTCCTGGCCGCATCTGGCTCAGGTTCTTCTGCCGCAACCCTGAGCATGACCCCCCACCCCAAATTCCTCCATCCCCTCCATCCCCATAGAGTGGGAGGACCCAAGGCAGCCCTGCCTCCACCAACTACATCCAGAGCACCCTAATAGCTTCCTGCCCCGGCGGCTAAGTAGCCACTAAAAAAAAAGCCAGAGTTTCTCGCTTGGAGAGTCTCATCTCCGGGACACTAATGAATCACCTCCAGGTGAGGAGGAGGGAACAGGTTTGAATGTGAGACAGCTCCTGGGGCCCCATTTCCTGGGCCAAAGCCCCTGCGCTGGGGAGACCACTGCAGCCCCTTGCCGAATAAACAGCCCCAGGAAGCAATGCAGAAATGGCTCAGGCTCGGGAAGCATTAAACTCAGGGCATGCCTGCAGGTTATCAGCTTGAGCCTCGGCCCGGGGGAGGTGAACAGGGGAAGGTGAGGAAGCGATCCGGGTGGGAAACGGAGCCCCGGCGGGGAAAGGCGAGCACCCCAAGTCCAGTGGCTCCCCAGATCCAGAGCACAGCTCAACCTTTGGTCCCTCGGGCCGTCCATCTCTCCCTCCTCCCTGGGGTCCAGCTGAGTGTGACTGATCCTCTGTTCACGTCACCAAAGAGCTGAGAGTTTCCCCAACTGACACCGACTTCTCACACAGAAACAAGATGGCAAGAAGGTCTGATCACTTCTGGAAAAGACTAAATCTGTTCTTGCCTGCGGGGGCCAGAGCAGTGAAAGGAAGGTGGGCTCTAAGGAATGTGTGCCACGGGTAAGCGGAGGGCTGGCCAGCCTGGGGACACCAAGAGGAGGCAGACGGCTGATCTCAGGGCGGAAGCCTCCCCCCTACCCCTTCCTAACCCTCCCACAAACATCCCTTCGGATGAGGCGGTTCTCCTCCCTCCGACCCAGCCCCTGCCTGCCCAGCTCCCATCTTCGGAGACAGGATCACTCGCTGGAATAAACCTTTCGCCTTTCCAGAAAGGAAATGTCTCTGCTGAACTATTTCAAGGCATATGGCACCACACACACAGCCCACTTCTTCCACTGACCCCTGGAGAGGGTGCATCCTTTCCTCCTCCGCACTCTCCCTAAGGAAAACTCATGAGGTGGGACTAATTCTCTCTTCCCTTCTCCCTACTCCGGTTCCCAAAGAGACCCTCTGCACGGAACCCCTCCCCCCCCACCAGAATGGCAAGCGGTGACCTGTGAAGCGTGAGCGAAGTGAGATGCGTCGTGGGAACGCGCCCAGGAGTCGGGGAGCAGCTCCCTGCCATGTGCACGCTCAGCCTGACCCTCCCCGGGGAGGGGAGAGCTCGAGGTGGGATGCTGTTGTGCCTGAGGCACCCAGAACTGGACGCTGAGTTCCACCCCCCCCCCCCCCCCGCTGCCCCCTGCCCAAGGTCACTCATGGAGTGTCCTCGAGGGATGGCTCATGCTCTCTCCCCTTCCCCCGAACACAGAGACGGGCACTGTCCCCCAGCAAACAGGCACCATTATGTCGCTTTCCAAAGCACCCAGCAGGCAAAACTAGAGCTGCTATAGCAGAGAATCTGCAAACTGAATAAAATCAGGAGGGGAATTTGAGGGAGAAACATCCCATGTTGACATCATGGTCTGAGGCTGAACTCAGCTCCCTTCCACAGTGACCTTCCTTCCCTGACCCCAGAGAGAAACTGCTCCAACACCATCACCAGTCCCTGAGCCACACACCTGTACACAAATGAGTCACCCCAGTCTGGGCTTGGGGGAGGGCTCGGTGTGATGGGGAGGGGAGAGAAAACACCCAGAGGGACAGTGACATGTCCAGGGTCACAAACCAGTAGAACAGAGGCCAGCGCCAGCATCCAAAGACCGTCATCAGTACCCTCCCAGGTGATAATGAATACATTCAGTAGGGTGGTGGCAAGGGTAGGGTAGGGGGCAGCTCAGAGAAGAAAGAAACCAAAAGCAAGGTTGGTGGGAATCAACCAGCCAGGGAACGTGGGACGGGAGCCCAGGAGGCCAGGAGAAGGTGAAGAGAAACAAGGCTCTGGGGCCTGGAGGTAGGTAGAGGAACGAGAAGGACCAGGTACACCTGCTTCTGGAAGGTGCCTTCCCACAGGCTATGCCTTCTCTGCTTTCCAAGGTGAGCCAAGAGCGAGAACCCTTTACCAGACCAGACCCAAAGGAGACATGGACTGACCGCACCCCATTTCTCACAATTCCTCCATCCGTGCTCGGGACCAGCCGGGTACAGACTCACTACCTAAAAGATAAGATGGGGGACGGCGGGGGGGGGGGGGGGCGCCTGGGTGGCTCTGTCGTTAAGCGTCTGCCTTCCACTCAGGTCATGATCCCAGGTCCTGGGACCGAGCCCCGCATCGGGCTCCCTGCTCAGAGCGGAGCCTGCTTCTCCCTCTCCCACTCCCCCTGCTTGTGTTCTCTCTCTCTCACTGTGTCTCTCTGTGTGTCTAACAAATAAATAAAATCTTAAAAAAAAAGATGGGGGACTGGGGGATGGTGGCACATTAGGGTGATGAGTGTGGATTATACACGGGTCTGCTTTTGGAAGCACCCAGTTTTAACACCCAAGTATGTATGTCACTATTGAAATATCCACACGTCCTGCGTTTGACTCAATAAAACCTGCCAGAGAGTATCATCTTTTCTCAACACCTTCAAAGGAAGAAGAAAAAAAAAAAATCATGCCCAGAAATTTCTATCTGCCTTTCTCTTCATCAGGGTCCGGCTGATCAATGTCCACAGCAGCAAGGGAAGAAGGCTTTCAGGCCGAAAGAATAGAAATGAGCTTAAGCTGTGCAGTTTGGGGTGGGGGCCTGCTTGGCACACTCAGAAGCAGGACTAGTCAGGGGGAGGGGGGGTCCTGGTTACCGGGACAGTGCTCACACCATGTGCCAAAAATGGAGACATGTCCTGGGGCAGGATTTGTTCCCTGAAAGACTCTGCTGAACCAAGTCCAGCCATTCATCATCACGAGGGGACTGGAAGCTGAGCTAACTTTGCCTCCCCTGGGTGCATCGGTCCCTGCCTTGTGAAGAGAGCCTGATTTCCTGGTCTCTGGGCTCTGACTTCCCTAAGGACTCCCTGGGAGCCAGGGTGGGGCCAAGCACTGCCATATTTTGAGCTCTTGGCATAAGTTTTGGGAGGAGGCTACCCCACCCCCACCCACCCACCCCCAATGTAAGCGGTAAAAGCTGCCCACTGGGCTTAACACAGCAAGAATGTTAACTCAGAGCCTTCTGCCAACAGGGTTTGAAAGACCAAGTCCTCCAGTCTCGGCAGGAAAATAAGCATTCCGCTTGGGCAAGAGGCAGGCAGTGAAGAGACACCATCTGCCCTTGGTCAACATGGAATGGAGAAATCTTTACCCCTTCTTACCCGGGAGGCATCCCTTCCATACCGCCCCCAGTCCCACACAGGGGACATGCGGCTTATACTAAATCACTTGCTACTCCCTCCTGCAAGGTTCCAACGTTGTTCAATATCCTAGACCCAAGAGGATGTGCTGGTTAGACTCAGAAAACCAAACACAAGAGGAGCCTTCCCCCAAAGTGCCCACTTGCCCCGAAAACTGAACCCGGGACCCCACCCTCACCCCCCACCCCCTCCCATCCAGGGTTATAGACTTTGTAAAATTCCTAGGCTCAAACTTCATGGGCTCCACTGATCCTTACTTTGCCCCGTAATCCCCCTACCACCAAAGCATGCGTTCTGGACTCCGAAGAAATGGTGGAAATAAGAAAGCTGTGATTTATCTGCGTGTCAAGGAAACAAGGGAGAAACTGGTCTCAGAGAGTCCGAGCGATGTGGTGCTGAGGACCGGGGACGCACGTTAAGAGGGGCGAGGCTCGGCGGGAGGCTGAGGACCCGGGGACCCGGGGACCGGCACCGGGCGGCCGCGCGCGCGCACGCGCTCTCACCTGTGGATGTTCATCTCCCGCGGAGGGCGGTGGGCCTTGTCATAGGAGACCTTGGCAAAAACACCGGCCACGATGACGAAGGCGATGACCCCGCAGGTGATGTAGACGGTGAAGTTGGTCTTGTCCTTCTCCGGGTCGTACTTGTTCTCGGGCCCCGGCGACACCACCTTGGTGCTGGGCGTCTGCACCCACACCGGGCTCTGGTAGTTGGTGCACTGGCGCTGGTCCAGCTTCTCGTGGCGCTTCTTGCAGCAGAAACGGTAGTAGCAGGTGCCGCAGCAGTACAGGTAGCCGCTCTCGCTGTTGTTGCACTCGAACTCCTTGTCGTACTGGCCGCTCACGTCGTAGTAGCCCCAGCACGTCTCGTAGGTGACGGCCGCGCTGGCCGCCGCCACCGCCGCCGCGGGCTGCCCCCGCCGGCTCCCCGCCTCCGCGCCGCCGGGCGCCCGGGCGGCGGTGCCATTCAGCTCGCGGCCGCCCCGGGCCAGGGCGCCCCCG
>NW_027397105.1:5286567-5319609 GCF_003265705.2 Callorhinus ursinus | reverse complement strand
CGCGGTGCGCACGGACCGGACCGGCGCGGGCTGCTCGGGCGCTCACGCTGCGCGCCGGCTCCCTGCTCCCCCTGCGGGCTCGGCGCGCCTCCCGGGCAGCCCCATCCCCCGCCGGCGGCGGCGCGGCTCAGGCGGGACCCGAAGCGCGGCTCCGGGCGGCGGCGGCGTGGTCCCGTCCCGGCGGGTCCTGCGGGACAAGACGGGGAGCCGGTCACGGGGCGGGGCGGGGCGGGGCGGGGGGCGGGAAGGGAGGGAGCGCGCAGCCCTCGAGGAGCGGGGCTCGGAGCCCGCGGCGAGACGGGGGCCGGCGGTGCTGCGCGCCGACCACCGAGGGCGCACGGGCTGCCGGCCCCGCAGCGCGCTCCCGCCGCGGGCTTAGTCCCCGGGACGGAGCGGGCTGCGGCGGGGGGCGCGCGGCGGCCGGCCCTCACTCACTCACCATGCCCGGCTGCGACTGCAGAGGCGGCGGCGGCGGCGGCGGCGGCGAGGGGCGGGGAGCGCAGCGGCCGGAGCGAGCGAGCCGGGAGCCGCCGGCCGGCCGCCTGCACTAGTGCCGGAGCGCGTGCGGGAGGGAGCGAGGGAGACACACGCACTCACACACCCGCACACGCGGTAGCGCCGCGCGGGGAGGGGAGGCGGCGAGGGGAGGGGAGGGGAGGGCAGCCGCTCACCGCCGCCCACGTTTACACGCCCGGGCGCCCGGGGGAGGGGGGCTCCTCTTCACTGCTCCCCCCCTCGCGGCGGCACTTGAAGCTCCGCGTCACCAGAGCCGAAGACTCCGCTTCTTGGAAACGGCGAAACCGGCGGCGGAGAGGGGCCCGGGAGCGGGGCGGGAGTGTCCCCTCTGGAGCCGGCCGGCGGCTGGGCCAGACCTCCGCTGCCTTTGCCCCGTCCGGCCCTCGGCGAGGGTCCCACCTTACCCAAGCCCCGGACGGTGCGCTGCCTGAGCCGGGACTTGGGGGATCTGCAAGCCTTTGCCTCTCCCTAGTGGCGACGCTCGAAGCGGAGGGAGGAGGCCAAACCCATTGCTACAGGTTCCTAAACTGAGACCAGGGGGTCAAGCGGCTTGTCTGCGGTTATAGGGCTGCCAGTGAGCTGGGCCTGCACTCTCTTCCCCTTGGGCACGCTCCTCTCCACCCCGCCAACAACACGGACACAGGCGCGAGGCAACCCCAGCGCTGGGTGGCACCTTTTATTGCCTCTTCCCGGGGCTTTTTCCAGAGCATTGGGGCAGAGTTAGACAAGCTGCCTGAGCCTCTAAGACTCAGCTTTGAAATCCCTCTGCTGTAGGTGATGGGGTGGGGGGGGGAGTGCAGAGAGGGAGGTGTTCCTGTGTGCTTGCTCATCGGATCTGTGGAATGGAGTCCTCCCAGGTCTCACTCCTAAGCCTTGAGGCCACCCCAAGAGGGAGTCCTAATCATCATCTTTGGCATGCGTCCATGGAGGAGATGGGGGAAATGAGAGCAAGAAGCAGGGGCCACTGCCAAAATTCTGCCTGCGTGTCCTGGCCTTTTGTGCCAGTGCCAGCGTGTTCAGGTTGAAGGCAGGGGCAGTTGTCAGAGTGTGGGCAGGAGAGATTGTGGGAAGGTTGTCCATTAAGTCCCACTTGTGCCTGATCCAAACTGAGGATCCCCCATGCCAGAAAGGCAGAGAGCCTCTGCTTGGAATTCCATCATGGATAAATTGGAGCTGGAGCCCAGATTCCAAGACACCAGAGGCAGATCCTGGGATGCCTTCCCTCCCTCTTCCTCTGCGCTTCCTTGCATTCTCTCGACTGCATCTCACCTGCCACTCTCTTCTTAGTGCTTCTGTTCAATAAACACCTGTGTAGCACGTACTGTCCACCAGGCACTGATAAGTGCTGGGATAAAAGATGAGTAAGCCAATCCCCTTCCTCATGGAGGGAAACTTGCAGAGCCCTCTGGAGACAGCTGAACAATTGTTTACCATGTCCATGGTCAAGTCCCATATAAAGGTGGGCACACAATGCTCTGCGAGCACAGATGTCAGGCTCCTAGCCTAGCCCTGGAGGGGCAAGGTCGGGGTCAAAGGCAGCTTTCTCCACGAGTTAATGAGCAGATTCTTGAATGAATAATTAAGAATTAATACAGCAAACAGAGGGGAAGGACACTGGCAGCAGAGGGAACATCATCAGCAAAACCAGAAAGGTGCGAAGTGGTGATTGGGGGTGAGCAAGAGGTGCAGCAGTTGAGCAGAAACTCCGAGGGAGTCTTCCAAATAAAGCTGGCAGGAGGGCATTATATCTCCTGCCAAAGAACTTGAATTGATTCTGCAGTTGACGGAGAGCTATTGGTGGGTTTTACTCAAGGGGAAGCCACTGTCAGATTTACACATTCTCTGGCTCTCTAAGTCAACTGGAGTAAGCAACACTGCATGGGAGAAGAGCAATTTGGAAGCTCTTCTGATGATCCAGGTAAAAGTTGACGAAGGGCCGAAGTCGAGTATTGGGAGTCGGTGCCCATAGTGGAGAATGATTAGCATGGTCAAAAGAGCTGGTTCAAGACGGCATTAGCAATGGGCATGCTGAAATGCCTTTAAGAGCCCAGAGTGGAGAGAGCGCATGCATGTGAACAGGGGGAGGGGCAGTGGGAGAGGGAGAGAGAGAATCTCAAGCTCAACCCTGAGATCATGACCCTAGCTGAAATCAAGAGTCAGACGCTTAACCCAGTGAGCCACCCAGGCACCCAACTCTGTGCATTTCTAAGTCATTTCCTGCCTTCTCTCCTCTGAGCTTTCACCGCCCCTTCCTTAGTCCAGAATTGCTGATCCCGTATCTGAGAGCTTCCTAGCAAGGGGTAGAAACATGTCTTCCTCATGTGGGACTCTTAACAAGACTTGATCAGTGGTACTGAGTAGGGAAAATTGCTTTGGATTCTCAGATGGTCCCCCTGACAAATGTGTTCTGAACCCTTGTACTCACAGAGGGTAACATCAGTAAACCCACAGAAAATAATGGTATCTCAGAGCTGGACAGGATCTTCAAGGTTATTGATTCCAACCCTTACTATAGTGCATTATATATTTATTTTTTTAAGTTTTATTTATTTATTTTTTAGTAATCTCTGCACCCAACATGGGGCTTGAACTCACCACAGGGAGATCAAGAATCACATGCTCATCTGACTGAGCCAGCCAGGCATCCCCACATTCTATTTCTTCCCCCCCCTGCATTCTATTTCTTTGTTTTTCTTTTTTATTGTTATGTTAATCACCATACATTACATCATTAGTTCTTGATGTAGTGTTCCATGATTCATTGTTTGTGCATAACACCCAGTGCCCCACGCAGAACGTGCCCTCTTTAATACCCATCACCAGGCTAGCCCCTCCCCCCACTCCCTTCCCCTCCAGAACCCCCAGTTTGTTTTTCAGAGTCCATCGTCTCTCATGGTTCGTCTCCCCCTCCGACTTACTCCCCTTCATTCTTCCCCTCCTGCTATCTTCTTCTTTTTCTTTTTTCTTAACATATGTTGCATTATTTGTTTCAGAGGTACAGATCTGTGATTCAACAGTCTTGCACAATTCACAGCGCTCACCATAGCACATACCCTCCCCAATGCCTATCACCCAGCGACCCCATCCCTCCCACCCCCCACCACTCCAGCAACCCTCAGTTTGTTTCCTGAGATTAAGAATTCCTCATATCAGTGAGGTCATACCACATTCTATTTCTTATTGACACTTCTAGCCCTCCTGGTTTGCCCTTTGTCGTTGACCAGGTTGGTTGGCAACCAACCAATACCCATTTGTCTACCAACATCTATTTTTCTCCTTTCTCCTTCTGGTTTCAATACCTGAATTGTTGACAGGATGAAACTATCCTTCCTTTGTGGATTGAACTTATTGAAAAGTGCTTAGAGAAGAGTTACCTTTTTCAACACCTCTACCAACTTCAGACAGCCAGTCCATAGGCTCGAGAGAACATGACCCAATCTCTCTGGCTCTTGGAGGGTAAATCCTAATTGGGCTAAGGCGACCGTCAGAGTCCCATTCCCCTGAGTCCAGTGATTGGTTAAGAATGAGCACATGATCCATTTCCAGCCAATACAAAGTGAGGGAAGTGTTGGGAGAGTCTGGGGAAATTTTCCTTGTTCTGAAAATTAGTGGTCATGCCTCTACTTTTTAAAGAGTTGTTTCTGTGAATGTTCTGACCTCACAGGGAGGTGTCGGGGTCAGGGGGTGGGGGAACCCGTCCTTAGTCGAAGCTGGTATTAACTTCCATCGTCATTAGTGCTGCTTACTGCCTCTCTCTGCCTTCTAGGCATACAGTAGAATGGCAATTCCTGGCCCATTTGTGAGTAGGAGGGTCGACAAATGGTCGGCAGGAATGATGTATGTTATTTCTGAACCAGAGCATTTAATCACCACTTCAAGACACTCTAGAGTTCCCATTTTCTTCTGGCATGTGATCAGCAATGTTCTATGTGGGAGTGGCTTTATCAGCCTATAAATGATGACAGTAGGGATGGCCCCCTAGTTAATGAAAATGGTGCCCGGCCATGGACATGGAGTAAAAATACACTTTTTTCCCCTTAAAGCCACTGGAATTGGGTCTGTTACTGCAGCATATCCTAGCCCATCCTGATTTATACACTGAAGATGACGGATGGAAGGATGGAAGAAACATTATTGAGCCACTCTTGGATCTATGCCTGGGGTTCTCACAACTCTGGTCTTCCAGTAATGTGAAATAATTAAATTCCCTTTTATTGAAGCCTCTTCGAATCCAGAGTTTCTCTGACATGCAGCCCAACACATCCTAATGGATATATCACATATTCTTCATCTCCATTCTGACTTTCTCTAGAGTTTCTAGCTAGTTATGCAACTTTGAGCAAATCCTACCGCTTCCATGGAATTTGGTTTTCTCCTCTATAAAGTGGGAGCTAAGTGGAGGGAATGTTTCTAACAAGCCACCTCCGTTGTATCTTCCCATTGTGAGTCTTTACCGTGGCCCCCAATTATAAGCATGCCCTCATGGCCCTGCATGGTCTGGTCCCCTGCTATTCTTTGAAGCTCCTGTCTTCTTCTGTCCTTACTCCCTCCCTCCAACTGCAATGGTGTCCTTGCTCTTCCTCAAAGCCTTTCCACTTGCTCACTGCCTGGAGCCCCTTCAGGCCCCGATGTATGCAGGATTTTTTTTCTCCAACCTCCCTACGTTTCTGCTCAAGCATCACTTAGAGAAATTCCCCTGGCCCTCCTGATGAAAACACTACAACCACCACATCACTACCTGCCATTTCTTCTTCCACTGTGACCACCTTCTCCCTCCCATGATGCATCATCATGGCATATTGTCACTAATTGTTACACATTCATTTAGCTATTTTTTAAAAGTTCTCAGGGTGCCTGGCTGGCTCAGTCAGAAGAGCGTGCGACTCTTGATCTTGAGGTGGTGAGTTCAAGCCCCACGTTAGGTATAGCGATTAGTTAAATAAAGAAAACTTATAAAAAATTTGAAAAATAAAATAAAAGCTCGCCTCTCACCTGCCACTAGAATACCCACTCTTGCTTGAACGTTGCTGCTATTTTGTTGACTGCTGTATTCTCAGTGTCTGGAACAGCGCTTGGCACACAGTAGGCTGTGGTGGGCACAGAAGGACACATCTCCAGCTGTCAGCTCCGCTAGGGACACAGCCTTCTCCTCCAAGGAACACAGGCTTCCTTCTCCCAAGTGGCCCACATCCAATGACTAATCAAATTGCAAATACAAAGGCCTAGCTATTTTAGCCCAATGCAGGAACTCGGATGGGCCATATTTTCTCCAAAGACCCATTCTCCCTATGACCGGCGCTTTGCTGGGCCATTATTAAATCTGCACAATCCTGCCCTCTCCCCCTAAAAAAAGCCTGTCAACGTTTGCCTCAGCCTCTGCTTCAAGAGATCTGAGATCACACCATCAGCATTCAGGAAATATGTGTTGAATGAGTGAATGAGTCTATGAGCCCCAAGTTCCCTCAGTGGCATCCCTGTACGTGACCATATGGCTTTTGCTTTAGGACATCCAGTGATAAGTTAGAAACTATCTCCTAAGGCCATCCATTCCAATGAGAGATAGTTCTAATAGTGGAAAATCAGAGTGCAATGCATGTTGTTATTTTTGCTGACTGGCAAATCAATTTATTGGTTCATACTTCATTCTTCATTCTTCACACCTGTACTAGTTAGGATGACTTTTGGCACCCATGTGGAATACTTCATACATAGTTTAGTTAATTTTATGGAGCTGCAGCCATGACTCCAGCTTTTTGAGCAATTGGGGAACTTGTCATCTGATGTGTTAATTCTCCCAACATTCTTTCCCCCTTTTTTTTTGAGCCAGGGTCTCAAATCTTTATTCAGAGACTTACCCTCCACTACGCTCATTACATGGGGTCTGTACAGGATTGCACATGACCCAGATTTAAGCCTAACGGCACATCTTAACTGCTTATTCTGCAGACTTAGAGAAAGTAAGCCAGTGGAGGAAGCCCATCCGGTCAGATGAACCACAGGACTTGTGTGGGCAGGACTGAGGAAGATGATCACTCTTCCTTCTGGGAGGAGGCAAACATGGCATCATGACAACTATCTTGCCTTGGGAAGGGAGAACCCAGAGCTGCTGAGGTCCCCACAGGAAGCCAGAGAAAGGAGCCAGCAGGATACTGGACCGAGCCAAGAGATGGAAAGAAACAGCCTTATTGGCACCATTTGAATCTTGAATCTAGCTTCATCTGAAGCCTGCCTACACCTGCACTTTTATGTTGTGTGAGCCAATATATCCCTACTTTAACTAAGCTCTTTTTCACTGGATTGTCTGTCTGCAGCTAGAAGCATTTTAACTGATGACCGCTGACCTCATAGTTGATCAACATGACTGGAGTCTTACGTTGGAAGAAGTGGTTTTGGCCTCCTCTGAATAACCTCACACGTGGCAGGTGAGGACTGGGGGCTGGGGTTGAAAGAAGCAGGCCAGGTCATGCCTAATTAGAACTCTAGAATTGTGGCATTTTAGAAGTGGATGGGCGCACAAGCATTTATGTCCTCCGGACTCTTCTCAGCCTATATCTGATCAGCCAGACATGTGAGGGCAGGAATGACCTCCTATTACTGCTACGGCTAGCCTGGCCTAGGATCAATTCATCTCTGCTTTCATCTATTCATATTTTGTCATTCATTCCGTCTCTCCGTCTTTCAATGAATATTGAATGAGCCCTGCTAGGTGCTAGTCAAAATATGAACAAATAAATTGCATTTTCTGACCTGCCATCTGGAGCCCTACTTGGGGACTCATAGAATACCTTCCTTCTACCACAAACCAGGTGTTATCTACTGACAGTTGGTGTCCCTCCAAAATTCATACATTGAAGTTTAAGCCCCAACGTGATGGTATTTGGAGGTGGGGTCTTTGGGAGGTAATCAGGTTTAGATGAGGTCGTGAGGGTGAGCCTCCCCACTCCCCCCTGCCCCGGGCCAATGGAGTTAATTCACTTATAAGAAGAGGAAGAGGGGTGCCCGGGTGGCTCAGTTGTTTAAGCATTTGACTCTTGATTTCGGCTCAGGTCATGATCTCAGGGGCATGAGATTGAGCCCCACGTTGGGCTCCACACTGAGTGTGGAGTCTGCTTGAGATTCGCTCTCTACCTCTGCCCCTCCCCCCCACTCGTGCTCTCTCTCTCTCTCTCTCAAGAGTGATCTCTCACCAGACACCAACCCTGCTGGCACCTTGATCTCATATTTTCATTTTCTCCTTTTGTTTTTTTAAAGATTTTATTTATTTATGTAGAGAGAGAGAGAGCATGTGTGCAGGGGGAGTAGGGGGGAAGGACAAAGGGAGAGAGAGCATCTCAAGCAGGCTCCACGCTCAGCACAGAGCCGGATGTGGGGCTCGATCCCAGGACCCTGAGATCATGTCCTGAGCCAAAATCGAAAGTCGGATGCTTAACTGACTGAGCCGCCGAGACATCTCTTGCATTTTCAGTTTCTAAAACCGTGAGAAATGGACTATTCTTTAATACATCCAATTGTTGATATTTTGTCATGGCCGCTGGAGCTAATTAAGACATCAGAGGTTGGGAGGAAAAAAATACCTCTCTGAGAGGACTTCAGAAATGAAGTCCCCACCAGCTGAATGTCCAGCAGCTCCCTAGGACCCAGATTCTTACAGTTAGGTCGTGAGCTACACCGCCAGGAGGAAGCCTTAGCAGATTCCGAGCACCTCAGGAGATATTCTGGAAACATAATTGAAGAGTCTAGTGTGTGCACCACCTGTGAGCTCAATATCTTAACAGCTTCTTGAGAAATATCCCCCTCCCCCTTAAGGGACTGCTCTCCATTATGATGATCTAGAACTATAGAATGTGGTTTGGTCCATGTTTATTGCAACCTTATTAGCAATGAGAGGTGAGTGTGCATGCACTTTTATACTTTTCACTCCAAATGGACACTTTTAGCTGCAGAGCATTACATTCAGTCACTCCTTGTGGCTAGTACAGGCTATAACAACGCCCATGCTTTAACTCTGTACTCCCGTGCCCACGGCAGACATCACTAATCAATTACAGAACCTTTCCTGCTGTGACCCCCGTCAGAGCCTCAGAAAGCCCTTCAACACCCAAAGCTCCACATAGCCAACAGGGATTAACTAGAGTTGGAATGAGTACAAGGATATAAATCCTATTTGCCTAACTGCTCCGTGAGAAGCTACAGAATGGTTCAAGCACAGTTCTATCACTTTATGTAGACACGGTTTCAGAATGCCACTCCAATTATGAAGCTTTATCGCCCCGAAATGAAATATTTATGAAAGGAAGGGGGTGAGACCGTGAGGGACACCAACGTCATCGGTTATTATGTGTTTTTTTCCTGAAAGATGTCGCTGATTTACAGCTAGAGGAAATGCACACCGGGGTTAGTTCTTCCAGAGAAATGTGAGATGAAGAGTGCGCCCAACGAATGCCAAGGATAATCACCACAAAGCCATTCCCAGATATTCATGTGCAAATTCTGTGCATCACTATTACATTTTCTGTTTGGTTGGAATTTTTTGACATTTTATTCAAAACCACCACGAATTCACCTACTAAAATATGTTTCCCTATAAAACTGAACACATTACACATAGATGTGATATTTTCTTGACATAAGATTCATACCGACCTTCATTCTGTATCAGTATAAACTCTTTTCTCATCCTTCTGTGTCCTACCTTTTAGATGGTGTCTTTTGTGTCTTTTGTCACTTGGGTCACCTTGAATTCTGTGTCCGACTTTCATGAAGTTGAACAGGCCATAGTCAATAGTATCTTCAGTAGAATAGGTACTCATGATTAAAAAAAAAAAACACTAAAAAAATGGTTGGTGTGGCCTTTCTTTTTCCTTTAAAGGAAAAAAAATTGAATAAACTAATTGGATCTAACTCACTGATCTAATCTAATTGACTGAGCACAAATTGGTCATTAATACAGCCAAATGAATAAACAGCAATTCTTGATCCTGCATCAGGATGTAGACACTATCTGGACAGACCATCTGTTGGTTGGGTGCCAAGCTCAGGGTGAATCACTGAATAGACAAATGCCATCATTAAAATAACAGAGGTAACTGGGCTGAAAAGGACCAATTTTATTATTGTTAACTCCCATCAATTTTCAAAATTACTAACTTGATCCTGGAATTACTTTCCAGTGGACAGACATCCATTCTGACATCATGAGCCTTGAAGAAGACACTGAATAACCCCATCTGCAGACATACCCTGTGCTAAGGTAGGACCTGCTGGAGCCAGGTACCAATGAAAGGAGGAAAGGCTGGTCCAGAGATGCTTGGCAAAGGAATTTCTGGAGCTAGTTGGCCAAAGAGCCTGAGAACCACTTATTCAACCTTTGCATGATGGTCTGGTTTTTATTTTATTTTGCAGATCTTAGCTCGACACCTGGTGTGCCTGTTCATTCCACCTTCCTATTCATTCCCCAACCCCCAGGCCCAACTCCATCTCCTAGAATCTCAAGCTTGGAGGGAGGAGATGAACCCCCTCCAACTCCTTCTCCAGGAGGAGTCACCAGAGGCTGAAGGGCAGTGTCATGGTGGTGTTGCTGTGGCAACTGGACAGTTGCAAATCAAAGAGAAAAACTGGGACCAGGAAAATCCTGAGACACACATCATTGACATTGTGCTCAGGCCATTTGCAAAGGGTACCAACTCAGTGAAATCACATGTGGGGAATGAAGCAGAAGATCCGTTGAGAACCAGGCAGGCAGCCCAGGAAGGTTGCAGTGGAGAAGGAGGTCAAGGCAGGGTGGTGCATTAAATCCAGCAGACCTGGGAGATCTCCGAGCAAGAAAGGTGATGATTCAGCACCCATCCAGCGGTTGGGTAGAAGGACGTCCACAGGAACTGACAGGCAGGGCAAGACATCATCCCTGGGTCCATTCACAGTGACAGGGAACCTGGCAAAGAAGTGGCTTATAAGCCTTTGGCATGAACAGGTATCGATTCTAATGCATGGGCTCTCCAGGGCTGGCAGGGGGACATAGCTGGAGACCCAACTGGTGTGTGGAAGAAGTCCCACCAGGCCAAGTGTGACAAGAGTCTGTGCCCAGTTGGCTTCCATTCACCTGTCTTGTTGACGGCACTCAATCCTCACATACATCACAAAGGAACTTACGAAATTGGTCTTAATGCTCATCTTCAGGTTGCTTATTGTCCTATTTCATAGTTTCCTTATTTTTGCTCTATCACCTTTATAGAAATGACAGAGTGGAGGACAGTGGTTTGCAACCTGGGGGTGACGGGGAGTTGAAATGATAGCAAAAGTGTGTGTGTGCGTGCGTGCGCGCGTGCGCGCCGCACACACGTGCTATTTTTAGGAGACGTTTCATCAGATAGGTGAATTCAGACCAGAAGAATAAAATGAGAACATTACTATAGGACGAAAAGCCAAAAACTTAAATTCAGGAGACCTGAATTCCAATCCTGAGGCTACTTTTTACTAGTTCAGCAACTAGTGTGTGACCTCCTGGGGGACAGTTTCCTTTGCTGTCAAAAAGAGAAGGTAATTCTGGCCTTTCAAACAACACAGGGTGTGTGGATCAAATGAGATCATGAATGGTAAAGTATTTTGGACACTCAGAAGTTCAACAAAAGTGTTCATTTCTCTTATTCTGCCAAATCTCTCAGTTACACAAAAAAACATAAGGGCTGGATCAAAAGTCAAACCAAACCAGCCTTGGCAGCAAGGGACATGATGTTTCTGAGACCACACATGTCCTCTATGATATTTTAGTCTTTCTGAATTTCTTATTTGCTCTGTGCAAAAGTGCACATTATGGCTGCTATCCAGTTTATTAAAGCAATTATCTGGATATTCGAACAGACGCGTTTACATACTCTGGTTTCGCCATTTCTATCTCAACCTTATTCTCCTTATTGGTATATAAAAATTGCTGAGGGCACAGCCCTTGTATGGACAGCTGCCCTTGGAGAATGATTGTTCTAGGAGATTTCTGACACAGCTCCGCAAGACATGGACTGTTATTGGCCCCTGTGGACAGTGAACTTGGAATAAATGATGGAATGATTCCATATCTTCCCTCCAGTGGAGAAGGGCTTTGACCCAGGTAGAGCCCTGGATGATTCTGGAATCTGAGACCAGAGTGAGCCCAGCTAGAAAATTAAATAAGGAGCCAGATCGGAAGATCGGGAAAGAGCCAGAGTGAGGACCCAGAGGGACAAAGTTACACTTTATTACCAAGAGAGTAACACTTTTTAATTGGTTAACACAACAAATAAAGAGGTGGCAGCCTTAGCTTGCTTCCGATTTGCTCATGCACCAAATAGGTTTGAGAGAACAAAATGCTCTCCTCACTTAATTTAGAAGTTGTGATTTTGATTAGAAAACAAAGGGCCACACAGGAGACAAAAACATGAAACAGAAGGAGGCTTCTAACTGATAACAACTGAGTTTATTAGAAAGTCTCCTTAAAGGCAAACAAAATGAACTGAAAATAACTTAATTAATTCAACATTAAGAGGAAAATCCTAGTCTTATGAAAAAGAAAAACCATTCTCCGTTGGATGCAGCATGGAAGACAGGCTTATGAGGACTATTTGATTTTGAATAATGCGTATGTCAACTTCGTGGATTCTTCCCCAAATTTGCTCCTTTCCCTCTACGGCTCAGACATGCAACTCTGTCAACAAGCCCAGAACAAATAAATTGGATAGCTGAAAATATTGCTTGCATTTCCAAAGGAGACGACCTGAAATTATAGGCATTTGGAACGGCATTAAATTTTAAAAACACAGCTTGCGGCCACTGTAATTTTTTTACAGTCTGACAAGGTGGTCGCAAGGCTTTGGATTCTGATGACAAATGTAAGTTTTTTTTCTTTTTTTTTTTTACCAGGCTGGACCCACTTCCATATTATAGTTGACATTTATGGTTCTAAACAACGCTATTAATACGTTATAATTAACGAAAACCCATACTTTATTCTACTTTCTTTAGTTTTCCCCTAGTGTCCTTTTTCTGTTCCAAGATCCTACTCAACACACTATGTTCCATTTACTCCTCATGTCTCCTTAGGCTTCTCTGGACTGTGACACTTTCTTAGACTTTCCTTGTTTTTAATGACCTTGACAGGCTTGAGGAGTACTGGTCAGGTATTTTGTAGAACGTCCTTCAACTTGGGTTCGTCTGATGATTGTTCTCATGGTTTGACTGGAATTAGTGGGGTAAGAAGACCAGTGAGGTGAAGTACCATTGTCATCCTATCAAAGATATATGCTATTAGTAAGTTTTAACAATAATGATGTTAACTTGGATCACCCCTGCTGAGGGAGTGTTGTCGGATTCCTCCACTATGAAGTTGGTTTTTTTTTCTCTTCATACTATACTCTTTGGAAGGAAGTCCCTCTGTGCAGGTCACAGGTAAGGAGTAGGGAGTTACTCTGTCACTCTCCACTTCCAGGAAGGGCTCACAGACACATAAATTATATGGAATTCTTCTGTATATGGGACTTGTCTCTTCTCCACTTATCTATATGTTCAATCATTTCTTTTTTTTTTTTTAGATTTTATTTACTTATTTGAGAGAGAGCGAGATCATGAGCAGGGGGAGGGGCAGAGGGAGGAGAGAGAACCAGACTCCCCACTGAGCAGAGAGCCCAACATCAGACTCCATCCCAGGACCCTGGGATCATGACCTGAGCCAAAGGCAGATGCTTAACCCATTGAGCCACCCAGGCGCCACTCAATCATTTCTTTACATCACTATGGACTCACCGATACTTAAACTTTAACTTATAATCCGATAGTACATTCTGAATTTTGTATGCAAATGGTTTGTCCACTGGGAGCTCATTCAGTTTGGTCTTATGTCCACTTGGCATATATCCGTTGGGTATTTGCTGTTGTGTTGTCTCGTTTTCCAGCACTTCCTTATTCTTCAGCACTATGAGACCTCAGGGCTAAAGTACATTCCCTGCCCTACCCCTAGACTCAGCCATTTCCCTAAAGGAATCCTTATTCCTTTTATGGAAGAATGGCATTATCTCTCTTTGTTTGAAAAACACCCATTTATACCACTTTCTTCCAGTCCGTCCATTGTCACCATCACCTTACCAACCGGTACTTTTCCCTGATTCTTTACTAATTTTTTTTTTAGTGCCTTCAGATTTTTTTTTAAGGTTTATTTATTTATTTGAGAGAGAGAGAGAGAGGGCGCATGCAGGGGCAGGGGGAAAAAGAGAGAGAGAATCTTCAGCAGACTCCATGCCAAGCGTGGAGCCCAATGCAGGGCTGGATCTCACGACCTTGAGATCACAACCTGAGTCAAAGTCAAGAGTCAGAAGCTTAACTGACTGAGCCACCTTTAGTGCCTTCAAAATCTGCCTCACGGATGCCTCTAAGATTGGAGATGTTCATCACATTTGGAGCCCTTTCTCGACTACCTCTCACTTTTCATTCATATTTCCACTGAACATCACATCTTCCCCTCTCTGGAACCTGTGTAGTGTCAGCTGTAAGTTGGGGAGAAGGGACTACAGAGAAACGCTAAGAGAGGAAGTGTACTCAAGCTATCTCTTGGGTGGCATATTATTTTTAATTAATGCCGCTGCCATTCTCACTCTCCAGGCCAAATTAATGCAACAAGAATTGTGTTGGCATCTGTGGCAGCAAATGGAGAGGAACAGCAGTTTAAAAGGAGGGGTGACAGCTCCCCACCCCCAATCTGGGTACACTTTGGAGCAAGACACAATTCACATGCAGGCTGCCAGGATGTGGCAAGTCTACGAGTTGGAACTCGAAGGCTCCAGGAACACATTTCCTCCATGACTGGCAACAATTCCTACTCTCCATGACACTGAGAGGTTTTGAAGAAGATTCTTGCTTGAGGAGTTCCCTGTAGTCTGACATACAGCCAGCTTATGGGGAGCAAGGGAGTGGGGCAGGACTGAGTACCCTCAACACCTTGCTGTTCATTTCCAGAAAGAACAGAGATCACAGGGAGCATCCACTCCCCTCTTCAGCTCAGTCCTTCCTTCCTTGCCCCATTATGCTTCAAATCACCACCCCTAAGAAAGCCAGCTGGTTTCCTTTAAGATCGGCTAAAAAGAGTTCTCAGGGGCCAAATGCACTCCAGTGTCCATGGTCCATGCAAGATGTACAAAGGGGAACATGATAAGGCTCGTGGTCCAGTGCAAAGACAATATTAGACTAAGCAGATAATATCAGACTATGCATTATCTTTAGTGTCTAGACCAATATTTATGGATTACGTTATGTACGTATACCCTGTGGCTTTTATCAATTTTTTATTTAATTACCTTTGGTTTTTAGACACACTTATTATTTATTGCCTTTTGATTTCTCAAATAACATGTGAATGCATTCTACTTGTAAAAAATTAAAACATTACATGGGGCGCCTGGGTGGCTTGGTCGGTTAGGCATCTGTCTTCAGCTCAGGTCATGATCTTGGGGTCCTGGGCTCGAGCCCCACGTTGGGCTCCCAGCTCAGCAGGGAGTCTGCTTCTTCCTCTCCCTCTGCCCCTCCCGCAACCCATGCTCACTCTCTCTCTCTCTCCCTCCAAATAAATAAATAAAATCTTTTTAAAAAATTAAAACATTATAGATGAAGTGAAAGGTCCCTTTTACAAACATACCACGTATACCTACCTATACCTCCCCCTTCCCAAATCCTGAGGCAAATGCCTTGAGATTTATTGTCTGTCTTCCCAGAGAAAAGGTATGTTTTTTTAAAAAGATGTTCAAATTCAGGACAGTCTAATTCAAAAGGGTACACCTGACAATAACCACCTTATCTCTCCTTTCTCCTCCCATTCTTTCCCACCTGTCACTTAGCCTGGGTTGGTGATAAAACTCCAGGCAATGCTTAGAATGTGGATGAACCAAGATGGTTCCTGTCAAAATGGAAGAATCAGAATTGAAGACAGAGGCTGGGACTGGGGGAAGTGTGCAGATTTCCTCATCTATGAATTCAGGCCGGACCGGGTCAAGGGGACCCACCAGTGAAATGAGCAGGGAACAAATATCACCAAGAGAAGCAGTAGCCAAGAGAAGCAGTAGGGGAGAGAACGCAAAACCAGGGAAACGATCCAAGCTGGGATGGAGACTGGAGGACCATGGTTCTCAGGCCCAGGTGGGACTGGAACAAAGCAGAGGCATCCTGGCAAAGCCAACTTTTGAGCAGACCATGGCCACAGGCGAGAGGATGTGTGTTCTCAAAGGAGAGGTTTGGTTTGACCGAAGACTTCCCACCGTGGATGTCCTTTCACACTTTGTATTACACAATACCCAGATCGAGAAACAGAACATGGCCAGGAACACAGAAGCCCCTCTCCCTGGCCCCTCAAAAAAACTTGAGGTTTTCCTTGGCACCCCCTATTCAAGCTCTTTTGTCCTGGTTTCAAAGAATCCCAAAGGGTTCAGTAGGACGGAAGAGGGAGGGAGGAGTGTGTGTGTGTGTGTGTGTGTGTGTATTGGGGGAAGGGAGCTCTCCTTTTCCTGTGTAACAGGGACAAGATTTTTTACACATGAATATGCTTGTCTCTTTTGTAAACCTTCAATGTCTATGACCTGCTCCCTAATTGACTCACTCTTTCTGCCCTGAAAGCAGAGAGATAGAGAGATGAGAGGGAGCACCTGGCTGGCTCAGTTAGAAGAGCCTGTGACTCTTGACCTCTGGGTCGTGAGTTCAAGCCCCACGTTGAGGGTAGAGATGACTAAAAAAATAAATAAATACATAAACTTTAAAAATAAAATAAAACCTAAAGGAAACAGAGAATGGGGACAGACCAGACTATGAAACAAGTAAGCCTATTTCCCCTTCTAGAATGTCTCTCTCTGTATATAGTTACGACATGTAGAATCAAGACACACGGAGCCACCCTGCATGGCTAGGAAGGTGGGGGGCACTGGCTGGGCTGCAGGCAGGTCTGGCTCGGTCTCCGAGGCCACCCTCACACCCCACGGTATATGGACACTGCCTTGGGTGCCATGAGGCCCACTGGGAGGAGGTTCAGGTGCTCACACAGCAGAGCCTGAGCGGCGGGCAGCCTTGGGAGGGCGACCAGATTGAAGATGTAGCAAAGACACGGGGAGGAATGCAGCATCCACAGGAGCAGAGAGGAGGTCAAGGCAGCAGTGATGGGCCCTGGGCCCTGACCCAGCCAAGAGAGGAAAGACCCCAGAGCTTCAGCCACGGCCACCGGCAGCAAATACCCATAGGACATCTGGTGACGGGCTCACGCTCAGGAAAGTGCTATGGGTTCCTTGGGGCCCATGTAAGTGCCTCCGCTTGCCTGGATCCTACCCTTTATCACCAAAGGGGACAGGGAATCATCACTGACCTTCTTTTGTGTTTTCTAGGCCACAGATCATTGCAGCCTTGCCGGGTGCGCTGGGCACGCCCACCTCGCCCCTCACCGATGTCGTCCTCCAGAAACAGGTGCAGATACCTCTGGCTCTTTCTCCCAGTGTTGTCCTCCTTGCATCTTCCCTGGGACAGGCATTGTGAGCAGCTCAGTCTTTTATGGCCGCTTCCCCAGGGGGAAGGTTCTGGTTGCGGGGTGACCCAGCTCCATAGGGCAGCTCTGCCAGCAGCCTGGGCCCTCCAGGTCTCCCCCTGGCATTGTAGGACCAGGAAAGAGGGAGCCCACCCCTGCCTCTGAACAAGGCTCCCGCAGAGCTGCTCCTGAGAGCCGAGCGGAAACAAGCCAGGGATTGTTCCCTGCCCTCCCAGCCTCCCCTCTGAAGCTGTGCCAAGTAGGCAGGACGCTTCTGCCTGAGCTAACTTGATAATCATGGGGCACGATGGCAGGAAGAACTCCACTCTAAGGCACAGCCCCCTCCGGAGCCTTTCTGGACTGCTAGGCGTGGAGATGAAGAGACACCAACCCAGGCCAGTCTAGGAACAACACGGGTACTGACTCAGATTGCAGGCTCCCGCTTGTCCTGGGGAACAGCAGGCAGGCTCAGCCCCCAGACTGGGGACCCTAGTCAGCATGAATGACTCAAGGCCGTCCTGATGCCACAGGACATTTTCTCTTCAATAAAGACCCTTCTCTTAGTGTAGGGTGCCATTTCTTGTTACTATCTCTGCAAGGCCTTTCATTTCAGTTTTCAGAATTTCATATGCTCAGTTTGTGCATCTCAGCACAGGGTCCCTTCCTGTATCCATGGGCTGCTGGAGCTGGGATAGGTCAGCCGGGAGAGTCCATGCTTACTTATCATGTCACACCGTCAATAATTTTAATGGGAAAATATTGATTGCAATTACAAAGAAAAGCAGGTTGAAAGTGAGCTGTGAGCAGGGCCTGTGACCACGACCTGAGCGGAAATCAAGGGTCAGACACCCAACCGACTGAGCCACCCAGATGTCCCCATAAATAAAATCTTAAAAAATAAATAAGTAAATAAAGTGATGTGTGAGCTCAAAGGAAGGTCATTGGCTTGGGGAATTGGGAAGGTCTCACACGTCTCCTAGGTGGTAAAAATGACCAGAAGATTTACATTGTGCCTGACTATGTCATTCTGCTGAAATACACACAGAAATCCATTCACTGTAGGGTAGTGGGAAGGTTCTTGAGCCCAAAGTCGAGGCAAGGTACAGTATCCTTAATCTGTAAAACAGGAAGAAAATTCCAGTCCTCACATCCATAGCTCTCACTTCTCCTACAAAATGCATTAAGAGTGTACACTTTTGGGTGCCTGTGTGGCTCAGTCGTTAAGCGTCTGCCTTCGGCTCAGGTCATGATCCCGGGCTCCTGGGATCGAGCCCCACATCGGGCTCCCTGCTCAGCGGGAAGTCTGCTTCTCCCTCTCCCACTCCCCCTGCTTGTGCTCTCTCTCTCACTGTGTCTCTCTGTCAAAATAAATAATAAAATCTTTAAAAAAAAAAGAATGTATACTTTTCAGGGTGCCTGGGTGACACAGTCAGTTAGGGGTCTGACTCTTGGTTTTGGCTCACATCGTGATCTAATGGTTGTGGGATTGAGTCCTGCATTAGGCTCCGTGCTTGGCTCAGAGTCCGCTTTGGGTTCTCTCTCCCTCTCCCTCTGCTCCTCCCACTGGTGCTCTCTCTCTCAAATAAATAAATAATCTTTAAAAAGAGTGTACATTTTTCAACCACCACACTTGGGGAGTATGCATGTCACATTTCTTGATTTTTTTTCTGAGTTAAAAAGAACAAACCTGATCCATCGGGTCTTACTAAAATTAACTTCTATTCTGTGAGAGTCACTGTTATGAGAAAGAAATGATGAGCTAACGGACTGGAAGAAAATATTTGCAAATCACATGTCTGACAAAGGAGTGGTATCTAGAATTTATAAAGAGACTCAAAAGTCAATAGTAAAAAGCAAAAACATCCAACCAGAAAATGGGCAAAACCATAAGCAGGCATTTCACTGAAGAGGATATACAGAAGGCATATAAGCTCAGCACCATTAGCCATTAGGGAAACAAATTAAAACCACAATGAGATATCACTAAATTCACATCAGAATGGTTGAAGTAAGGAATCATGACCTCACCAAATGCTGGTGAGGATGCAGGGAACCCTGATCACTCGTATGCTGCTGGGGGGACTGTAACAGAGTACAGCCCACCTGAAAAAGTTGAGCAGTTTCTTACAAAAGTAAACATGGGATTACCAATGACCCAGCAAATGCACACCTTGGCATTTATCCCAGAGAAACAAGGACATATGTTCACACAAACACCTGTCCATGAATGTTCATGGTGGCTGTAATCGCCACAGCCCCAAATTTGAAAAAACCAAATGCCCTTCAATGATAAATAGGAAAGTGGTGGTACAGCCATATCATGAAATATTGACAACAATAAAAAGGAGCCAATGAGGAGTGCCTGGGTGGCTCAGTCGGTTAGGTGTCCGACTCTTGGTTTCAGCTCAGGTCATGATCTCGGGGTCCTGGGATCGAGCCCCACCTTGGGCTCTGTGCTCAGCAGAGAGTCTGCTGTCTCCCTCTCTCTTTGCCCCTCTCACTCATGCTCTCTCTCCCTCTAAAATAAATAAAATACTTTTTTAAAAGGAGTTAATTACTAATGTGCAAGAAGTAGGGATGCATCTCAAGGGAATTACACTGAGTAAAACAAAACAAAAAAAATAAAGGCCAGTCCCCAAAAGTTTGCACACTGCCTTACTCCATTGATTTAACATTCTTGAAATAACATTATAGAGATGGAGAACAGAGCAATGGTTGCCAGGGCTTTGCGACAGTAAAGGTGGGAGAGAGGTGGGGGCTATAAAAGGAAGCATGAGAGATCTCTGTGGCGGAGGGAAATGTTCTGTGTCCGTGGTGATGGATACATAAATTTATGCATGTCATCGAAATGCAAGAACTAAATACACATGCATGCACACATGCACACACATACACTCACACACTGAGTACATGTAAAAGGTATAAAATTAGAATTAGCCTGATAGATTACAGCAATGTCAGTCACCTGTTTGTAATATTGTCCCATAGTTTTGCAGGATGTCACCATTGAGGAGAATGGGATGAAGGGTGTATGTCATTATGCTGCCGTAAGGTAGAACTTTATGCCCAAATTTCATAAAAGAAATATTAATAAATTCAACTTAATAACAATAACAATCAAAGGTGTGCATGGGAGAAATATTCATTCAGCAAAGTCAAAGACAAATGACAACGTGGGAAAACATCTGTAATTCGATCTCAGATGATTAGGTAATGTCCCCAATTCGTAAAGAACTCCTCAAATTCGATAAGAAAAAGACCAATAACTCAGTAGAAAAATGTTCATAGGAAAGGATAAGATGTCCCTCAAATACCTGAAAAAACAGAAACCTCAATTATAATAGAAATGAAAATGAAAACCACACTGTCATGCCTTTTTTTTTTTAGAAGTCTCTCAGAATTACAGATGTGCATTCCCTTTGACTCAGCAACTATAGTTCTAGGAATTTATTCTACTTAAATATTTGTCTACATGCAAAATGATACACAGACGAGGCTATTTATAGCAGCACTTGTTTGACTAGCAAAATAATGGAAACTACCTGCCCTTCCACTGGGGAGTAGTTAAAAAATAATAATGGTACATTCATATAACGGAATACCACTCAACCATAAAAAAAGTTTTTGCAAATCATATTGTATACTGAGTCCAGATGGTCTCAATGACGTCCTACTCTCTCAAGGATGTGTCTGTCCTTCAAGTGGCTCCTGGGTGGGTGGAACGTACATTCCAAGGACAGAGGATGGGGTGAGGGGCCTCAGATTGACAGGGTCCAGCTGTGGGGTCCACCAGCAGTCTCACCCTCACGCTGACCTCCTCCAACAAGGCTTATGAGACATTGCCTATTCATTTCTACTTTTCCAATGAGTATCTAAGCAACCAGGGCAGCCCCAAGCGGAGCACTTTTAAAACGTGCAGAGCTTCTTTGTCCTTCCTGCAAGGCTAGCCCAACTCAACGGGTGGCTGTGTAGCTCTGTAGCTCTTCCGTGGCTGTATGCTTCAGTCCAAACCCCCGCCCGGCATCGGAGTCTGGACCACAGCATGAAGTCAAGGCTAACCGCCTTACTGGAGTAAGCAAGGGCAACCCAAGCCAACAGCTTACTGCTGCCCACTCTAACCATTCTTTTAACTGTCTTCTTTTTGTGCAAGACTCTGAAGCTACTTGCCCAGGAGAAGCTTGTCTGTAGTTCCTCCTTCCCGAATTATCTTCAGAGAGCCTGCTATGTTTTCCGCTCTGATGGGCAAGAGAAATTCCGAAGGATGCATTAGATCGAAGGTCACCACCCCTTCTTCCAGTGTTGCCTGGAAAACTGGTTGGGTAGACTCTTCTCTGTATAAATCTTGTGTTTGAATTTCATTACCTTCTTTTATTCTTTGACCTGCTAAGCTGTGGTGATAGCAGCAGCAGAAACAAAAAGCTACAATGTTCACAGATGCATTCACAGAAGATGTAATACAACCTGGCCCTGGAGGTCAGGGTGTTCCCACCCTATGCAAAATAGTATGCGTGTGGGCATCAGGATTAAATACCTGCATCACGATAGGGTTTAGCTCATTTGCCTAGTATATTTGAAAATTACTCAATTTATTGCAAACGAAGATTTAGGAAGCTCAGTTTACAGGTTGACAAATTAGCATTTGTCTGTACATATTTCACTATTTTGCATAATTAATTCCTCCCCATAGTACACAGGCATTTTAATCTACAACAAAACCAGCCTATTTCTCCTTCCCTTCCTGTTAGCATCATGTAAATCGTATTGATTCAGAAGATGCATATTCTTTTCCAAAGCATCCCCTGGAACATGACTGAGATTTTCATCCCAATCATTATCAGCTGTTTATTACCCAGCTTCCCAAATCTCATTCATAAAAGAAAAATGAGAAAAGGAGAAGTTGAGTCATAGGAAACAAAGATAACACCGGTGAAATGGATTGACCCAATTCAGATTAACTGGGTATATCAGCTAGTGTTACCAGGGACAGAGAAGGAATCTAATTAAAAGTGGGTTTACAATATAGAAAATACCCTGATTCGTTTGCCTGAAAAATCCACAGGAGAATAGCTCAAGGGTTTTTTGGGTTTTGTATTTTTTTCCCCCTTTTGACAGTATTTTCTTTAAAGTTATTTTCTCCTAAGGCTGGCTCTTTTCTTTATTCTAAGATGGATTTTGGAAATTTCAAGAGCTATAGAGCTCCAGCAAGAAAGAGACACCATCTTTATTCCCAGCAAAAGTCCTAAGTATCATTCCAATTGGATTGGCTAAGATCACATGTCCACACTGAGCCAATCACTGTGGCCGAATAGGACAAGTGCCCTAACTGGTCATGTGCTCTGTCTCTAGAACCGGATTGAAATCAGCTTCCCTAGAACAAACCAAACTTCGGAGGCATTAGGAAAAAAGAAGCATCTGGGAGGGGTGGGTTTAGAAAAAACAACCAAAGCGTGTTGACAACAGTCGAGGAAGGTGAATCTGGACTAGAGAAAAAAAAATCTGAATTCTAGAAGACTGTCAATCTAAATTTCCTTTGAAATATTTTTCCTGCAGTTTTCTTTCATATACATGCAGTAGCTCAAATTAGTTAAACAAAGTGTTGACAGGCGCCTACTTGAATGAATAGATATGGTTGATTGGCAATTAGCTTCTCAATTATATATAAGCACACCGACTTTTTTTTTTAAGTAGGTACTTAAAAAGAGTTTGCTCTTTGAAGGCAGGCACACCAGCCATTTGGTGAAGTACTGCTCATTTTTGTGTGTTGGAAATCTTGAGCTCACTGGGGTAGGAGGGGCAGTGCTTGGCAATTAAGGCCGTGAATGGAACAGGAAAGAACTGCTTACTGGCTTTTCCTCTCTCTCAGCAGTTTAGGCAAAGCAAGGAGTATGGGAGACCTGGATAAGGGACTCTATGCTACTGAATGGGCAAGGACAACGGGTCTGGGTGTCCACCAGGTAAGTGTTTGAGTTGTTCTAGGACAGCAACCATCTTTAGCCAGATAAACATAATCTCATAATGTATTTCTACTATTGCTCGCATGACGACCCTTTCCTTGATTAGAAATAGCAGGAAAGAGATGGTACTTATGAGGAATGATGGAGTCCTTCCACTAGAGTGGAATTTGGATAACTTTACAGTTGCAGCTAAAACAGAAATTGCCAGGATGCATCCGATTCTCCTTTTCCTTGCTGGTGGCAGACATCACTAATCAATCCATGCTCATTTTTCTGCTAAGCCTAGAAATGACCTCACGGTCTCTCTTGACCAAGTGCTCCAGGGCGCCATTACCAATTGATCAGACTTGGAAATTGAGATAAAACCTGCCTGATACAACAAATTTCAGCCTGATCCTTCCCCGTTTTCGTTTTCTGTGATGTTGCTCCTAAAGATGTAATCCATTCGGTGGCTCATTCCTTCTCTAGGCTGAACTGATGAATCTGCGAATCTTCTTCCTGAAATGCTCCTTCTCTGCTCCTGGCTCTCAGGTGCCTCCTACAGGAGCATTTTCTCTAAGGAATATTTTAAAGCATAACCAGTGGTCCCCAAATCACTCATTTTGGTATCTGTGACCACCGGTGATTGGTTATTTTGCCCTCATCTTTGGAAATACCATTCCTTCCTACTTTTGGGGTTCTTGCCTCTGCACCTCATTTGGAATAGGATGTAGGCACACAATTTTCTTTTTGATCCTACTTCATCTTAAATGAATACCTCCAGCATTCCAGGTCTCATAAGGTTTATTTTGTATAACGTATGCCTGTTATTTTTTGGTTTGAAGTCAATACTCCACCTGTAGCAAAATTTACCAGGGTGAGGTCCTTATTAGAACTGATATTTCTGGGCCTTACTCCAAAGCCAGTGAATCAGAATTCCTGGTTGTCTGACTTTTCAGTTGGTTTACAAGGTGATTCTTAAACCCATTAGAATTTATAAATAAATGCTACAGGAAACAGAGGTTTTTAGGGGGAAATCATGGTGAGCCTGCCCAGACAGAAGGAATCTTAAAAGATTTTGGCAATGTTATCTCCTGAGCTCCGTTGGGTTTTAGGTGGAGCTATGTCTGATCCTTCTTAAGCCTTCTCTGACTCATCTCTTATGATTCTTCTCATCTGAAAGTCAGACTAGAACACAGCCAGAGTAAGAGACAGGCCAAGCGCACACTTGTATGGGACGCCAGCCCAATCGTGCCATGAAAATGTTACTGAAAATAAAACAATGTGGAGTGTTACGTTGTTTTTATCAGAATACTCTTAGGAAGAGGCATGCATGTGAGTTGAAAGAAATGCTCTGATGAGTTGCTAAGGGGGCAAACATCCTAGAAGCTTGTCCAAATAATAGTAATAAGAATAACCATACTGATGATGGTGATGATAATGGTGATGGTGATCCATGGCCTTCTAAGGAGATTGGGTATGGTGAACTGCAAGCTATGGTTTTGCTTCGTGGAACGTTCAAGGTTTGGGGCACAGCTGGATGCTCTGGATGAGAGACCAAGCTAGGGCCCAGTGTCTGTGGTCTTCCATCATTGCTTCATCACCTATGTTACCAGTTGTGCTTAGAGATAAATGGACCAATAAATACTCTAATTATATCAGCTCTATGAGGCACTGAATTTGGAACCTTTCCAGAAAACCTATACATTTCAGGGTGGCCTGTCAGAATTGTCCAATTCTCTGATTTTCATTCTTGGGAATTTTTTCTCCCAGGTCCCAATCCCTTTCCCTCAGGAGTCAGCCCATGGGTTTTAGAGACCACAGGGTTCATGGCTTAAAAATGGAAATAGAAGCCAAGTAAGACCCTAAAATCTCAAATAAGAGTAATTTATGTAGGGAAGGAAAAATTCTTCCTCTACCCTTCAAGGTCTTCCAGCTGGACTAAGAATTAAATTTACATGGGGGGCAGGGGCACCTGGCTGGCTCAGTCGGTAGAGCCTGCGACTGGACTCTTAATCTCAGTGCTGTGAGTTCAAGCCCCACCTCGGGCATAGAGCTTACTTTTACTTTAAAAAAAATTTACACACAAAAAAATAAAGTTACATGAGTTGGATTAACAGGAGAAAAAAAAAACAAAGTTTTAGTACATGTGCGCACATAGAGGCCCAATATTGAACCAAGACCTAAATAAATGACCAAGGTGGGCAGTTTTTATACTTTTTAGACAGAGACAATAAATCCGTGAGGAATTGACAGGACAGAGGAAACTCAACTTTGGGAGCTTCAATTAGTGAGGAATTCTAAACAGAATTTGGGCTGGGGGAGTAAATGAGTAAAAAGTAACAAGTGTTGTTTATACAGGCTGGTTGGCTCTGAATGTCCCACCTCTGGGGATGAGGAGAGGTCTCTTTACCTCCTGGTACAGGGAAGGCGCCTTTCCCCTGGGAGATTTATTTCCTGCTTTCAGGGGGATGGAGGAGGGCTTGAGATTCCTTCCTGCACAGGCTGGTCCTTAAGTAAATTTTATTGAAAATAATCAATATGCCAGGGTACCTGGCTGGCTCAGTTTATAGAGCATGCAACTCTTGATCTTGGGGTGGTGAGTTTGAGCCCCACATCGATGTAAAGATGCCTTAAAAATAAAATCTTAAAAAAATAAAATAAAATAATCAATATGCCAAAGTGGAACATTTTGGGGCCACCTGCCCTTAGCCCCTACATTTGCATCTCTGAAGAAAGTCCTGACAAGCAGGACAAGCCTCCAGAGGTCATAAAAGTCTTCCCACTTTGCATAAAAAAGTCCTCTCAGGCTGTTCCCTAATACATCCTTTCTCTCCTCACCAGTGCCTGTGAACCCCAACATTCAGCCCAGAGACAACACTTACCTAATAATATCTTTCTACTTTGAAAGATTTATCTCATCTCTTCTACCTATTCAAGCAAGTCAGTTACTTTTCTGATGCTCTTTCTCCCCCCACCAAAAGCACCTATATCAAAATACAATACTCTTCTTTGGCTGGCTCAGCTGGTGGAGCATATGACTCGAGCTTGGGGTTGTGAGTTCAAGCTCCACATTGGGTTGTAGAAATTACTTAAAAATAAAATATTAAAAAATAAAATAAAATACTGAAAAACAAACTGAGGGTTCTAGGGGGGAGGGGGGTGGGGGGATGGGTCAGCCTGGTGATGGGTATTAAAGAGGGCACGTTCTGCATGGAGCCCTGGGTGTTATGCACAAACAATGAATCATGGAACACTACATCAAAAACTAATGATGTAATGTGTGGTGATTAACAGAACAATAAAAAATGGAAAGAAAAAGAAAAAAATAAATAAAATAAAATAAAAATAAAATAAAAAAGTAAATAAAATAGGGGTGCCTAGGTGGTTCAGTTGGTTAAGCATCTGACTCTTGATTTCAGCTCAGGTCATGATCTCAGGGTTGTGAGATGGAGCACTGCATCAGGCTCCGAGCTCAGCAAGGGGATCTGCTTGAGATTCTCTCCCTTTCCCTCTGCCCTTCCCCCTGTTCGCTCTTTCTCTTTCTCTCTCTCTAAAATAAATAAATAAATCTTTTAAAAAATGAATTTAAAAAATTAAAATAAAATACCAACTCTTCAAATTCATAGAAATATTGAGGACTTATCTCTAAAGTTCTCACACTGGCCATAAAATCCTGTCATTTTGGGCACCTGGGTGGCTCAGTCGTTAAGCAACTGCCTTCAGCTCAGGTCATGATCCTGGAGTCCCGGGATTGAGTCCCGCATCGGGCTCCCTGCTCAGCGGGGAGTCTGCTTCTCCCGCTGACCCTCTTCCCTCTTGTGCTCTCTATCTCTCATTCTCTCTCTGATAAATAAATAAAATCTTAAAAAAAAAATCCTGTAATTTCCCCCCTTTCCCCTTTCTGCTGTTGCTTCTTATGCTGCTGCAGTGTGTGTGTGAAGGGTGAGACCAGCCTTCCATCACATGGGCAAATGTACCATTGTCCCTTAAGAATATTCATTTAAGGGGCGCCTGGGTGGCTCAGTCGTTAAGCATCTGCCTTCGGCTCAGGTCATGATCCCGGGGTCCTGGGATTGAGCCCCGCATCGGGCTCCCTGCTCGGCGGGAAGCCTGCTTCTCCCTCTCCCACTCCCCCTGCTTGTGTTCCTGCTCTTGCTCTCTCTCTCTCTCTGTCAAATAAATAAATAAAATCTTAAAAAAAAAAAAAGAATACTCATTTAAGTGCATTTTTGCATGAATTTCCCCCATAATTATTTTTTGGGGATGTTAGCAGATGGCACATTCTTCACTTACCCAGTACTCCTAAAACTATTTGAAATACGAGGTGAGCCCTCTTACCATTGAGTTCTGTTTAGGAATTTCATAGGTTTCTGATTCAAGACGGCAACCTGACCACATGTTGCAACCTCTGTATTCTCCCAAATTTACACTGAAATTACACATATATGTCAGAACAGAGCAGGGGAAAAGAAATAGATACCTTTAGTGACCTTTAAATTTTGAGGACTATCTAGAGGGTATAGTGTAGTTTTATCTGACAGAGAAAAAGTAGAAGAAACCACAGGCCAAAGCACCAGAGCTAAGCATTGGTCCTCTCAGAGGAGCCTGAAAGAGATCCAAGTGAGAGTCCCCCAATGTAAGAAGGATCTAGAGGTCACTGTCAAGGGTTTTACTGAAGAGCTGCATTTTAAGACTATTATCAGTGGTCCTTTTCTCCTAAAATGACTTCCTGGCAACTATAGCTTTTATCCTCAGACCAAAGCTTGAGAACTGCTTTTTAGAGAAAGGAGTCGATCTGTTGCTACAAGAAATGGGTGATGTATTATTATTTGCTTTGTAACAAACCACTCCAAAACTTAAGGGTGAAAAATGATTATGCATTTGGCCGCCTGGCTGGCTCAGTTGGTAGAGCATGTGACTCTTGATCTTGGGGTTGTGAATTTGAGCCCCATGTTGGGGGCAGAGTTTACTTAAAAAAAAATTCTGTATTATCACCTCTCATCTTTGTGAGTTGATTGGGCTCAGCTTGATGGTTCTCTCTCTCATGTCAGTACAGGCAGATGGGGAAAGGGGCTGGTGGAATCATCTGAAGTTTTCCTCATTCATGATGCCTGGATGCAAACTATCCAAGTGGCTCAGATATCTGGGATCTGGCCAGGCACCTATCTCTCCATATAGCCTCTCCATATGGCTAGCTTTGGTTCCTCACAGCATGATAGTCTCAAAGTCATTGGACTTTTTACAGAGCAAGTGTTTTAAGAAATACGAAGTGAGGGACACCTGGATGGCTCAGTGGGTTAAGTGTCTGCCTTTGGCTCAGGTAATGATCCCAGGGTCCTGGGATTGAGCCCCACGCCAGGCTCCCTGCTCAGCGGGGAGTTTGCTTCTCCCTCTCCCTCTGCCCCTCCCCCCAACTCATGCTCCCTCTCTCTTTCTCAAATAAAAGAAAATCTTAAAGAAAAGAAAGAAAGAAAGAAAGAAAGAAAGAAAGAAAGAAAGAAAGAAAGAAAGAAATACAAAGTGAAAGCTGGCCCAGGACCCCAGAGTGGATAGTGTCACTTTGGCTATGTTCATAGATTCCTACAGACTCCAGGAAAGGGGGATCAAACTCCAACTTTCAATGGGAGAAATAAACAAATGATTTGCATCGATTTTTAATCTACCCTGGGAGAGCTCCTGGTGATGGTGTTGGGGACTACAAAAGAAACAGAACAAACCAGAAGCATTCGTGGGCTCTAATCTCAGGGGACCTTGTTGGAATCTCTAGCGTGTTTCCTTCTTCCTAGTCCCCCCAAATTACAGGGGAGTCTGCCTATAATTATGTTTGCTGACTGAAAGTTCACATTTGGTTCTTCTATTTAAGAAAGAGACATATACAACTGCAGATGAAATGCACACCAATTATCTGCACAGGTGAAAGTAGCTCTTCATTAAAAAAAAAGGCACTTGCAAATAAAGATTGTGAAGCATTAAAAAAACTTCAAAAGCATGGAAGAGAAAGCAAAGGATCAGTAAACACAAAATAAATAATCTCAGAGTGGGGAGAAAGAGATAATTCAAGGAGAAGATGGGCTGTTTAAAAACATTCTGATTTCAGCCTATGAGTTTGGGCAGATATTGTAACCATCAATTAAGAGCAGTCTCTTTAGAAAAGGTACCAATCAGAGAACAAGAAAGAAATTTCAAAATCGAGATATTACTGCAAGAGTGAAGATTTCCCTAGACAGGTTGAATGATAAATTGGACAGAGATGAAGATTAAGTTTTTGATCTGGCAATAAAATCACAGAAATCTCTCCAAATCTGGAGCCAGAAGATAAATAAAAGGCAAAGGAAAAGTTAAGAAACACAAATGCAAATCTAGGAGACTTGACAGTAATCTAGTAGACCTGGAGGGAAGGAAGACTAAGCATAAGAAGGTAAAGCATAGTTAAGGACACTAAGTTCCCTAAGACTAGACATGACCCTTAAGCTTTAACATCTGCTGAGTATAAAAAAGAGTAATTGAGAAAACAACCCACATAGAGACCTATCCTGCTGACATGCCCTAATTCAAAGGATAAAGTGAATGGCCTTAAAGCATCTAGAGAGAAAAAAGAGGTCACTAATAGGGAAAGGTGAGCACACTGACGTTTGTTTCTGGTCGGCAATACTGGGTTTTAGGTAAAGGAGCAATATATTCAAACTTCTAAGGAGAAACTATTTTGAGTCAGAATTTGATACCTAGCTAAGCTATCAATAAAATGCAAGGACCAAAAAAAAAAAAAAAAAAAAGGCTATGGACCCTGTAAGTGTGTCACCCGCATTCCCTATATGCGAAGGGAATGCTTCCCAAAATCCTATCACAAAATGAAGAGTAACTGCAGGGGGAAGGTTAGCATGAAATACGCTGAGCCAGGACAGCTGAAGATAATTCAGAAGTAGAAGAAACAAGAAAGGCATTAACAAAGAATATTTTTGACTGGAGTTTTCAGAAACTATAGAGAAAAGATTGATTAATCTTTTAAAAGTTACAACAACAAAAATTAGGTTGACATATAAGTAGCAAAACAGAAAAAAAAAATTTGTATTGGGACGCCTGTGTGGGTCAGTTGGTTAAGCATCTGCCTTCTGCTCAGGTCATGATCTCAGGGTCCTGGGATCGAGCCCCGCATTGGGCTCCCTGCTCAGCGGAGAGTCTGCTTCTCCCTCTGCCTCTGCCCTTCCCCCTGCTTGTGTGTTCTCTTGCTCACGCTCTCCTTCTTTCTCCCTCTGGCAAATAAATAAATAAAATCTTTAAAAAATATATTTGTATCGCATATGACAAAGGACTAATATTCTTAGGATGGAGAGCACTTTTAAAAGACAATTTTTAAAATGGGATAGAAATAGAAAAATGAGTAAATATCATGAATGGGCAAGTCACAAAAGAAAAGGAGGGAGGAAAATAAAAACAGATAAAGGGTGACTATTATGGACTGAACATTTGTGTCCCCCTGCCTCAAATTCAGACATTCAATGCTAACACCCCTAATGTGACGGATTAGGAGGTGGCACCTTTGGGAGATGATAAAGTCATGAGAAGAGAGCCTCATGATGGGTTTAGTGTCCTTATAAAAGAGACCCCAAAGGGCTCTCTCCTGATTTTCCACCACAGGACGCATAGCAAGAAGCCGGCCCTCTAAGAACCAGGAAGCAGGCTCTCACCGGACCCTGAATCTGCCAGCACCTTGATTTTGGACTTTCTAGCTTTCAGAACTGTGAGAAAAAAAAAAATGCTATGTAAGCCCCCCAGTGTACTGTATTTTTGTTCTAGCAGCCCCTCATAGACTAAGACGGTGACATTCTCTGAATTTCCCATAAGGCTGTTCCTGGAAATTCAGCCTGTAGCAGGAGGATTTTGCTTACTGTCCAGGGCTCATGCAGGTGTGTGTGGGTCAGGTCGAGAAGGTTGGGAAGCACTGGTGCTCAAGGGAGGCTCTCCAGCAGGAAAGGGACCGCATGTAGAAAGCAGGGGACATATTTTTGCAAAGCTGTCCCACGTGTGAAACTGCGGGAAAAGAAAAGTCAGACTAAGGGGAATTTTTAGGAAGTTTGCTTCTGCTAAGTGTGTGAGTGCTGTGTGTGTCTTTAATAATTATCGCATTTATTCCTCATTGTGACCTGAAAGCCAGCTTGCTTACTGGTTAGAAGGTGGGGAGCTCTGAACATCAATCAGGTTTATGTTTTCCATTGGCGCTTCCAACCAGACTCGGTTGACCTGGCTTCCCATCCCTTCAGCCATAACTAGGGCCAACTGTACAACTTTCTGGTTGCTTTTGATTATTAAAAGTCCAACCTGGTTTAAGGCTTTAACCAAAGATCCCATTATAAATTCTTCCCTTTCAATCAGCCTTGGGGCCTTGCGGCAGTGCAGTGGGAAGCCACGTTCTTTGTCTGGGCTCTCTTTTCCCCACATTTCCACATTTCATTCCTCCAGGAGGGCACAGAGAAATGGGAGAGACACCGGAAGTGACCTTCCCTACCTGTCAGCTTGGTGGAGCATCCTGGACTCACATGGTCCACTTCATTCCATCCTGTTTCCATAGGGTCTCCAGAAATGCCATGGCGCCTGTGTAGAGGGGAGCTCAGTGTTCCTGGAATAATGTGCAACTTCTACAAATTCCTTCACATTAGTGACATCCTCCTTGTCCCCCTTCGGACCTGCTAGCGGTCCACGCCCTCAACCTTGCTGCTGCCAGGTATGGTCACGCTTGCTCGGCCAAGCCCTGGGCACGGTCTCACCATCTGCCTACTCTTCTAACTTAAGATGGTCCTCCAGTGATGCTCTGGGATGACTAAGTGTCTCTTCTCGCTCTTGGAGGGCCTTAGAGGTACGGGGAGCAACCCTTCCCTCCACTGTTAGGCTCCCCACTGCCCACTGGCTGAAAGCTTCACCTGCAAGCTTCCTGCTTCAGAAGCCTCCAGAGAACAGGGCATCCATCACTCTGCTCATATCACTCCCTAGGACATGGTCAGATGCTCCCATGAATCATGGCACACGCCCTGCCCCATCCCAGGTGGCTCCCAGTTCCTTCCTGCAGGGACTAGAGATCCCTCCTTGGGACGCCCTTGGAGCCCTCTTATTGCTCACTTGGCTTTTTTTTTTTTAGTTTTGTTTTTTTTTGAAGGGGTTAGAAATAGGCCCCTGCCACTCTGAGAAGGAGAAGTATCCATCCCCGTAGACACTGTGTTTCAAACCTCTGACGATTTTCCTGATCATCCCTTCTTGCCACACTTCCTGCTCATGCACTGTGGTACAGCAGAGAGCCTTCCTCTCTTGCCTGTGAACCTCCAAACCACCCAGCTCCCCATCGGTGCCCCGCCCATTGGGCCCACCTCTGCCAAGCTAGGGCTGGGGGCTGCACGGGACAAAAACCACACCACCTCCAAAATGCCACGAAGCTTTCTTGACTGTAGCCATTCATACACCAAAACGGTTTCATTCAGAATTTTTTTTCCTGCCTCTCTTTACATTTGAAAAGATGACAGCATTCATTAACATATGACTTGATGTAAAAACATAAATAGAAATCATAACAAAAGTCCAACCTTCAAAACGGTTCAAATTTATCATCTCTGAGAAAGCGAGCGATCATTTTATGGGTACCAACTCTCAAAACTTGCAGGTGTTAAATGAGCTGCAAAGAATGTCTCCCTGCTTGCAAGAGTATGTGGTGGGAACATGCTAATGAGAATTAGAGGGGATTAATCGGAGGGAGTCTGGGGGAAGTTCGGCTCAGCTTCCTGTGTGGTCAATTTTCAGAAAAACTGCCTTAAAGTACCACGGCCCCAGAGCTTATAAGTAAAACAAAAACCAAAAAACAACAACAACAAAAATACCCCCAAAACAAGCAAAAACAAAATTGTAGAAACCTACATTCTTCACTACAAAACTACACACTTCTTCCAAGAAATATTGAGAGGGGTCCTCTAAGCAAAGAGAGAACCTAAAAGCAGCAAAGAGCAGAAACGAACACAGACAACAGACAGTTAACAGTCACCTTACAGGTAATACAATGGCACTAAATTCATACCTTTCAATAGTTACCCTGAATGT
>NW_027397105.1:5226743-5266567 GCF_003265705.2 Callorhinus ursinus | reverse complement strand
ACATTCAGGGTAACTATTGAAAGGTATGAATTTAGTGCCATTGTATTGCCTCTAAGGTGACTGTTACTGTGTATTGTCTGTGTTCCTTTCTGATCTATGCTGCTTTTAGGCTCTCTCTTTGCTTAGAGGACCCCTTTCAATATTTCTTGGAGGGCTGGTTTTGTGTTTGCAAATTCCTTTAGTTTTTGTTTGTCCTGGAAGCTTTTTATCTCTCCTTCAATTTTCAATGAGAGCCTAGCTGGATATAGTATTCTTGGCTGCAGATTTTTCTCGTTTAGTGCTCTGAAGATATCATGCCAGTCCTTTCTGGCCTGCCAGGTCTCTGTGGATAGGTCTGTTGCCAATCTAATATTTCTACCATTGTAGGTTACAGATCTCTTCTCCTGAGCTGCTTTCAGGATTTTCTCTTTGTCTCTGAGACTCGTAAGTTTTACTATTAGATGTCGGGGTGTTGACCTGTTTTTATTGATTTTGAGAGGGGTTCTCTGTGCCTCCTGGATTTTGATGCCTGTTTCCTCCCCCACATTAGGGAAGTTCTCTGCTATTATTTGCTCCAATATACCTTCTGCCCCTCTCTCTCTCTCTTCTTCTTCTGGGATCCCAATTATTCTAATGTTGTTTTATTGTTATCGTATCGCTTATCTCTCGAATTCTGCCCTCGTGATCCTGTAGTTGTTTCTCTCTCTTTTTCTCAGCCTCTTTATTTTCCATCATTTGGTCTTCTATATTGCTGATTCTCTCTTCTGCCTCATTTATCCTAGCAGTTAGTGCCCCCATTTTTGATTGCCCCTCATTAATAGCCTTTTTGATTTCGACTTGGTTAGATTTTAGTTCTTTTATTTCTCCAGAAAGCGTTTCTCTAATAACTTCCACGCTTTTTTCAAGCCCAGCTAGTATCTTTAAGTCATGATTCTGAAGTCTAGTTCCTCTGCCGCTTGTTGGGTCCCTGCTGGAGGAGCAGTGGCCCGACTGGGCCGCGGATCACAGTTTATGGCAACCCCGAGCTGAGAGCCCGCGCCTCGGCTCCGTCTCTGCAGCCAGCTTCCCTGCTCTGATACCTGGGAGCTCTGTCGCACTCAGGCACCCCTGGTCTTTCTGTGACCCCGAGGGTCCTGAGACCACACTGTCCCGCGAGGGTTCCACCCCCCACTTAACCACTGCAGCGACGTCCCTCAGTGGAGCCAACTTCTAAAAGTTCCGATTTTGTGCTCCGCGGCTCTATCACTTGCCAGAAGCGGCCGATGGAGGCCCCGTCCCCCGCCGTCTATCCTCTCGAATATCGCCTCGGATTCAGTTCTCCGCACGTCCTACCTTCCAGTAAGTGGTCGCTTCTCTGTTCACAGAGTTGTTGCTACTCTCTTCTTCGGTCTCCTGTTGAGTTCGTAGGTGTTCAGAATGGTTTGATCCCTATTCAGCTGAATTCCTGAGACCAGACAAAATCCAGGTCTTCTACTCCTCCGCCTTCTTGCTCCGCCCCCAATCCATTTCACATCTTAACATACACTTCCTTCAAGTCCAATACTCCAGTCCCACTCTCACCAACAATGTATGAAATTTTGTGTTTGGACAATATTAGGTATTTTCAGTACCTTTAAAATTTCAACATCCAATAATCGAAGAATATAAGGATTTAATTTGCATTTATTTCATGACTGATGAGGCTGTGTATCCTTTTGTGTTTATGGTCATTTCCACTTATTCTGTATATTGCTGTTCTTACCCTTCTGCCATTGTCTCTTGGACTGTTTCTTATTTTCTTACTTATAGTGCAGGAGTACTTTATACATTACAGATATCAACCACAATATAAGTTTTAAATAAACAGAACATTTCCACTCAGAACATTTCCACTGAGCAATAAAAATACCAGCATGTTGCTTTATGGAGAATTTTTTTTTTTGATAGTGAAAAATAGAGATTTTTTACTTATTCGTTCTGGTGCGATGTGCCAAATGTATAACTAATTTAACTGGTACTAGCAAATGGGCATAACAAAACAAAACTAGATATCTTTTTAAATGATCAACAAACTTGTCAAGAATTGCGAGGTGGACAATATGGCCCAAGAAAATGTATTTCCTGGAGAAAGACATTTCCAAGAATGAACATACTTGCTGAAAGAAAGCTCTGCAGAGCCAAATTTCCCCCATAGGCTCCAACATCCACCTGAACAGAGAGAAAAGAACTAGGTTCCTAATTTAGGAACCAAACTGAACAAAGAAATACTTTCAAGCTCCCTTTATATTGGTTACAAGATTTGTGGTAACCAGGAGGAAGACCTCATCCCCTCCTGGTCCCCCATGTTGGAGCAAGAACCAGAGCTCAGTTTTCCCTTAGATGCAAACCTCAAGTTTCATGTCCAGAATACAGATACTGGAAAAGGAAGACATAGGTTGCTACCTATTTTCACGTAGACAGACTCACCCATGTCATCTCATGGATGCTCTTCCAAGATTGTTTACAATCCTGGACAAGATCCTGAGGCCCAGGGAAAATCCCCTCCAGTGTTGGCAAGAAGATCAACCATCAAATTTGGAGCACTGCAAATTTTCGTTTTTCTTGTTTTTGTTTTTTTGTTTTTGTTTTTTTGTTTCTTGCCTTCTTAATACAGTTCTGTGAGTAAGTTAGAGATTGTTCAGGGGCTGTACCCAAAAGGCATTTATTTTTTGGAAAGAAGAGAGAATGAAGCTTGAATATACATGTGTGTCCCTGTGTGGCCAGGTGTCCGCATGAACTTTTAACTAAAGTATAATAAATATTCAGAAAAGTGCACAATGTCTAAATCAATTAAATTTTGCAACAACGATCAGCGATATAACCAGCATTTGAGTCAAGAAATAATAACACCCAGGAGGTCTGCCTGGTGCCCTACTGTCCTGGTTTCTAACACCTTAGATTAGTTTTACCTGTATAAGGAAGAACAAATTCTTCCTCTACCTTTCAGTCTTCCAGTTGGACTAAAAATTAAGTTTACATGAGATGGGTTAAGAGGAGGAAAAACCAAAGTTTCGTTACATGCACACGCACGGAGTCCCAATCTTGAAATTGAGACATAAAAAAATGAGGCAGTTTTTATACTTTTTAGACAAAGAGACACTACATTTGTGAGGAATTTACAAGGTAAAGAAAACAGATGCTTGGGGGGCTTTAATTAGTAAGGAATTCTGAGCAGAATTGGGGCTGAGGTTGTAGAGGAAAAAAAGTAACAAGGTTTGTTTCTAGAACTTTCTCTGTTTTACAGTTCCCACCTCTCTTTACCTCCTGGCACAGGAAGGGCACCTTCTACGTGGGAGGTTTATTTCCTGCTTTTGGGGGGAGAGAGGAAGGTCCGAACATCCTTGCACTGGCTGTTTTAAGTAATTTTTTTGAAAGATTTTATTTATTTATTTGACAGAGAGAGCAAAAAAGCGAACGCACAAGCAAGGGGAGCGGCAGGCAGAAGGAGAAGCAGACTCCCCTGCTGAGCAGAGAGCCTAACACAGGGCTTGATCCCAGGACCCTGGGATCATGACCTAAGCCAAAGGCAGCTGCTTAACCAACTGAGCCACCCAGGCACCCCTTAAGTAACTTTTATTTAAAATAATCAATATGCCACAGTGGTACATTTGGGGGCAGCCTGTCCTTGGCCCTACATCTGTTTTTGACTTTTATATAAATAAAATTGTATGTTATATATTCTTTCCTATTTTCATCTGGCTTTCCTTCAACATTAAGTTTGTGAGATACATCTACATTGTTGCGTCTAATTGTAGTCTGTTTATTGTCACTGCTGTCTGATATTCCATTGTGGGCAGGTACCACTGTTTAGCCATTCTGTTACTGTTAGGTGTTTGGTACCTACCCAGTTACGGGCTATTATGAAAAGTGCTACTACATGTATGCATAGGAGTGGAATCGCTCAGTCATAGGATATGCATATGTAGATGATGCCAAAGAATTTTTCAAAGTGGTTGTACCATTATTCTATGCCTACTAACAGTGTACGAGAGTCCCATCGGCTCCCCATCCTCACTGAGATTTGGTGTTTTCTGTTTTTTTTTTTTAAGTAGGCTCCACACCCAGTGTAGAGCCCAACATGGGGCTTGAACCCACAACCTTGAGATCAAGACCTGAGCTGAAATCAAGAGTTGGACACTTAACTGACTGAGCCACCCAGGCGCCGCTATCTTTTTTTTTTTTTAATGGTAACAATTCTGGCAGCTGTGGGTAGTGTCTCAGGGTGGCTTTAATTTGCATTTCCCCCATAATTAATGAAATCAAGAAACCTAAAAAGATTTTTTTTTTTGACCACTGGATATTCTTTTAATGAACTGCTAGTTTAAATCTTCTGCCCTAGAAACCGTATTTTAGGCAAAACTATCTACCTAGTTCTTTGCCCTTTAGAAAGGCTTTATACTGGTTCCCTTAACCACACTCACAACAACCAAGTCACATGGGAGGAGGTTACAGACGAGGAAAAGGAGGTCCAGCAAATGTAGTTGAGTTATCCAGGGCTTCAGTTGTGGTAAGAAACCGTCTTCCAGTCTTCATTCAACTGACTCTTATATTCTGCCATATTGCTTGTCCTGGTCACCAACCATAAATGGTATGCCATTATTATGGCCACCAACTGTGGTTGTCAGGGTCTGTGGTGGATCTAGAAGACTGAATGATAGGGCATGGTTCATGCCACAAGGAAGGACTTTGCAACTACTTATTTACTGGTTGTCTGTGTGGTCTAAATTCATGGTCGGCACATGTGATAAAATGGACACAGTACCCCATGCATTAACTTGTCTTATCTTGAGAGAACCATCTCAGGAAAATTAAGAGATGGCTCAGGACCAAACAAAATATTGGGGCTGCTTCAACTCTCAGGTTCAAATGCCAGCTCCACGACAAACCAGCATGTGACCGTGGGCTAGTTGCCTGAACTCGGCTTTGGTTTTCTTTTTCCAAAATGGAGATCATTCTAGTTCTTGATTCATAGAGCCATCAGCATGATTCGATGAGCTAACGCCTGGAAGTCCTCAGTGGCGTGCCTGGCACGTAGCAAGCACTATACATCATGTATGTCAACAAATATCAGTTATGGAAGTTATGATTATACCCTGGGCTCGACCAGCAAAGCGATCATGTGATTCTTGGGTGAAATTCTTAGGGTCTCAGGATCACTCATTCATCTGTTTCATCTTTCCTTATCCTCCTCTTTCAACTATTCTTTCCCATCATCTCTACATCCCTTCTCTTCAGTCAACTTTTAATTTTGTCCTCTATCCCCTTTTGGGCCAGGGGATACATGAATTTTAACAAGACTTGCCAGGGACTTGATATTCCAGCTCAGTATTTCCAAAGCCTATGTTACCATCGGCCTCCTGGCAATGATTTAAGGCGGTAAACACACAAAGCACTGTATTACATTGAGTCACCTTGTGAAAAAGTTAGAACCCTTTTATGTCTACTCCAACCCTCTCAGGACCCCAAAGAGAACATTTCAGTGTTGTGCCAGGCTGTTTGTAATGTATTTCTAATGATTGCTACTCCCACCCGTTTTTGGTTTGGTTTGGTCTGGTTTTTCACAAAGAGACAACAGGTCCAACCTAACAGCCTGAACCAGTAAATAATATTTCAATGATGTCTAATAACATCTTATATAGGCACGGTTTTCTTCATTTTAGTTCATTTTATATGTGATATTGTTTTCCATTTAAAGTAGTAAAGATTCATTCCCTTGGTGAAGCCAAATATGTGAGCTGATTTAAATAAAAATACCAAACATATGATATGGCCAAAAATTATGTGAGTGTGAAAAACAGTGCTTTAACCTGAAGCAGTGTCTTTTTTTTTAAGTTTTTAAAGACTTCTTTTTTTAAAGATTTTTTTATTTATTCATTTGAGAGAAAGAGAGATAGTGAGAGAGAGCACGAGCAGTGGAGAGAGGGAGAAGCAGGCTCCCTCCTGAGCAGAGAGCCCAATGCGGGGCTCGATCCCAGGACCCTGGGATCATGACCTGAGCTGAACGCGGACACTTAACTGACTGAGCCACCCAGGTGCCCCCTAAGTTTTTATTTTAATTCCAGTTAGCATACAGTGTTATATTAGTTTCAGGTGTATAATGTACTGATTGAACGGTTCCATGCATCAGCCAGAGTTCATCACGACAAGTGCATGCCTTAATCCCCATCCCCCCATCTGCCTCCCCTCTGGTGACCATCAGTTTTGCTAAGAGTCTGAAACAATATGTTTTTAATGGTGACACATTAGCCTAAGGTGGCTGACCAATGGAGAATCTCTTCCCCTGCAGAAGGAGCTCCATCCTATAGGAGAAATAAGAATTTGGTTTGGACAATAAAATACATTTGGCTTTGAGTGATTTCTCCTCTTGCTTACTTATTTACCCCTGAAAAGAAATTATTAATCTCTTCAACTTCAGTTGTATCATTTGCTAACCCAGCTCATTTAATCAGAGAATAAGAATTATTATTCTCTGACTAAATGAGAAGATGCATTTAGAGCTTGAAACGTAGTGTCTGACTCACAGTAGGTATTCGATAAATGCAGTGATTTTATTATAGCACTGCACCATACAGGTGACCATCTTTCCTGCTTACTGTTTCGCATTCTTCAAATTTTAATCTTCGTTTCCAAAGACGCATCTCTGGATTCCAGCAAAACCAAAGGCACTTAAACACAGCACCCTCCTGACAGATAGTAGGTGCTCGTTAAGGGCATTTTAATTGATGAGTTGATTAATTGATTAGGAGACCTCTGGTAGTGTACACCTGTTTATTAGTCTACTCCAGAAAAGTCTCTAACACTGTTGGGAAGAGGCACCCAGCATGAGAGTCTGTCTAGTTAAACTCCTATTTTGTTTTGTTTTCCTATACTTGGAACAAGGGGGACTTGAGATGGTGGTGGTCTGGGGAATGAAATTAGGAGATCTGGTCTACTTTGGGGTGGTTCTGCCATGTTGCCCTTCTTGACTCCATTGCCAAAGAGGAGGGAGAGGTGGTACCTATTCCTACTGTTCATGGATGTGTTTGTAGAGGAGCGAATTCATACTCCATTGCATGGGGATGGACTGCTTGGGAGGACCACAGAGCTGTTCTCCACTCTCAGTCTTTGGCATGAGAGGAAGAGGAATAACTATCGGAACAATGAGTCTGGAAGAAGAAAACCAGCATGCTTAGCTCAGGCTTCTCTCTTCTCCTTTAGAACCAGCCTGCCTGCCAAAAGGACCCATCCTCTGCCTCTCCATTCTTTGAGCTTATGAGCCAGCGCCCCATGGGGGAAGCCTGCGGTTCACTATCTGTGCCTGTAACTCGTAGTACTTGTACCTAATTAGGAAGGGAAATATTAGGAAGACCATTGCAGGCACACACTGAAGCATTTCCTTCCAGCCCAGATGACTAGAACTGGGGTGCCCTATACCTTAAGGGAGCGTTGTCAAGGCAGAGACAGAACAACAGAACCAAATTTTTGACTTTTGGATGTCTAAAGCCAGGATTCAGGGTATAGGACCCATAGATTTAGAAGACTATGCAGGACTGTTCTTCCCGCTTCCAGACCAGATCAAGATACCATGGATTGAGACTTTCCTGCTCGAATGACCCAGGACTCTTGGAAGCTCTTTGAGATGGAGATGATAGTGGCGTAGACAAATAAATGGAATGATATTGTTTAGAAGCACAACCCTATATTCTTAAGGTAGGGTGGAGTTGGACCAATCTAAATTTTACCCCCTACTCATCCCAGGAGTAAAATGCTCACATCTGGTTTTATTCCTTTATTCCCTTGCATCACCTAACGCAAAAGAATTGTGTATTTAGAATGCCCTGGGTAAATACATCTTTGTTGAATTTAATAAATTCAATGTATTTAAAACTTGATGCTCTATCTGGACAATGGACCACGCCTTGTCCTGATCACGTTTCCGACACTTAGTTCCTAAATCATCTCTGGCCAAGGCTAGAAGCAAGTGATGTCGTTGTATCTGTGGTTTTAGGTCCTGAGGTCTCCATGTCAGGAAACGTAATTACTTTTTTTAAAGAAGAAACCAAACTTTGAAACCTTCCCCCAAACACAGTAGGTGTGTTGACAGGGAGTGATGATATGTGCCTTCATTCTCAGGTTAGGGCATATTTGGAGAGGTTGAAACTCACGGATATGTCAATAACAGCATAATAGTAACTCCAACTTTGAAATTTGGCAGATACAGCCTATGCCACTTGCTGTCTGTAAGAGCTGGAATAATTTACTATTTTCTCTACCCCTTGGTTTTTTGTTTGTGCAATGGGGAGGATGTCACTTCTATAACAAAAAGTTGTCTTGAAATTCACTGAGGGGATGTCTGTGGGGGGCTGCAAAAAGTGTCTAGCACAGAAAAAACAATCAATCTATGGTAGTTACAATTACGGATAGTGAAAACACACTATAATTTTTTAAACCCAAGCCAGTGCAGTCAAAGCTGTGAGGGTCTGCTCGTTGGGCAGCTAGGAGAACTGTCCATCTCTAGGTCGTGTGACTCCCTTTCCCAGCCTGAGGAAAGAGTATGGGGAGCTGTTGGAAGACTGCTGTATGAGTCAGAATCTCAAAGTGCAAGTCCAGGCTCCTCCCTTGGGTAGAATAGTGAGTCTGGGCTATGCCTGAGCAGCCCTGGTCAGAATCAGCGATCCTGGTGCTGGAACCACTGCCATTTTTGAAAGCCTACCCGACAAGGTGACATAGTCTGATGAGCACCAAGACACTTCACTGGGGTGAGATCAGTGATCTGTGGCCAAGAGGGAACCTCTGGCAGGCAGCAGATGCAGACATGGCTTGGGTCATTGTAAGCTCATTACCACCATCTGCTCTGGCCATCTCGACCTGGTCAGCTGGAGAGGACTCCTGAGTTTTTGACACCATGGAGACCTCTTAGGGAGTGATTTTCCTGTTGTTTAATGATTACTGCTTTATGGGAAAGACGTCCATGAAGTGACACCCATTACCTTCCTTGATTGCAAGCATGGGGTCATTTATATGTCACAGCTGGGGGTGTATTGCACAGATTCCCTGCCCCTGTGAGCTTTTGATCTCTCCCAAATCCTTACCCTCCGGGGTCACCATACCTGCTCCTACCTGTCCTATATTTCCAACGACTATCACTACTTTGAGTGGGAGGATAAAAACAGGGACATTGTTCCCAGAGGTCATAAAGAAATAAGCTTTCTTACTATGTCCCCTAATCTTCTTTCTTTATGCACACTTCCTCTCTTCCAAGCTTTTGCTCATTTCTTCACTCAAAAAAATATTTTCTGAGTGTATCCTTTATGCCAGGCTCAGTGCGAGATGCTGGAGATATAATCAGGACCCAGGCAGATGGGTCCACTGCTCTCGTGGACCACATATTCTAGTGCAAGGAGAGGGAAACATGTACAAAGTGTAAGCAAGATCAGTTCAGACGTGGGAGAGGTAGTGTGGCGCAGTGGGTGGACTCAAGTTGGCTCTCTAAGCCACGGTTGCTTTAGGTTCAATTACTGGGCAGCTTCACCTGTTAGTTGGATGACCTCCAGTAAGTCACTTCACGGTTACGGAGTGCTCACTGATTTGCAAAATGGGGATTCTAAGAGAACCTCCCTCATGGGAGGCCCATTTGAGTTGAGACTTCATGGCTCACAGGCAGCCAGCCACATGAAGAACTTAAAGGAGAACACTTTAACCAGAGGGAACAGCAGGTACCAATGTCCTGTGCCAGAAACAAGCTTAAGGGATTCTCCTACCAAAGGAAGGCCCACGTGTCTGACAGACACTGAAGAAGGGTAAAGGTGATAAACCCTACTTGGGATTAGCCAAGTAGGCAGGCACCAGCTCATGATCACATTACAGGTCATGTTGAAAACTTTAGATTTTATTTTAATTGATGAAGTTTTAACCTCTCCTCACCTGGCCCCTCATCTTCAAAACAGAAGCTACTGAAATCCTATTCCTATTTTAATAATGACTTCTAATATCTTTTTCTCTTTGAAGTCTTTCTTCTCCTACCCCCCAGAAAAATTAATTTCTACCTCCGTGATGCTCCTGTCATCACATTAGTTATAGGCAGGCTTATTTCCTGTCTTCAGGGTGAGTACCGGAGGTCAGGGACTGAGTCCCATTCCTTTTAGAACTGCCTAGCAAAGTGTGTGGCACAAATAAATTTGAAAGACTGAGTGGATGTGTCCATGCATGAATGCATGAACGATACAAAGCTAGGGTCTTTTAGTCGGATTTGCTCCTTGGAAATCTGGACCCTGGGCACCTGAGTGGCTCAGTCGGTTAAGCGTCTGCCTTCAGCTCAGGTCATGATCCCAGAGTCCTAGGATTGAGCCCTGCATCAGGCTCCCTACTCAGTGAAGAGTCTGCTTCTCCCTCTCCCTCTGCTCCACCCTCTACTTGTGATCTCTCTGTTGCTCTCTTCCTCTCAAATAAATAAAATCTTAAAAAAAAAAAGAAAGAAAGAAAATCAGGACCCAGAAGGAATGAATAATCTATAGCCCAGGTAGATTTCCCTCAGGGCAGAAAGAAGCCTTGAAAGCAATAGGGAGGCAGGGAGGAGCATTATGGAACTCTGTATACTTTGACGGAGTTCACACTTCTTTGTCTCTGTTCTGCCCCTAACTATAATTATGTGAGCTTGGGGAATCAATCAAAATTACTCCATGACAATCACAATGCTTCATTTACCAGAAGTTAGGCCTCTGGTAACCCCAGCCTCTTTAACCTGAATGCAACAAAACAAAACAAAAGCCCCCAAAATGAAAACAAAAGTCCACAAAACCTCCCAACCCTCAAAAAACAGAAATTTCAAGGAAAACAACTTCAGCGTAAAGAAGTGATGGTGAAACTAAAACCCATGACCCCAAAGCCAGATCCCCTTCCTTCCTGCCTCTCATCCTTCTTCCCCCAAATGTGCACCAGACACAGAGCTGCTGCTGGGGCTGAGGCAGTAAATAGGACAGATGTGTCCCTGGTCTCAGGGAACTTTCTTCTTACTCCTGCTCACTGCCTTTCTGCCCTCCTCCTGGATGCTAAAACAAAAGCTTTAGGGTTCTGGGGCAGGTCTTGTGGCCTCTCTGGCCCTCTGTCTCTTCATCTCTAAGGGGCAACTACTGTTTCAACATTCAAGCAAGAAGTCAGCTAATCGCCCAACCTCAAGCGCTGTGTGGTACTCGCTACAACTAGCAGATACCACATCCACCGGCCTGTTACAACACCCCCAGGGAAAGAGCTTTAAAGATTTGTACAAAAAACAGGTCTTTTTTATTTCTCTGATGAAGAGAGTGACTTTAAAGCCAGGAAGCGAGAACTATGTGCAATTTGATGGGATTCAGGACATCAAAGGCGGTTGAGTTGGTGTTTGGAACAATCTCTCGGGTCAAATCTAATTTTATCCGAGCTAATGTTTCCAAGCTCTGGTAATTGCTCCCAACATAACTATCGGTTTTTTTGTCACAAGTCTTTGAGTGCAGCTCCTGCTGGGTCTCCAGCTGAGGGTCCAGCATCTGGCTTTCGTCTCTGTTGCTCTTGGGGCTGGGAAACTGTGCTAGATTCAACTCTTGGAGGTTATGGGCTGATGTGGCAGAAAGGATACCACACCTGGAGTGGGGACCTTGGTCTTCAAATGTGGGCTCAGAGATTTCTCCTTCCTGAAAGCTTGAAAGCTTTCCCAGTTAGACTGGGCAGTTTGTGGACTATTTTCCAGAAGACTTGGCCATGGAAGAGGGATGGAGAGAAGTGTGGGGCTGAGGAGGAGAGGCTGCTATCTGCGGGGAAATTGACAAAGAGAGGCACAAAATGGCGCCATGGCTCCACACACAGCCATTTCTCTGATTTAGAGAAAAAGCATCAGCCTAAAGGTTACGAGTCAAAGAGGGGGCTACAGGTGTTGGGGCTGACAATACAGTTGGGGAGAAAGGACCTGTGATGGTGAAGTTTCTGTGTCAACTTGACTGGGTCCCAGAGTGTCCAGATATTTGACCAAGTATATTTCTGGATGTATTTTTGGATGGGAGGAACACTTATATCAGTAGACTGAGTAAAACAGATTGCTATCCCTGAAGTGGGTGGGTCTCATCCAATCAGTTGAAGGTCTGAATAGAATAAAAAATCTGACCTGCCTTCAAGTAAGAGAGAATTCTCCTCCCTGATACCTTTGAGCTGGGACATCTGGAATGTGTGTGAGTGGAGAAGGTGTAGGGTGTAGGGGAGGTGTCCACCATGTTTGTTTCTGAGCCAGGAGGATGTACTAGGGATACTTAGGAATATAAAAGCCCCCATTACCAAGGTAGGATGAGGAGATATGAACAAAGGTATAGGAAAGATTCTAAAATTTTAAGGCCACTCTGTTGTGCTTGGCTAAAAGCAGACTTATTCCCTTCTGCGTCTGGTAAGAGTTTGGGGGATACAGTCTGCCAGACTCAAAACAGATTATCAAGTGAGGGGTTGCCTTGGACTCTGAAGTGTTCTTTGTTTGAATTTCTCTACCCAACTTCTCTTGAATGCAAGAGTCTGCTGCAGACAAAGTGCTTTGTGTTGGTCCATTTTCTCCAGAGAAACAAAATTGAAATCAACAGAATATACAGATATAACAAATCAATAAATAATTTCTCTTTTTATGTAGATAGAGGTATAGATATATAGACAAATATAGATATAATTTATCTATATCTAGAGATATAAATATATCTACATAAAATAAGGAATTTCTGAGATTTGTTATAAGAGATTACAATCATCACTCATGCAATTACGGAAGCTGAGTCCAAAATATGCTGAGTCAATGTGCCATCTAAGAAACTCTGGCTTTCATCTGGTCCCTGACCGGTGGAGGTGGAGCATCCACAAGTTATGTGGGGATACCAAAGGGATAGATTCTGGGCCATGCCTTGAACCAGTTCTGGACTAGAGGTAGAAAGTGTGAGCAGAAGTAATTTAATTTGCAGTAAGTTAAATTTTGATATTATTGTGTGTGCTTGTGTTTGATTTCTTTTTTTTAAAGATTTTTATTTATTAGAGAGCAAGCGAGAGAGAAACAGCATGAGCGGGGAGAAGGTCAGAGGGAGAAGCAGGCTCCCCGCTGAGCCGGGAGCCCGATGCGGGACTCGATCCCAGGACCCCGGGATCATGACCTGAGCCGAAGGCAGTCACTCAACCAACTGAGCCACCCAGGCACCCGTGTTTGATTTCTTTTACTTTCTACCTTTCCCTTCATCACTGAAGAAGTGGCTTTACATATACACTTCCCATCAGGGTGGGACCAAAGTATACCAAAGAGTGAACCAAAGAGTCAAATTCAAGGCTTTTGAACTTTTCATTAATTTGGGGGTAAATTGATAGCAGAGATAGGAACTTGAACGTCATAGGTCTTTATTCTGAGAACCAGGTGCTTAAACGAAAAGTAGATGTTTTGAGTTCTAGAAAGCTTGGTCAAAAGATGACAAGGTGAAGCCTGGAGAAAGAGGACAAAGTTGGTCCATAAACAATAGATTAAAAAAAAAAAAAGAGGAATTTGAAGAAAAGCTAAGTCCTGCTCTGAAAGGAGTAAGGACTTTTAGAGGCTTGGGGAGAGAAGGCAGGAGGTTCAAAGCATGCTTGACATGGAGAGGTCTGCACACCAGAAGGAGCCATGGGATGGAGTGATGACCGCCCAGCAGCTACAGTAGCGAGTCCTAGAGGGGAGGGGCAGATACTACCTGGGAACGCAGGTGCACCTCAGCTATGACCTCTGCTCATGCGGGAGAGTACGTGACCCAACTCCACCCACTCCCAGGCACTGAAGTCCCTGGAAAGATGTGGGAAAACACTAAAATTAGCTGAGCACTTACCTAAAGGAGATTAAATTTTAACAGCCATGAATGAATTGCCTTGCATCAGTAGGATTACTTTTTCTACCATTAGTGGAGATCGGAGTTTGAGACCTAAACCATGTCGTTTCATAGATAAAGTTTTGAGTTTTGTCTCCATCCCTGAATTTTTTTTATTTTACTACCATATTTATTCCGGTCCTAATGCCATGATGGGAGCCGCCAGATTCTGTGGGGCTGTTGAGAATAGTAAATCACAGTTCTCTGATGCCAGGACCAACTTCAAGAGGGAAGCTGGTTGGAGATATCTGACCAGTCTGAGGACGTCCTTCAGAAGCCAGAATCGTGCATTCACTATCTCCTCTTTTATCCCTGCCTTTGTTCATGTTAACGTTATTATTAACCAAGGTTACTGCGATTTCTTGAGAACTGACTATTTCTCAGTCACTGCGCTACATGCTATGCGAGGTGATTTCATTTAGATTGCCTTGTACTTCCCTTGAAATAGATGCAATCTTTTCTAGTTTACAAACAAGCAAACTGAGGATCCGTGGAGATTAAGTAACTTTCTTTCAGATTCCACAACTAGCGGGTGGCAAATGCGGGGTTGAGATCCAAATATCTCTGACTCTGAATCCCTCGTTCAATAATGACTCAGCTATACTGAATTGAATTGGATCAAATAACATGGATACCGGCCAGAACGGTCTGAAGAACCCTCCCCCAAATCCTTCTGATCATCAGAAACTTAATGAATAACTGTCCTTCGCTTTGGCTACCCATTGTCTGCATCTCTTTCTATGTTTGAGAGACTCCCCACTTTGGGCTCGCGGTGGGAGAACTATTTGCGGTGGCTTTCAGTGAGCGACAGCAAGCGTCACTAGGTACTAAGAGTCAAAGGCGAATGTGCCAGAAGCTCCGTAGGTTGTCCATTCTCCTATTGTCCTACCAAACAGGACTGAGACTGGTATAAGACCTGCCCAATGCACCATGGGGTCTGGTACTAGGAAAGTGACCTCACCTCCTTTCTGCCCTTTCATTTTGCAGGGCAAGCTTGAGAGTGATTTTAGAGGCAGCGAATAAACATTGCAGACTTGGGAAACAAATCTGGGCTTAGCTGGGCCAGCTATTCACAAAGGTGCTGGGAAATGCCAGCTGGCTAGTGCCTGGACACTTGGAAGTTGGGATCGTGTGCAAATTCTCCCCTATGGGGAGAGAGGGGGAACCCCCCGTCTCGGCGAGCTCATTGCAAGGCAAACCTGAGTTTCCCACGTCCTTCGTTAGATAATCTTGCTTGTCTCTAAAATCCAGGGCTCATCAAACAGAAGGGTTCCCATGAAGGGAAATGGTAGGTCTACATGTGCAACACGAAGGAAAAAGGTATTGTTCAACCTCCATTTCTACCCACTTCCAGGTACTGGAAAAGTTTATGTCCTGCTCTAGGCAAAATCTCTAAATCAGTCCCCTTTTCGTCCAGGTGATCTAAATTCAGGCAGTGAGACCTGCTGCTTATTCCCAACTGGTGGACACCCCCACACTCAGGTAAAGGCTGCTGTGTCTGGGTTTCTGGGTGCCGGGCTCAACCCTGGCAAGCGGACACATTCGCTGAAGAAGGGCAGGACTAGGGTGGAGAATTAAGTCAGCCAAGAGGAAAGCCATGTCCCTCTTCTTCCTCTCCTCTCAAAACCCTGGGATCATCTCCTGATGGGCGCATGTGCCCAGGCCCATGCTCTACTCTGTGCTGCATGCCTGAGCTCCCCATTCTGCCATGCCCAGCAAGGGAACAGAAGAGAGAAGCCAGTAGGGATTGTAGAGACCAGAGGGTACTGGAAGCTGCTTGCTTCAGTGTCAGAGTCCTGACTCTGCTGGTTCATTCCCTGCTCTGGCTCCCTGGGTGCCTAGGGTACCACAGAGACCTAGAATCATGGTTATTCTTTGAGCGAGATCTCACTGGGATGGCCCCTTGTGGTAAGCAGGGCTGCTCAGTTGATAGGCTGGTCCATTTCCCTAGGGTCAGAGGAATAGTGCCAAAATCCAGTTAAAAAACTCCAGTGCTTGTAAGCTCTTATGTGGGGTCTTCCCCTGCTCATCAGGGCACACGGTAGCACATTTCTATCACCATGCGTTAGTTTTGCCTATTCTTGGGCTCTGCTATGTCCTCCTTCCTTCACTTAGCAGAGCGTCCTGGAGATTCATCCAGGTTGTTTCATCTATCCACAGCTAGCTCCTTTCTACTGCTGAGTAGTAGTATATGAACACACTAGAAATCCTTTCTCCATTCTCTTGTCAATGGAAATATGGTTTATCTTCCAGCTTGGGGTTATTCTGAATGAGACCGATATGAACATTCTTTTTTTTTTTTTTTAAGATTTTATTTATTTATTTGAGAGAAAGAATGAGAGAGAGAAAGCACATGAGTGGGGGGAGGGTCAGAGGGAGAAGCAGACTCCCTGCCGAGCAGGGAGCCCGATGCGGGACTCGATCCCGGGACTCCAGGATCATGACCTGAGCTGAAGGCAGTGGCTTAACCAACTGAGCCACCCAGGTGCCCCCAATATGAACATTCTTGTACAGGTAGGTTTTCTGTGTGTGTGTGTGTGTGTGTGTGTGTGTGCGTGTGTGTGAACATATACTTTTATTTCTCAAGGGTACATACATACCTAGGAGTGGAATTCCTGGGTCCTAAGTTAGGTGTATGTTTAATATTAATAAGCTTCTTTTCTGCTAAACTTACCCTGAGTTGGTTTGTATTTGTGGCCTGCAGTAAACCACACCATCGACAGCATTGTCGCTATGGCTAATAATGCACTTTTATGGGGGGTGCCTGGGTGGCTCAGTCGGTGAAGCGTCTGCCTTCAGCTCAGGTCATGATCCCAGGGTCCTGAGATGGAGCCCTGTATTGGGCTCCCTGTTCAGCGGGAAGTCTACTTCTCCCTCTTCTCCTCCCCTGTGCACTCTCTGTCTCAAATAAATAAAATTTTAAAAAAACTGTTAAAAAATTATGCGCTTTTATGGAAGAGCAGAAAATGTCAGGTACTCTGCAAAGTGTGGGAGATATGGAGGTGTAGAAGACTTAGTTTGGTTTTCACGGCTATCTGAATCTAGAAAGAGGGACAACACATCTACACACAGAAATGTTAAAAAAAAAAAAATACAAGGGAGCCCATGCTAGGAGGCTGAGGAACAGAGAGAAAATGCTTGTGAGTTCAGAGGAGGGCACACTCTCTGAGCCTGGGCTGCCCACATAAGGCTTTTCAAAGATGTGGGTCTGGCAATGCACCTGGGAAGGATGATTCAGTTTCATTAAGGAGATGTCAGATGGTTTCTAGAATGTCAGCTTCATGGCACACTAGATGATCATTAAAATTAAATTAGGGGCGCCTGGGTGGCTCTGTTGGTTAAGCGTCTGACTCTTGATCTCAGCTCAGGTCTTGATCTCAGGGTTGTGATTTTGAGCCCTGCATCGGGTTCTGCGCTCGGTGTGGAGCCTACTAAAAAAAAAAAAAAAAAAAAAAAAAATTATAATTCAAAAAAACTGTAAGAACTTGAAAAAAAAAGATCAGCTCTCAAGTGAAAAATGGCAGAACAAAACTCTCCCCGCCATGATGATGAGCATACACTCTATGCTTACAGATGTGGGGTGGAAAGAAGAAACTGGAAAACAAAGACAAAGGACGTGCAATTCTGGGTGAATTTTCTTTTCTGTTTCTATTTCCTTTTGTATCTTGTGGTGCTTGTTACAATCACGTTTTTAAAACAATAGGGGTTGGGAAGGAGATGAGCGTTCCTAGCCAGGAAAGCAACCGCATCATGGAGTTTGGAATGGACAAGTCGTTCATGAGCTTTCATCTGCTGAATAGCCGGGCTCGGAACAGAAACCAGGGCTGTGTTGACTGCAGGTGCCGGACACACAGTGTAGGCTAGCAGCCGGCTCCTTGACTCAGAGAAAGATCCAGTATCTCAGCAAGTCCCGTCTACCTGAGAGATGCAGGGGAAGGCAGGGGTGTTTGGACTCAACAGGGAAGGTATTTGGTGGGTGAGTCTTGGTGGCAGGGTGTCTGGGAGGCTGAGAGGAATGTCACCAGAACCGACCATCTTTGCTCTGGTGGTTTTAGCAGCAATAGTCACGTCCTTTGTCCAACAACATGTACAAAGCACCTCTTTTTTTTTCCAGAAAAACTGGGGAGCAGGGAGCTAGCTACCTGTCCAGCAGCCAACTGAGCTGTTTTCCTTTTACTGTCATTAGCCCCAAACTGGTTAACAGGGATGTGGAGGTGCTCCCTCACCTAGCATCCCATGGTCCTGTCAGTGGGATCCAGCGGGAGCACCCCATGTTCAAGCCCTCCAAACAGGGGTGCCCCACTGCAATCCAGATGGAAGAGACGAGCAGCTTCTTTCCAAATGAATTAGCGGCCAGAGCAGGCTGTGAGGCACTCTGGTTTTTCTTACAGGGGGCACTCTTGGGAAGGTCTCCTAGGGGTGGAAGGGAACAGAACCTCTAGAGATCTCAAGCACTGGGGCCGGGTTGGTTTTCCTGGCTTGCGTCATCCGGTAACAACTTGAAAGGAATCACCATCAGGGCATCCTCAATTCCTTGCTTCTGTCCCCAGGCGTCCCAGCCTGTGGCTCTGAATGAGGTTGCATCCGTGTGAATTGGATATCCCATGTCGCTGAGTCTTGCTCTCTATGTGTTCCCTGTGACCGTCCCCAAAGCCCCACTGTTGGTGCCCAGGGCCCCAGGGTGACCATAGATGGCCCTCTTAAGTTCTTCTGCCCTGAACTTTGTGTTGATGTCTGCGCCCACATGGCAGCTTGAACGGAAGTCCCAGTACTAGTGCTCAGGCTAGCAGGGATCCCCCCAAAGAAAGCTACTGCTCTGTCCAGCAGGGTGCCCACTGTCTGCTGGAGCTGCAGAGCCCCCTGCCTTGTTTGGTAGCTTTTGGGACTCCCTTCTCCTCAATAGCATTGATCACTATCTGACATTCTGCACATTATGTGCTCTCCATGTTTTCCTTCTAGAACGTAAGCCCATGAGAGCAGCTCCTCGTGGCTGGAGTGAGCTCATGAGTCCTGCCTCAAGAGGGGGTGCTCAGCCTGGGAGTGCAGCCCACACACTCTTCCGCGCCCCTGGCAAAAGGGGGTTGAATTGTCCTGTGTGCAAAATGGCAAAGATCAAAGGCAAAAATAGTAGAGTTCATGAGAGAACCTTGAGCGTGTGGACCGAGAAGCAAACTCAGAGGCATTTCCTAAGTTTGGTTCATTTTTATCCACAAATTTATTCTTTTTAGTCTGCAATAAAAATAGGTTTTTAACTATGGAAGTACTTTTATTAGTTTTTTCAAAGATCTTATTTATATATTTTATTTGAGAGAGAGAGAGAGAGGGAGCGCACATGCACATGAGCCCGGGGAGGGTCAGAGGGAGAAGGAGAGAATCTCAAGCAGACTCCGTGCAGAGCATGGAGCTGGACATGGGGCTCAATCTCACCACCCTAAGATCACGAGCTGAGCTGAAAGCAAGAGTCTGACGCTCAACTGACTGAGCCACCCAGGGCCTCTGGAAATACTTTTATTATTAAAACTGCTATAAGAAAAACAATTTTTTTATTGTCAGTCCGAAACTCTCCTGCCCTTCACCATTTTATTGTTTGTATTGAAATGATTGTTCTTGTAAACCCCTTGGACATTGAAATATAGCACACAGGGAAAAATGTGCAAAAGGAAAAGATGTACAGCTCGAAAATTTATCACAATGCAGATACCCAAACCCCCATGGAACCCAACACCCAGGTCATTACATAGAACATCATTAGTCCCCTAGAAGCCCCACTCATGCCAAAGCCCAGTCACCACCGACCCTTCCCTCTGAAGGGAATCATTCTTCAGAGCTCTAGGGAATGCAAATCTTCGACTTCAGCAGACAATGTCAAATGATTTTCCAAAGTGGTTGTACCAATTTTTGTTCCTTATAAGTTTATAAACTAGGTGCTCCTTGTCCTCACCTACTTGGTAAATCAGCCTTTCAAATGTTCGCTCTCATTCTCATGGGGATACAGTAGCTTTGCATGGTCATTTTAATTCATGTTTCTATGATTTCTGATGAGGTTGAGCACCTTTCTTGTTTTTCGGCCATTTGGGCATTATCTTTTGTACCTAAGTACCTGTTCAAGCCTCTTGCCCATTTTTCTGTTAGCCTGTTTGCCTTTTCTTAATGACTTATAACAGTTCTTTATACTTTGCAAGCAAGTCCTCTTGGCTTTATATGCAACAAATATATTCTTCCAGACTTTGCATTGCCTTTTCATTCATTTTTTTAATGGCAACCTTTGATGCCCAGAAGTTCTTAATTTTTTAAAGAGAGTAGAGCTAACCTTTCCTTTCACTTAGCAGTGTGTGTGCGTGCGCATGTATGTGCGTGTGTGTGTGAGAGAGAGAGAGAGAGAGAGATGTTTAAAAGTCACCTACTCCAAGATCATGAAGATATTATTCTTAGACATTTCAGTGTTTTACTTTGAACACAACATCGTCTAAGTCCAGCTGGAATGGACTTGAGTATGGTGTGGGAGGTAAGCGCCAAAAGTTTCCTTTATTTTATTTTTGCTTTGAACATTCAATCATTCTAGCACACTTTGCTGAAAAGCCCACCCTTCCTTCCTGCTCTATGGTACATTTGTCAGCTGCCATCTCTCTGTACATGCATGATTCTGTTTCTAGGCTCTTTTTTATTCCATTGGTCTATCCGTCTGTCCTTGTCTTCACTAATCTAGCTGTATATAATTTTCTTTTCTTTTGAGAGAGAGAGAGAATGCAAGTGGGGGATATGGGGCAGAAGAAGAGGGAAAGAGAGAATCTTAAGCAGGCTCTACACCCAGTGGAGAGCCAAAGCAGGGATTGATCTCATGACCCTGAGATCCTGACCTGAGCCGAAATCAAGAGTCAGACCCTTAACTGACTGAGTCACCTAGATACCCATAGCCTTATAATAAGTCTTTTTATTTTTTTAAGGATTTATTTATTTATTTTAGAGAGAGAGAGAGTGAGCACAAGAGTTGGGGGAAGAGCCGAGTGAAAGAATCTTAAGCAGACTCTTTGCTGAGCACCGAGCCCACAGCGGGGTTCTATCTCATGACCCTGAGATCACAACCCATGAGATCACAACCTGAGCTGAAACCAAGAGTCAGATGCCTAACCAACTAAGCCACCCAGGCACCCCTAAAATAATTCTTAATATCAAGTTGAGTCAGCCTCCCACCATTCATCTCCGAGAGTGTCTGAAGTATCCCTGTCATTTGAATTTCCAGATAAAGTTTAGGATCAGTTCCCAATTTTCCACCAAAAACTATACAACACAAAACAAACCCGAGATCCTATTGACTTTGTCCATCAATCTAGTGAGAGTTGATATCTTTTAAATACGGAGTCTCAAATTTGCATGGCACATTCCTTCATTTCTTTGGTTCTTCTTTAATTTATCCATTTACATTTTGTACAATGAAGTCTTATACAGCTTTTATTAGATTGAGTCCTTGGTATTTGATATTTCATACTTTTGATGTAAATGTATGGTGTACATATGTTAATGTTTTTCATTTTACACCAAGTATTATTATCATGTCTAATCTCATAGGGAAACTCTCAATAATTCATTAAGGATCAAATTTGTGGCTCAGTTGGTTAAGCATCTGCCTTTGGCTCAGGTCAGGATCTCAGGGTCCTGGGATTGAATTCCACATTGGACTGCTTGCTCAGCAGGGAGCCTGCTTCTCCCTCTCCCACCCCTGCTCATGCTTGTGCTCTCTCTCGCGCGCTCTATGTCAAATAAATAAATAAATAAAATTTTTTTTAATAATTTTTTTTAAAGATTTTATTTATTTATTCATGAGAGACAGACAGAGAGAGAGAGAGGCTGAGGGAGAAGCAGGCTCCCAAGGAGCAGGGAGCCCGACACGGGACTCGATCCCAGGACCCTGGGATCATGACCTGAGCCAAAGGCAGACGCTTAACCATCTGAGCCACCCTGGCGCCCATAAATAAAATCTTTTAAAGAAAAGGATCAAATTTACTGTAGGGGTGTGTGTGTGTGTGTGTGTGTGTGTGTGTGTGTACACACACCCTTTATCAGCTTAGGCAAGCTTTTTACCATTCCTAGCTTGCTAAGGCTTTTTTTTTTTAATTTAATGAACAGATGTTTAAATTTGTCAATGACTTTTCTGCATCTGTTATTTTTCTCCTTTATTCTGTTGTTGTGGTATATTACATTGATTTTCGAATGCTTAATTATACCATGCATTCCTGAAATAAGCTCAATCTACTCATAATAGATTATCCTTTGTGTATATTGCTGGATTCAACTTGCTGACATTTTCTTTAGGATTTTTGCTTCCCTGTTCACAAATGAGTATTTTCTCATATCGACCCTGTCAGATATTTGTGTTGAGGTATCTGACCTCATAAACAAACTGAGAAGTAGTGTCTGTTTCAATCCTTATATAGAATTGCCATTTGCCACTGAAACTGCTCCTGGAATTGTATCTGTGGGAATGATTTAAATTGTGGTTCCATTTTCCTTAAGACTTATTAAGCTATTCATGTTTTCTGTTTCCTCTTATGTCACTTTTGATGAATGTAGTGATTCCAGATCCATTTCATCTAAAACATAAAATGTGTTGGCATAAGGATGTTCAAATTTTCTCTTACTTGCTTTCTCATGTCTGCATGATTTTTAGTCATGTGTCCCTATTTCATCATCCCTCATACTGGATATTTGTGCCTTCTTTTTTTTCTCCCGATCAGTCTTCCTAGACATGTATCAATTTTATTAGTCTCCTTCCTGACTGCCTCAGATTTATAGCTTTATTGATCCTCTTTGGTAGACTAGTTTCCGTTTCAACAATTTCTGTTTTTATATTTGTTTTTCTTTCTTCTACTTTGTTAAGATTAAACTTGTTATGCTTTTAACCTATTTTTTCCAAATTTCTTCAAATGTATACATCCCATTAGTTTGTGTGTGTGTGTGTGTGTACAGTAAAAAAAAAATAAATAAAAATAAAAATAAAAATAACATGGGGCACCTGGGTGGCACAGTCGGTTAGGTGTCTGACTCTTGATTTTGGCTCAGGTCATGATCTCGGGGTCATGAGATCGAGTCCCCGTCTGGCTCCATGCTTAGCGGGGAATCTGCTTGAAGATTCTCTCCCTCTGTCCCTCCCTCCACTCACATGCTCTTTCTCTGTAAAATAAATAAATCTTTAAAACTATAACATACAATTGATCAGTAGAGACATTTGGTTAAATCACAATATTGCATAACTGTCACCGTTAGCTCCAGAATATTTTCATCACCCCAAAAGGAAGCCCTGTCCCCATTAAGCAATCCCTCTCCATTCCCACAACCTCTCAACCCCTGGCAAATATTAATCTGCTTTTTGTTTGTGGAGATTTTCTTATTCTAGACATTTCATACAAATAGAATCATTCAATATGTGGCTTTTTGTGTCTGATCTCTTTCAGTAAGAATAACGTTTTTGATGTCTATCTATGTTCTAGCACACATCAGGCCTTTAATGGCTGAATAATATTCCATTGTATGGATATACCACATTTTGTTTATCCATTTATCAGTTGATGGACATTTGGGCTACTGTGACCAGTTCTGCTGTAAACATTTGTGTACATGTTTTTATTTGCATGCCCACGTTCAATTGTCCTGGGTATAGACTCAAGGGGAATTATTGTGTCCTATGGTAATTTTGTGTTTAACTTATTAAGAAACCACCAAACTAGCTTACACAATGGTGGCACCATTTCATCCCACTAGTTTCTTCTATAAATTAATAGTTATTTTTAAAAATAGTTTTAGGTTTATGGAAAAATATTTGTTGTTAACTAAAGTCCAAAGTTTCCATTAGGGTTCACTTTTGGTGTTCTATGTTCTATAGGTTTTGACAAATGTATGATGACATCTATCCACTATTACTGTATCATGTAGAACAGTTGCACTGTTGGGAAAATTCTCTGTTCAACCTCATCCCGCCAGATTTTATATGCTATACTTTTATTATCATTGGGTAAAACTTACTTTCCAAACTTTATTGTAATTTCTTCTTTTCTTTAGAGGTTATATAGAAGTTTAGTTCTTAATTTCCAGCCACTGGGGGGAAGTTTTTAGTATCATCCTTGGTTTCTAGCATCCTTGAATTTGATCAAAGGACATATTTTATGTCCTTTCAATCTTTTAAATTTTGTGAATGATCATTTTTCATAAATGTTCCATGTGCCCTTGGAAAGAATGTATACTTTTCAGTTTGGGGGGGGAATATTATCTATATCTCTATTAGGTCATGTTTCTAATTGCATTATTGTAATCTTCTAGAACTTTGTTGATCTTTTGACCTGCTTTTCTGAGAGTTATTGAGAGAGCTGTGTTGCAATTTTCCACTCTGAACACGGATTTGTCTGTTTACCTTTGGTTTTATCAATTTATCTGTATGTATTTTGAGTCTATGTGATTAAGTGAATACAAATTTACCATTGTTATATCTACTTGGTAAATTGAATTTTTTGTCATTACAAAATATTCCTTTTTGTCTTCAATAATATATTTTGCCTTAAGTCTATTTTATCTCCAATTAGTTAAGTTACACCAGTTTTGTTAAAAATTCCGTTTTGCATCATGTCTTAGTCCATCAGACTATTATAATATCAAAATACCGGAGACTGGGTGGTTTGACAACAACAGAAATTTATCTGTTGAAAAATTCATTTCTCACTGTTCTGAAAGCTGGGGAGTCCTAGGTCAAAGCACTAGCAGATTTGGTGTGCGGTGAGGGCCCACTTCCTGGTTCAAAGCCACCCTCCTGCTGTGTCCACACGTGGCAGAAGGGGTAAGGGAACTTTCTGGGATCTGTTATCAGGGCACTAATCCCATTCACGAGGGCCCCACCTTCATGACCTGATCACCTCCCAAGAGTCCCACCTTCAAATACCATCACATTGGGGATTAGGATCCAACATATAGATTTGGTAGGGGGGTGGAGGAGTTGAAGAGACCGCAAGCATTCTGTTTATATCATATATTATCTCTTTCTCACCTTTTTGTTGTTGTTGTTGTTGTTGTTATTGTTAAGTAGGCTCCATGCCCACCATGGAGCCCAACATGGGGCTTGAACTCACAACCCCGAGATCAAGACCTGAGCTGAGATCAAGAGTCAGTGGCTTATTTGCAACAACGTGGATGGAACTGGGGGGTGTTATGCTGAGTGAAATAAGTCAATCAGAGAAAGACATGTATCATATGACCTCACTGATATGAGGAATTCTTAATCTCAGGAAACACACTGAGGGTTGCTGGAGTGGTGGGGGATGGGAGGGATGGGGTGGCTGGGTGATAGACATTGGGGAGGGCATGTGCTACGGTGAGCACTGTGAATTGTACAAGACTGTACAGATCTGTACTTCTGAAACAAATAATGCAATATATGTTAAGAAAAAAAGAAGAAGAAGAAGATAGCAGGAGGGGAAGAATGAAGGGGGAGTAAGTCGGAGGGGGAGACGAACCATGAGAGACGATGGACTCTGAAAAACAAACTGAGGGTTCTAGAGGAGAGGGGGTGGCGGTGGGTTAGCCTGGTGATGGGTATTAAGGAGGGCACGTTCTGCGTGGAGCCCTGGGTGTTATGCACAAACAATGAATCATGGAACACCGCATCAAAAACTAATGATGTATGGTGATTAACATAACAATAAAAAAATTTTTTTTAAATAAAATACAGGTTTACCAGAAAAAATAAACTAATTATGTAATGTATGGTGATTAACATAACAATAAAAAATTATTAAAAAAACATTTTTACCAAAAAAAAGAAAGAGTCAGTGGCTTAACAGAATGAGCCACCCGGGTGCCCCTCTTTTCCACCTTTTTATATTTAACCTTTTTGTGTCCTTATATTTAAAATACACCTCTTAAAAGAGAATATCTTTTGAATCTTTTTAACTCAGTCTGACAACTGTTATATTTTAACTGGAATATTTAGTCTACTGATTTTTATTGTAATTACTAATGTATTTTTGTGTCATTATTTAAGCCATCTCTCTCTCTTTTCTTTTTTAAAGATTTTTATTTATTTATTTTTTTAAGATTTTTTTTTTTAATTTATGTATTTGACAGAGAGAGAGAGACACAGCGAGAGAGGGAACACAAGCAGGGGGAGTGGGAGAGGGAGAAGCAGGCTTCCCACTGAGCAGGGAGCCCAATGCGGGGCTCAATCCCAGGACCCTGGGATCATGACCTGAGCCGAAGGTGGACACTTAACGACTGAGACACCCAGGCGCCCTAAAGATTTTATTTTTAAGTAATCTCTACACCCAACGTGGGGCTCAAACTCACAACCCTGAGATCGTGTCACGTGCTCTGCCGACTGAACCAGCCAGGATCCCCTAAACCATCTATTTGTTTTCAATTTGTCCCACCTCTGCTGCATTCCTTTTCTCTTCTTTCTTTGCTTGTTTTAGATTTTGTTTTATTATTCTATTTTTAGATATACAAGCTTTGATTATTCTTTGAGTTTCTACTCAAGATTCAATATTTAATTGACTATTAAATATTCATATTTTATCAAAATGTTTATTAATTAAACATTTAATATTTATTTATTAAGATTTAATATTAAAATATAACATTAAATATTAATATTTGCTAATATTAATTAGTACCTTATATCTTTCCCAAAGAAATGTAGCAACAGAGACCACTTTGACTTAATCTATCCCCTTTTCATCTTACAAGCAATTTTTGTGCACTGGAATTTCATATATATTTTAACCCTCATTTTATGTATATTTTTATATGTTCTCTTGTGTTATACAGCTAATATTCATTTGCCCATAGATTAATCTAATGTTTATCTGTTGAATTCTTAATGTCACTTTTTACTCTTTCTAAAATTTTTACTTAGTTCTTTCAGATCATAATTTTTAACTCTGTCAGAATTCTCAGTCTGTGTCCTCTATTGTCACGGCCATAATAAATATGCTTATTTTGAAAAAATAAAGTCTGTGTATAGTAACAATAATCGAGAGCCTTGTGGGTCTATTTTACTCTCTGTTGTTTTTGCTGAGTTTCGTTCATTTTTTTTCTTGTGCTGTTTTAATTGTGTGGTAGATGTTGTACTGGAAAAATTCCTCATAGAAATCATTTACATGTGCGTCTGCCAGATACTTGGTAGCATTAACAATAGGGATCATCAGCGACACATATGCCTTGAAGAACAACTTCATTCCCTGCAAGAACTTGTCTACTTCTGGGTCACTCTGATTCCTAGGGTTACTTTGGAGTCCCAACAGAAAGTGAGAGAGGTCACCAGCGCCCAGCTCCGTGGACCCTAGACTTTCACTTTTGATCTTCTAACGCCTCTCAGCCACCCCCTTGGGAATCAGAAATTACCCACAAGTTGGGGCGCCTGGGTGGCTCAGTCATTAAGCGTCTGTCTTCGGCTCAGGTCATGATCCCAAGGTCCTAGGATTGAGCCCCACATCAGGCTCCCTGCTCAGCCAGGAGCCTGCTTCTCCCTCTCCCGCTCCCCCTGTTTGTGTTCCCTCTCTAGCAGTCTTTCTCTCTGTGTCAAATAAAGAAATAAAGAAATAAAGAAATCTCTAAAAAAAGAAAAGAAATTGCCCACAAGTGAAAAATGACCACAGATTGTATGCTCCCACTTCCTGGGATCTGTCCTTACCTGCATCTTGGCCAGAAACTTTCTGTTACCTTGGAGTCCTTGCTTTGCAAGTCAGTTTCCTGGAAGATTGACTTTTCAGATGAAGCTTTTATAAGGTGTTTTTTGTTTTCATGAGGTGTCATAAAAACTCAACGATCTAACTATAGCAAATGTGTGTATGTGTGTATATGTAACAGATATGTGTGTATATATATAAGTATACCATGTATGTACGTTCCTAGCATAAAGCAATAAGTGGTAACTAAAAATTCACTTGCAGAAAATGAAGGTAAATGGAAATCAATATTTTTTTAGTCACTATGTATTACCATGATACTATATCATCTTATACTGTACACAGCTGAGTATATGCTGAAATGAGAAAGTCCCAAATTATTTTAAGGCTTTCACCTCTTACCGTATATATTGTGCAATAAAAGATAATGAAGTTAGCCATCCCTGTTTCCAAATGGGGGCTAGCCAGAGGATGACAGCCCAAATACCAATCATGTTTCTTCCAAATTCATGTTAGTGTAGAGTGTGTTATTTCAGGACACATACACACACAACTTGAATTAAAATCTGAGGATTTCTGGGGCGCCTGTGTGGCTCAGTCAGTTAAGTGTTCGACTCTTGGTTTCGGCTCAGGTCATGATCTCATGGGTTTTGAGATTGAGCCCAAGGTCAAGTCCCACTGGGCTCAGCACTCAGCGGGGAGTCTGCTTGGAGATTCTCTCCCTCTGCTCCTCCCCCCACTCTCTCTATCAAATAAATAAATAAATCTTTAAAAAGAAAATCCAAGGATTTCTGTGTTCATAGCTATAGACCATACTGTCTTCTGTGGCTACTTTAAGCAGTAAGGAATTTATCAAATTGTATCCAATCACTTAGGAAATATTTGGAAAGGTTGGTAGAACAGGTTTTAGGCTACATTTCCAGAAACAATTATGGGTATGGAATAGAGAGCAGAACCCATTACCTGTGCTGTGTCTAGAAAGCTACTGCCATTACTTTTCTCAGTAAAATGGATGATCCACACCTGCCTCTTAACTCACTTTCAAATCAAAGTCTCACTTGGATGCATCTGATTGACAGAAATTCAATGAGGTTGCTTGCTATTATTATGTACTGTCCTTTTAAATCTAACACATTCTGGTCGCCTGCTATGGGAAGAAGCCACCTCAGATTCTTGTACTTGCCTCTAGAGCTTCCCTAAGCTTAAGAATTACCTTAATTAGGTTTCTTATTGATTTCCATACCCTTCTTTTGTTGGCTCCCCTCATGGCTGACATCAATGGTATCACGCATTGGCGGCTCTTCCTTTATACTTGGTTCTGTTTGAATTGGTGACCCCATTTTAAGCTGCTTATGTGAGTCTTAAGTAGAGTTTCCAGTGATTGTGCCTGAGCTCCATGCACCAAAATCCTGAAAAAGTTTCCTCCATCATCTACGACCAGCCGGGACTTTGAAATACTTCTGCAAACAGTACCACAATGCCCTCAGCCCTTCTGGCAAGGGGATGGGAGGGCACCATAGTGATTTGTTAATAAGAGAGTGCCCTAGTATAGGAAAGCTCCCAGAGTGAAGGCTGTTGTCTGGAAGTGGGCAGCATGGTGGTACCGACACAGGGTCCATGGACGGGAGAGAGAAAAGACCTGGAGAGGATACAAAAGAAGGAAGAAGGTGAATGAAACCATGGTAATAGTGGCTTTTAGGCTTTTGAGACCGATAATACACTCCTCTTGCAGGCAGCAAAATAAAAGACATCCTGATATGTGTCTCTGCTTGCAAGCCAGTGGCCATTTCAATGACTCTCTGGGTGTGGGGGGGAGGGTGCTCATTAGACACCTGTGTTCTCAACATTGTACCTGGAAACGTCTTGTTTCCTTTGATCATTTCCAGTTCCGTGCACTATGTTTAGCACCTTCTGCATTTATACGTATGCCTGTGATCTTTTGAAGATCTAAGTGCATGAATTTCTGTAAAGGTCAAAGAAATCTCATTGAATGTTACCTCCAATTTGTGGGTGATTTTTTTTTCACTTGATAATAGAGACTTTGTTTTGAAAAATCAGAAGAGATGTCTTTGATTTCCTAGCTTTGGAAATTCCTTTCAAATACATTTATTTTATGTGTATGTGTGTTTATATATGTCAAACTACGTGACTCTGAGCGCTTTGTGTTTATGGATCCTGAGGTGTGCATTCATGCATGTGTTCATGTGTATATACATACATGTATATTATGAAGCATTATTATGAAGTAATTACTTTTTTTAGAGAGAGAGAGAGAACACGTCAGTGGGGGTAGGGGCAGAGGGAAAGGGAGAGACAGAATCCCAAGCAGCCTCCACGCTCAGCCCAGAGTCCTTTGCGGGACTCGATCTCATGACCCTGAGAACATGACCTGAGCCGAAACCAAGAGTTGGACGCTTGACTGACTGAGCCACCCAGATGCCCCAGTAATGATGGTTTTTGTTGCATGAATGCTGAAATGACAAGAGGGGGCAAACATCTAGGGCAGTAGATCTCAACAGGGAGGTATTTTGCTCCCTGAGGACTTCTGGCAATATCTGCAGACACTTTTGGTTGCCACAGCTGAGGTTGGGTGCTATTGGCATCTAGGAATCAGAGGCCAGGAAGGCTACCAAACACCCTCAGTGCACAGAACAGCCTGCACAACAAAGATTTATCCGTTGCAGTGTTAATAGTGCTGAGGTTGAGAACCTCTGTTTTAGAGGCAGAGAGGTAGGCATATTATTAATTGAACAAATGTTTATTGGGGCCTCTATAATTCCCAAGACTCTATTTTGGTCATGGTTCAGATGGAAGGGTAATGCACACATATTTTGGTATGCTCTTAATTTATTTAGGAAGGAGAGATGTGTCAGGCAGGGTCCCGACCACAGACGTTTGGAATGCACAGAGTAAGATAAACTGAAGAACTCTTCACAGAGAAAGGACTATAGGGGAAGCACACAGAATACAGTGATTAGCTGGGCTGGTCACAGCCAAGGCGTTATCATCCCGAGGCCCTACAGAACTCAGGTAGGCGGTGGATGCTTGGAAGGGGACAGAGTCTCCTGGTGTCAGCTACCTTGAGGTGACCTCCCAGAGAAAGAATTAGGGACGAAGCACCCCAACCTTGCCTCCCACCTACTGTAAATGCCCCCATGGGCCAACAGGTGCCAGGATCATGGGCGATGGCTGGTGTTCTGCATACAGCCGAGTGTCCCAACTCACAAGGCAGGGTGGGGAAGAGTAGACGTGCAGTGGGCATGCGGGAAGTCTGGCAAAGCAAAAGGATCTGGGCAAAGAGTGACCTTACACATGACTCTCATCCAAAGCAGAAATTGGGAAATGCCACCAGAGAGGCCCTCATCAAGGGCTTTCGGCTTTTGGAGGCACAGAGGATTCTTTCCAGCTTGGCCGAGCTCAGGGAAGGCTTGGTGAAGGATGTGACATTTGAGAAGACGGCCTTGAGGAGTGAAGAGAGTCACAGACACGTCAGCCTCTTCCCATTTGGAAAGGTCCCTTGCTGCTCAGACACTCAGGATAAAGGGAGGGGGGGCTCTCCTTCCCACGGCTCCCAGCTCCATCTCTGCTCCCTGAGCATTAGGCTGGGAAGCAGTTAGTTCCTGATGGTCCTCTTCTCCCTCAGTGTGGCCACCCGTGGAAGGCCACCCTCCATGGGGCCAGCCCGGCTTCCCTTCATGAGGCTGTTTCTCTGTCCTTCACACCACCGCCATGTCTAATGTACATATCAGCTGTGTGATATACCAATAATATATCAACCGTCATGCAGGCTTATAGCCACCCAAGGACACTGTGATGGAGGGGCACAGACATTGAAACCTCTAAGAAGACTTTCGCCCTGATCCAGGGAAGGACATCACGGTGGGAAACCGGCCCGGAGGTGCTCTCATGGGGCTCCCCCAGCTCCTGGCTATGCTCCCCCGTTTGGGGGTCTGCATCTCATTGTGACTCCTCTCCTCCTGCTACTCTCCTGCCTATGTCACAATTCCTGTTTCAGGAAGCCCTGTCTGTCTGTCTGTCTATCTGTCTTCCTGCAGGAACTGATCACCCAGGAACCACCTCCCTCCTGGCCAACAGAAACACTCGCTCCTGGCTCTGAGTCATTCCACGTAGGACAATGCCCCAGGCATCCCAAGTCCCACAGCGCTGCCCAGGGTCGATGCAGGCCCTCCTATTCCAGCCCCCAAGGGGTCTCCTTTCCACGGTGACTGCAGACAATCCTCCTTGTTCTATTGATTGCTCATTGGAGAGCTATGGGGTTTCCTTCTGCTTCCTCCTCCAGCATGCACATATCCATGTTGGCCTGAAAATGAGTGTTAATTATCAAGAGATATTACAGTCTAAACCCATTAGGTGGAAGAGAACTATTCTTCTAACGTCCCCACAGTTTTCAAAGCCTCCTCTTTATGGGTAATTAACACCAGATATAATTTACCTTTGAACAGTGGAGGTGCTCTCACCCTTTCAACCTGGGACCCCTAGGGCCTCTAGGAAATAAGAAATGGGCCCATTTTCCAGTTTTAGGCCTCTTAAGAACTGCTCTCATGCCTACACAAAGACCAAACAGAGGCTCTGTAATTACTTCTTGAAAATGCTAGATTAAATTCTTAGCCAAGGGCCATTCTCTTCCCCAGACTCTGTGAAGGGAGAAGAAAGGATGGTTATGTTTTCCTAGCAACATGAGATTTTAAATTCAGAGATAGGACTTGGAGCTTGAGGACAGATATTCAAGATGGAGAGAACAATGTGAGCAGATCCCACGGGTCAGAGATAATGGTCATAACCCATAGTTTAAATTAACATTGCCTCGTATGTGAAAGCAATGAATTGGGTGTTTATAGAGCGGGTATCAAATTACAGGTGGTGCTTAATTATTTCCTTTAAAGATGTTTGTAATTTTTAAAGATTTATTTATTTATTTATTTGAGAGAGAGAGCATGAGCCGGGGGGAGGGGTAGGGAGGGAGAGGGAGAGAGAGAGAATCCTAAGCAGACTCCCCGATGAGCACGGAGGCTGAAGCGGGACTCGAACTCACGACCCTGGAGATCATGACCTGAGCTGAGATCAAGAGTCGGATGCTTAACCAACTGAGCCATCCAGGTGCCCCAAAAATGTTTGTATTTTTAAAAATTCTATGTAGCTGTTTTGGGAAAAGGATATCAAGTCACTGGAATAGAAACAAAGAGTCATTGTGTTTTTTCCAGTTTTCTGCTCTTACTCAGGGTATAGCCAACTTTCCCACCCTCACTGGACAGTGAACCCCCTTCATGACATCACAGGTGAATTGAAGACCTTTCTGGTCACTTTTGGTTATTAGATCAGTCTTGCTTCCATTCTCTTAGATTCAGTATTATTTTAAATTGCTAATTCCGTAATCATGTCAACGTCCCCCTGGCCCACCACCATCTGCTTCCCCCACTGCAGGGTCTCCACTGGCAGCTAGTGGCTTGGAATACAGAGGGCTGTATACACCACAGGCCATTGTCAGGACCCAGGGGAAGGAGTGGCTGGTGGGTGTCTCCTTCCTGGCCGCCCCATGTGAAAGTTCTTTCTGTTGGCTTCTCTCTCTTCTCTAACACCAATTTCCATTGCTTCTCCCTGTGTGCCACATTTCCAAAAGAATGCTGGTTATTTTGCTGAGGTATTTGTGGGTGTTTCAGAGAGCCGCAGGTGCCTCGTCTCCCTACATATTACCCTGGATTTGTCCCTCGGTTGCGTGTCCTCCCCCACTTCCTCCCACTACTCACTCCCAGCTGTCTACCTTGTACATCTTGTTGATGGGTCTCCCCACCACACTAGCAGTCCTCTAGACTGAAGTAGTGTCCTGCCTATTCTCGTGCCTTCTGAGGGAGTGTGTACACCTTTGCCATAAGACATGGGATTGAGTACTGGCTCCCCCACCAGCATACCCTCCCCTAGCTCAGCCACACCTCCGCTCTGCTCTCACCTCTGACTTGCCCAAGCAGAAGACACTTGGGCAATTCATTGGCTCACTGACACTCAGAGCAGATGACCTCCAGTTCCCAACGTAGCGGAAGGATAGGAGGTGCTGGTATTTTCCGCGCAATGACTGATTCCCTTGGTAAGTCTCAACTTTGGGGAGAAAAAGAAAGATCCACTTGTCACAAACATGACACTCCTTCAAAATGCCACCTGCTATCCCTCTTAGCCCCTTTCATGTTGAGGTTGTGCGTAAGGAGTGGGTGGGTGGTGCTGACTTTGCCGAGCTTCATCCTTCAACATGCCCTCAGGGGCCGGGGCTCACCACACACCAAGCGACCCTCTCAAGTCAGAATGCGAGGTCCTTAGCAACACCGGTTCCCTGTCAGGGACCTAAACAGCCAATACCAATATTTGGCAACTGACAACATTTTGTTATGGTTCTAACCCCCTTTCAAAGACACATGGGCTCTCTTTGCATGCCCTTTGGTTTGGATGTCAAATTGATGGTGCAGCACACTCACCAAGAAGCCATGATAAGCTCATTACTTACATAATTGACATCTCTGGGGAGAGTGTGGGGAGCCTCTCGAGCAGGTCCAAAATGACTTGAGAGATGGAGGGAAGGAGGCTGGCCTGGGTTCTCAGGGTGGTTACAGGATGAGGCCGGGGTGAGAGTTCCCACGAAGGGTCAGGGCCAGGCAGAGTTGGAATCTCTTGCTGGTGCCAAGAAAAGAACACACAGGCTTTCTTATCATTTCCCCCCCAGATGTGGGGCCCAAGGGGTCGAGGGAGAGATGAAGCTTATAAACTGTCAGAAGTAAAATGGGGCCAGAAACCTAACTGCAGTTAATGTAGATATTAGAGATATTAGAGAAAACAGTGGTGACACTGTTCTCCAAAGCGGTCACCAAGGGAAACTCACTCTAGTCCCCCAAGAAGCGGAAACCAAAATGGGATTAACTGTGTAAGAGTTTTCAGGAAAAATGCCTATGGGGGAAAAAATAGGGAGGGGGCCAGGCACGCTGGAAGAGCATTCAGCCCCGTGATGCAAGTTTGATCCCGAGGGAAGGACAGAGGAAGAGAAGGTTTAATGGAAAGATCCCCGACTGTCATGTAGCCCAAGAAAGGGTCACTGAAGTCTTTTTGTGCCAACATCTGCCACTGGAGGAGTCCCTGCTAGGAAGGGGGCTGCCCACGTGTCCCTGCTGCACCCACGTCTGAGCTGGGAGCAGCCCATGGGTGAGTGAGGGGATCCAACAGCTCTGCAGTTGGACCCCCAGTCAGCGGTCCTTCTTGTAGTTGGAGGATGCAAGCCTCATTGGAGTTCCTTTCAGGGGAACGGATTCCCAGAATAGGATTGAAGCAAAGAAAGGAAAAAAAGAGTTTGGTAAATTGTAAAAAGACTCTTAACTCTTGACCAAAAACCACATTGGCTGGCCAGCTCGACTATCCGTCTTAGTACTTATCAGGGTTGGTTCCATGTAGATTTGTCGATCAATCAATCAATCTGCACTTAAATGATAACTGGTGTTATCCTTAGTGATATTCCAAGGAATATACCACAGAATCTGAAGGCAATCCCAAGGAACATTCCAGGTACATTCTAAACAATGGCAACATTATAAGAGTAAGTGTACAACCTTCAAAGTTGACTCCACTGAGGCAGGCCATTCTCAGGACGTATAGGATTTCAGGCGTAATAGTAAAAAACTGAAATAGCTGTTTTATACCTCTATTTCCTCTAGGTATGTGCACAAACAGATGGGTGTGTGTGAAGATTATTCAATGAGGCTGATGAATGGGACTCTTCCAAGGCTCTGTGCTTAATTTTGTATTTGATGTATATATATATATATATATATATATATATATATATATATATATATACTTATCAAAGGGAGATTGCCAAATTTTATAACCTCTAAGACCTACAAGGCTTCATCCACCCTAGGTGTGCGTATTTGTGCTTGTGTGATTTTGTGTTTTTCTATGGCTCCCCTGCCCCCAGCCTCACACTTAGATACATATGGTTCTCCATATGGGGGAATGCTCTCCCTCATTCACATTCTTAAATGTCTTTGGATTGCTTAATAAAAAGAAGTTAAAGGGTCTATCAAGAAGAAAAAGCCCAGTTAGACCAATCTCTGAAGCAAAGAGAGGGGTGGAGGAGGGACTTCTTCTTCCCCTCCCAGGGTCTCAAGCTTGGCTTCCCATCGCACGTTTGGGAGAAGGAGCTCTTCCTTCAAACCACTAGAGGGCATCGGTGTGCAGACAATGTCTGGATGAAGGCAGGGTGCTGAGCTCCAGGGAGTAAGGAGTAAGGTGACTGTTACCTTCTTGTAGTCACCAAGTCTTTTCAAAACACATCTTCCTCCACTCAGGATGCTTCTTCCTCACTCAGAATCATCCTGGTATCTCCTCCATACTCTCACCCCCCAGGGGGGCCATGAATACCCCTCCTCCATGTTCTCTGCTGTTAAGATTATCATCTCTGTGAATGAAGGTTAACGAAGGTTAACGGAGGCCCCTCATCTTCAGGAGCATAGACCAGGGAGACATACAGGCCAGGGAAGGAACTCTCAACTGACGTCAGGAGGAGACCTGGACCCAAGTCCCAGATCTGTTGCTGGCTGTGTGATCTAGAGAAAGTGTCAGTGTGCTTATCTTTAAAACGAGAGGGATGGTCCTCTAAAGTTCTATGGGTCTATAAGAAAAGGACTGGATCTAGGAAAACATCCTCATGTGAAAGCAAAAGCCTAGTTCTTTCCTGCCATTCACTAAGTAAGCAATCAAAATTAGTGGTTAAAAAGTCTCATTCCAAAATTCTAAAACCAGCTTCCTTAATATTGTTTATATGCCTAATGAACAAAATCCCAAATTAGGGACCTCTTTAGGCTTCCGGGCCAACATGCTTAAAAGTCATCTCTCCCATCCACACAACAAGAGGGAAGATGAACAAGCCGAAAATCAACAATTCTTCTTAGATCTACCAGAATATTGACATCAAAGAGTGAATTGCCACCCCCAACATGGAAGAGACAGACAGGCATCCAGAGAATCACAATTTACTGGGGCTGAAGCCCAGCAGAAGGAAAGTCTGCAGGATCCAGTACCATCTTCCTTTTACCCATTGACCTAGTTCATCCTGTCTGACATGCAGCAAAACCCGGCACGGGAGACTAAAAGAGAAACAAAGCAAAACGGAAAACAGCTCACAGATGGAAGAGATAGAACAAGCATCCGAACAAACTCAAACATGGCACAGATGTTAGAATGGTCCGACTGGGAATTTACAATGATGGTGATTTGTGTGCTGTTGGCTCTAATGGGAAAGTGGACACCATGCAAGAACACATGGATAATGTAAGCCAAGTTGGAAACTCTAAGAAAGAACCAAAAGTGAATGCTGGAGATAAAAAAAAAAAAAAAAAAAACAACCAAAAAACCACCATAACAGAAATGAAGGAAGCTCTCGAGGGACTCATCGATAAATTGGACTCAACCGAGGAAAGAAGTAGTGAGCTTGAAGACATCAATAGACACTTCCAGGGGAAAAAATGATGAGAAAGAACAGAATACCCAGGGACCGCGGGACAATGAGACAAGGTGCAACATATGTACCATCAGGAATACCAAATTAAGGACTCCCATTCTCATCTCACCACTGAGCAACCACCCCCTAGCCACCACACTGCTCTGAAAACCCTGAGATTCACTAGGAAATCATATTTGTTGCTTACAACTCCTAACATCACCAAACCTTATTAAATTACCTCTGTGGAAAAGGCAAAAGACCTGTGAAAAGAACAGCATGGAGAATTTTGTCAATAATAGTGGAATAGGGAGGGGGCTCCGCCGGCCGCTTCTGGCAAGTGCTAGAGCCACGGAGCACAAAATCGGACCTTTTAGAAGTTGGCTCCGTGGAGGGACGCCGCTGCAGTGGCTAAGCGGGGGGTGGAATCCTCCCAGGACAGTGTGGTCTCAGGACCCTTGGGGTCACAGAGAGACCGGGGGTGCCTGAGTGCGCCAGAGCTCCCAGGTATCAGAGCGGGGAAGCCGGCTGCAGAGACGGAGCAGAGTCGCGGGCTCTCAGCTGGGGGTTGCCATAAACTGTGATCTGCGGCCCAGTCGGGGCACGGCTCCTCCAGCAGGGACCCAGCAGGCGGCAGATCCGGGGAGACTCCCCTTCCTTCCCGGGGAGGAGCGGTGCGGGAACGCACGGCAGGGATCTGCTGGGTTTGGAGACTCTGCGCGGGGTCGGGTGCCAGAGATAGCAACGCTCGGTCACAGGCCGGGTGAGCACGGAGTGCGGCCAGAGACCGGGGACACGGAAGTGACTGCTTTTCTCTGGGGGCACACTGAGGAGCGGGGCCCCGAGTTCTCAGCTCCTCCGGGTGGAGATTGGGAGGCCACCATTTCTGCCCTGGTCCTCCAAGGCTGTACGGAGAGCTTGCAGGGAACAAAAGCTCCTGAGAGCAAACCGGAGCAGCTTCCTTAGCCCGGACCGACAAGGGCGGGGCAATTCCGCCTCCGGCAAAGACATTTGGAAACCACAGCAACAGGCCCCTCCCCCAGAAGATCAGCACAAACAGCCAGCAAGCCAAGACGAAGTTTACCGATCAAGGAGAACGGGAGAACTCCAGCGCTAGGGGAATACTGCACATAGATTCATGGCTTTTTTTTTTTTTTTTTACCATGATTCATTATTTCATCAAAGTTAATTTTTGTTGACTGTTTTTTTTATTTTTCTTTTTCCCTTTTTTACCAACATCTTATCAATCCCTTTAAAAAAAAAAACATTTTTCATTTTTCATTTTTAGAGTCATATTTTATCCCTTCATAGTAGTTACCCTTATTTTTGGCATATATATGTATAAGTTGTTCTCTCTTTAAAATTTTGAGGTACAGTTTCTTCTAACATATCAAAATATACCCTAAATCACTAGTGTATGGCTTTGTTCTAGTCTCCTGCCTGATCACATTCTCTCCCTTTTCTCTCTTTTTTTTCTAAATCTTCTTCTTTCTTTTTTCAAACAACTTATCAATTCCTTTTATAAAATCTTTTATAATTTTCATCTTTACAGTCATCTTCCATCCCTTCATTGTATCAACCCTTATTTTGTACATATATGTCTTTCTTCCTTTAAAATTTTAGGAGGCACTTTTTTCTAACAGACCAAAATACGCCCAAAATCTAGTGTGTGGCACTGCTCTATGCACTAGCCTGATCATATCTGATCATATTCTGCTTTTTTTGTATTGTTTTGTTTTTGTTTTTATCTTTTTTTTTTCTTTTTTCTCTTTCTTTTTTCTTTCTTTCCCTTTCTTTTCCCCTGGTTTCAGGTCTTTTCTGATTTGTATACAGTATATTTGCTGGGGACGTTGTAAACCTGTTAGCATTTCGTTCTCTCATTCATCTATTCTCCTCTGGACAAAATGACAAGACGAAAGAAATCACCTCAGCAAAAAGAACAAGAGGTAGTACCTTCAGCGAGGGACCTACTCAATACAGACATTAGTATGATGTCGGACCTAGAGTTCAGAATCATGACTTTAAAGATACTACCTGGGCTTGAAAAAAGCATGGAAGTTATTAGAGAAACCCTTTCTGGAGAAATAAAAGAACTAAAATCTAACCAAATCGAAATCAAAAAGGCTATTGATGAGGTGCAATCCAAAATGGGGGCACTAACTGCTAGGATAAATGAGGCAGAAGAGAGAATCAGCGATATAGAAGACCAAATGATGGAAAATAAAGAGGCTGAGAAAAAGAGAGAGAAACAACTGCAGGATCACGAGGGCAGAATTCGAGAGATAAGTGATACGATAAGACGAAACAACATTAGAATAATTGGGATCCCAGAAGAAGAAGAAGAGGGGGGGGGGGCAGAAGGTATATTGGAGCAAATTATAGCAGAAAACTTCCCTAATGTGAGGAAGGAAACAGGCATTAAAATCCAGGAGGCACAGAGAACCCCTCTCAAAATCAATAAAAATAGGTCAACACCCCGACATCTAATAGTAAAACTTACGAGTCTCAGAGACAAAGAGAAAATCCTGAAAGCAGCTCGGGAGAAGAGATATGTAACCTACAATGGTAGAAACATTAGATTGGCAACAGACCTATCCACAGAGACGTGGCAGGCCAGAAAGGACTGGCAAGATATCTTCAGAGCACTAAACGAGAAAAATATGCAGCCAAGAATACTGTATCCAGCTAGGCTATCACTGAAAATAGAAGGAGAGATAAAAAGCTTCCAGAACAAACAAAAACTAAAGGAATTTGCAAACACGAAACCAGCCCTCCAAGAAATATTGAGAGGGGTCCTCTAAGCAAAGA
>NW_027397105.1:5220647-5221743 GCF_003265705.2 Callorhinus ursinus | reverse complement strand
ATATGCTGTCTGCAAGAGACTCATTTTAGACCCAAAGACACCCCCAGATTGAAAGTGAGGGGGTGGAAAACCATTTACCATGCTAATGGACACCAAAAGAAAGCTGGGGTGGCAATCCTTATATCAGACAAACTAGATTTTAAAACAAAGACTGTAATAAGAGATGAGGAAGGACACTATATCCTACTTAAAGGGTCTATCCAACAAGAAGATCTAACAATTGTAAATATCTATGCCCCGAACATGGGAGCAGCCAATTATATAAGGCAATTAATAACAAAAGCAAAGAAACACATTGACAACAATACAATAATAGTGGGGGACTTTAACACCCCCCTGACTGAAATGGACAGATCATCTAAGCAAAAGATCAACAAGGAAATAAAGACTTTAAATGACACACTGGACCAAATGGACTTCACAGACATATTCAGAACATTCCATCCCAAAGCAACGGAATACACATTCTTCTCTAGTGCCCATGGAACATTCTCCAGAATTGATCCCATCCTAGGTCACAAATCAGGTCTCAATCGGTACCAAAAGATTGGGATCATTCCCTGCATATTTTCAGACCACAATGCTTTGAAACTAGAACTCAACCACAAGAGGAAAGTCGGAAAGAACTCAAATACATGGAGGCTAAAGAGCATCCTACTAAAGAATGAATGGGTCAACCAAGAAATTAAAGAAGAATTAAAAAAATTCATGGAAACCAATGAAAATGAAAACACAACTGTTCAAAATCTTTGGGATACAGCAAAGGCAGTCCTGAGAGGAAAGTATATAGCAATACAAGCCTTTCTCAAGAAACAAGAAAGGTCTCAAATACACAACCTAACCCTACACCTAAAGGAGCTAGAGAAAAACCAGCAAATAAAGCCTAAACCCAGCAGGAGAAGAGAAATCATAAAGATCAGAGCAGAAATCAATGAACTAGAAACCAAAAGAACAGTAGAACAGATCAACGAAACTAGGAGCTGGTTCTTTGAAAGAATTAACAAGATTGATAAACCCCTGGCCAGACTTATCAAAAAGAAAAGAGAAATGACCCAAATCAACAAAATCATGAATGAAAGAGGAGAGATCACAACCA